>NW_006442597.1:477616-481709 GCF_000325575.1 Pteropus alecto | reverse complement strand
TCAGTCTTATTAAATTTATTTTGAGACTTATTTTGTGTCCTGACATGTAGTCTATCCTGGAAAATGTTCCATGTGCTCTTGAGAAGAATGTACATTTTGCTACTTTGGGGTAAAATGCTCTGAAAATATCTATTAAATCCATCTATCTGGTCTAGTGTGTCTTTTAAGCCCATTGTTTCCTTGTTGATTTTTTGCCTGGAAGATCTGTCCATTGGTGTCAATGTGATGTTAAAGTCTCCTACTATGAGTGTATTACTGTTGATCTCTCCTTTTATGTCAGTCAATAATTGCTTTATGTATGTAGGTGCTCCTGTGTTGGGTGCGTACATGTTTACTAGGGTTATGTCCTCTTGATTTATTGATCCCTTTATCTTGTAATTAATTCTTTTTTTTTCTCTTATTAGTGTCTTTGCTTTAAAGTCTATTTTGTCTGATATAAGTATCACTACCCTGGCTTCTTTTTAAATTTCGTATGAAATCCTATTTTGTCTGATATAAGTATCACTACCCTGGCTTCTTTTTAAATTTCCATTTGTATGAAATCTCTTTTCCATCTCTTTACTTTCAGTCTGTGAGTGTCATTTGATCTGAATTGGGTCTCTTGTAGACAGCATATGCATGAGTCTTGTTTTCTTATCCATTTGGCTACCCTATGTCTTTTGATTGAAGCATTTAATCCATTCACATTTAAAGTGATTACCGATAGGTACCTAGTTACTTCTAGTTTATCAGTCATATTTGTTATTTCTATTTTCTTTTTTAGCCCTTCTCTTTTTACAGAAGTCCTTTTAACATTGCTTGTAATACTGGCTTTTGGTGATGAATTCCTTAAGCTTTTTCCTACCTAGGAAACTCTTTATTTCACCTTCCATTTTAATCAAAAGCCTTGCTGGGTAGAGTATTTGTGGTTGTAGATTCTTGTTTTTCATAACTGAATATTTCTTGCCAGTTCCTCTGGCCTGCAAAGTTTTCATTGAAAAATCAGCAGACATTCTTATGGGTGTACCCTTGTAAGTAGCTTCCTTTCTCTTGTTGCTTTAAAGATTCTCTTTGTCTTTGACCTTTGGCATTTTAATTATGATGTGTCTTGGCAGGTTTGCTTGAATTCCTCTTGTTTGAGACTCATTGTGCTTTCTGAACTTGTATGTCTAATTCCTTTGACAGGTTAGGCAATTTTTCTGTCATTTTTTCTTCAAATAGATTCTCAATCCCTTTCTCTTTCTCTTCTCCTTCAGGTACTCCTATAATCCGGATATTGTTATGCTTCATGTTGTCATAAACTATCCTCATTTTTTAAAATTCTTTTTTCTTTTTGTTGTTTTTACTGGGTGTATTCTGCTACCTTGCCTTACAGTTCACTGATTTGATCTGCTTCATCCAACCTACTGCTGAATCCTCTTGTGTATTCTTCATTTCAGTTATTGTATTCTTCATTTCTGTCTGGTCCTTTTTTATGGTTTCTATGTCCTTTTTTATGTTTACTATCTCTCTGTTGAGGTTCTCATTGTGCTCATCCATTCTCCCCATAAGTTCGTTGAGCATTCTTATAACCATTATTTTGAACTCTGTCTCTGTTAAGTTGTTTGCCTCCATTTATTTAGCTTATTTTCTGGAGTTTTCTCCTGTTGTTTCATGTGTGGCATTTGTTTGTTTGTTTGTTTGTTTCATTTTATTAGCCTTTCTATGTTTGTTTCTATGTGTCAGGAATATTTGTTTCATCTCTCAGCTTTGGCCAGATGGCCTAATGTGGGAAGTGTCCTGTGTGGCCCAGTTGCGCACTCTCCCTGATCCCCTATGCTGGGGGCTCTGGACGTGATCTTTGTGTGGGTTGTGTGTGATTTTCTATTGTCAGCAAGACTTTATTGTTGTTAGTACATCAGTGGATGAGATTAATGCTCAGGCTAATTGTGGGAATTGACTACACCTACAGGGTAAGAGATGCTGTGTAGGTGCTGACTCCACTGAGTGGAATTTTCCCTAGCAGGCTTGTGTATTTGTTGTAACCACCCTCTGTGTGTATCGCTAATGGAGGCAGTCAGGAGTTGCTCTGTTGTGCTCTGGTGCCAGCCTCCAATGCGTTGGTTTTGTGGCCGCTTGGGAGGGGTGGCCAAGGTCAGCCACTGCTTTTGATCGCTCAGGGCTACCCAGTGGGAACTACAAAGCAATCTGCAGATGGTTGTTGCCTATGCTGGATCTATAGGTAAGCAGAAGAGACAACGCTGCAGGCAGCGGTCGGTTATCCCCCATTCCTGACCTAGGGCAGTTTAGCAAAGGGACCAGTGCTCTTTACGGCCTGAAACTGCCTGTCAGTTGCCTGTAAGTCTCTGAAACTGGATAAGCCTCTGGGTGATATGCATGTTGGGTGGCTCAGGGACACTGGGAGTCTCCTGCATCTGTTGAGTAAATCTGCCCTGCCACTGGAGTGTCAGTTTATATGGGGTAGGTTCTCAGAGAGATAATGACAGATCAATACAGTCTCAGTTTTGCTGCAACTTTAGTAACAGTTTGCATGTTCCTGCAGAAGTCCCAGATCACAGCAAGAGCAGCTGCTCTCTGGGACTGGCTCACGGCTCCCTGAGATCTGCCCAGGTTCCTATTGGCAGCAGAGATCTGCCTGACCCTATCTCGGAAATGTGGCTCACAGTGCTGGCTGCCAGCTGCGAGTACTTGGCCCTGAATGCGTGTAGGGCGTGGCAGCCTTCCAGCAACGAAATCCCCTGGCAATCTGCAGGCTGGGTGGGGCAGGCTGATACCCTGTGGCAGTGCTTTCTAATGGCTCTGTAGGAGGCGTCTGCACAGTCAAGCTGGCACAGTTCATAGATTGCCCCATAAGAAGGCCAGATAAGGCACAATGGTGGCTGCCCTTCCAGCCCTCATTCTGGCACCAGGTTGGGATGACGCACTACTGAAAAGGTCACAGAAATGTGAAAGGGTTAAAGGATAATTAAAACCCGAAACTGGACAAAGGAAGTCTATAACTTAGGCCTAGTTTCTGGAACTCCTAACCGCATTCTGTTAATCATGAAACTTGTAACAATGAGCTCATACGCTAACTGCCAATTTTAGCCTGTGTAACCCTGCTTGCTTGCGTGGCATGAAAAATAATCAATTGTATATAAGCTGAAAATTACTGTTTGGCCATCGCCCATGGGAACACTGGCTATTGCCCATGGGAACATAGGCAATCACCCATAGGAACATAACATTCTAACAAGCAGCTTTCTGCTTCTGTACTCCCCGCTTGCACACCTGACCAGTGGGTTGACAGGTAGTGAATAGGAAAAAGAGACCTTTGTGTTTAAGACAGAATGAGGAATGGGATTTAGGGATTAAAAACCTTGTATCTTGGCATTTTGGGGCTGCTCCTTTGGAAGGACAGCCGCCGGCCAATAAACTGCCTCTATAATCAAAGCACTCAGGTTGAGTCTGGTTATTCCGGTCACAACAAGGTAATACAAACTTTCTCAGTAGGGAACCCAAGTGAGCCTCTGACCCACTGCCAGTGTCCCAGGTGAGTGTCTGCAGGTCAGAAAACCCGACCATGGGTCTTTCAAAGGAGTGTCTAGGGTTTCAGTCTCCTTCCGTCTCACCCAGATGGCTGAAATCTCTTCTGGTTTTTACAGTCAGAGTTATTAGAATCTCCTCTTCCCTGTGATATGGGATACCACTTGTAAAATTCTTAATCTTTTATCAGGAACTGATAGGGGACATCTCTTGCAGAGATCTTAATCTTTTTAAGTAAACCTAGTTAAGTCTTCTTTCCTCTTTAAGAAAAAAGCCCTCTCCCTCAAATCCCAAGAATTGCCCCAAAACTGGTGACTCAGATCTTCTGGCTATTGATAAGGGTCATCAGCCCATTGTTAGCAGAAATGGTGTTAAGTCAGACAGGGTCCTTAGAGTCTGAGAGGGGAAGAGACTTTAGGTCAAAGGTCGTTTTTTACTCTTTAAGAAATATATTAATCAAGCCTATTTCCCTCTACTTGCTTAATAGGCAAATCAATAATAGAAACTAATAGATATATGATTTAAATAACAAGTTTGTATCTTTTCCTTATCTAGGGACTGAGACTGCACTTCAGCAAGACCCAAGATC
>NW_006442597.1:456170-477590 GCF_000325575.1 Pteropus alecto | reverse complement strand
GAAAGAGCTCCAGTAGGCAGGGACAATGACCCTTCTCAGCAAGAAGCAAATACAGGAGACCTCCCATCCCTCAACATCTATACTAATAATAAGGCGGTTCATGGCTCTTAGAAAAGAGTTAGGCAATAAAGTTAGGGAGTTTCAGGTCTGCCTGAAAAGACACTGAGGTCATCCTATCCTAAAAGGGGTCCTCTCTAATCCAATCCCAATTAAGCCAGAAGGTATTTTTTAGGCTAAAAGTAACTCATAGAAAGAAACAAGAGAGCAGAGAATTAAATACCAGTTAAGCCAGTCATTCCCACCTGCGCAGTGACTGGCTTAAAGACCCCAGCGACCTTCAATTCACCTGAGCCTCATTATAATAAGATGCATGTGCCCAGAAGTTCATTAATATGATAACAGACTGAATTCTGGGAACGAACATGTGCATACAGCAAATGATGAATCATTGACTCTTGTCAATCTTAGCTGTCAATCAAAGAAGCCCACCCCTCTAAGAAAAGTAACCAGCCACAGAATATAAGGATGAAAACCCCAAAGGCTTTGTTACCAGGCATTTTGAGCCACGCTTCTATTGCTCAGGCCCGCTTCCATGTTTGGAAATTTACTTTCCCTTCTAATCAAGCTTTTTTTCTGCTGTATTTCGGTGTCTTGCTCAATTCTTTGCTCGAGACATCAAGAACCTGGACAATGTACTGAGAGTGGACTGTCACTCTCTGGTAACACCTGGGCTAGGACCCTGGGCTGGGGAGCCCCCAAATGAGACCAGGACCCCCATCTCATTCAGGAGAGCCTCGGCAGCCTCGCTCTCCCTCCCACTGATCCTCCACCACCCGTGAGTGCAGGTCCAGCCAAATTCACGACTTGCCTCTCCTACCTGCTTCAATGTGGCTCCTTCCTTATTTTATCATATGTAGGTGTTACAATCAGCTGGACTTCAGGTGATTCTCCACGTTATTTTGTAATTTGGTTGTAATTTCAATGAAGCAACCCTGGAAGGAGACAAATCCTGCTTTTACCTAGTCTGCCATCTTCCCCCCTCCTTCCTGAGAATGTAATTTTTATATATAATTGTTTTGCTACCAATGTTTTTGGTCATGGTATAGAATCCTCTTTATATGTTGCTGAACATGGTTTGTCAGTATTTTGCTGATTGTTTGCCTCTATATTCATAAAAAATATTGGCCTTAAGTTTTCTTCTGAAGACGAATTATTTTGGTATCAGGATAATAAATGCTGGCCTCATGGAATAATCTAAGAAATGCTGTCTCCCCTTCTATTTTTCTGCGAAAGTATGTAAAGAATTGATATCAATTCTTCCTTAAATTTTGGTGGAATTCACTGATGAAGCTCTCTGAGCCTCAGCTTAACTTTGTTGAAAGTTTTTGATAATTGATTCAATTTCTTTGTTAGTTACACTTCTATTCGGATTGTCTACTTCTTTTTTTTTTTAAATATTATTAAATTTATAGGGGTGACATTGTTAAAATTATATAGGTTTCAAGTGTGCAATTCAATAATACATCATATATGTATTGCATTGTGTTCTCCACCCAAAGTTAATTCCTTTTGTCACCATATATTTGACCCTTTTACCTTTATCTAACACCCCTCCCCCATCGTCCTTCTAGTAACCACTAAACTGTTTCCGTGTCCATGAGTCTGTTTGTCATGTTTGTTGCTTTCAGTTTTATATCCCACATATAAGTGAAATTATATGGTTCTCAACTTTCTCTTAGTTTGCTTAGCATGATAATCTCAAGATCTATTCACGTTGTCACAAATGGCAATATTGCATCTCTTCTTATAGCTGAGTAATATTCCATTGTATATATGTACCATATCTTTATCCAATCATCTATTGAAAGGCACTTCAGTTGTTTCCATGTCTTCGCCACCATAAATAATGCTACTATGAACACTGAGGTGTATATATCTTTATGGATAAATATTTTCATTTTGGGGGGTAGATATCCAGAAGAGGGATTACTGGGTCATAGGTAATTCTATTCTTAATTTTTTGAGGAACCTCAATACTGTTTTCCATAGTGGCTATACCAATTTACACGCCCACCAGCAGTGTATGAGGATTCCTTTTTCCCCACAACCTCTCCAACACTTGTTATTACTTGTCCTGTTGATGATAGCCATTCTAACAGGTGTGAGGTGGTATCTCACTGTGGTTTTGCCTTGCATTTCCCCAATAACTAATGAAGTTGAGCATCTTTTCATAGATCTGTTAGCCATTTGTATGTCTCCTTGGGAGAATATCTGTTCAGGTCCTCTGCCCATTTTTAATTGTTTTTGTTGTCGTTATTGAGTTTATGAGTTCTTTATATATTTTGGATATTAGCCCCTTATCAGAGACACTCTTTGCACATTACCTTCTCCCATTCAGTTGGTTTCCTCTTTGTCTTGTTGATTGTTTCTTTGGCTGTGCAGAAGGCTTTTAGTTGGATATAGTCCCATGCATTTATTTTTGCTTTTACTTCCCTTGCCTTTGAAGTCAAAATTCATAAAATCCTCTCTAAAACCAATGTCCACGAGTTTGGTACCCATGTCTTCTTCTATGCAATTTATTGTTTCAGATCTTATATTTAGGTCTTTGATCCATTTTGAGTTAATTTTGGTATATGGTGACAGATAGCAGTCTAGTTTCATTCTTTGGCATCTGGCATTCCAATTTTCCCAGTACCATTTATTGAAGAGGCTTTCCTTTCTCCACTGTATATTTTTGACTCCTTTGTCAAAAACTAATTGTACACACACACACACACACACACACACACACACACGTTTTATTTCTGGGCTATCAATTGTGTTCAATTGGTCTGTGTGTCTGTTTTGATTATTGTCACTTTGTAGTATAATTTGAAGCCAGGCAGTGTGATACCTCCGGCCTTGTTCTTTCTTCTCAGGATTGCTTTGGCTATTAAAGGTCTTTTGTGATTCCATACAAATCTAATGATTTGTTGTTGTTGTTGTTGTTGTTGTTGTTGTTGTTATATTCTTTAAAAAAAAGTCATTGGGATTTTTATGGTGATTGCATTAAATCTGTATATTGCTTTAGGTAATATGGCCATTTTAACTATGTTGATTCCTCTAATCCGTGAACACGAAATATCTTTCCATTTCTTTTTTGTTTGTTTGTTTTTTAGATGGACTTTATTTTTTATTTTTAAAATTAATTGATTTTATTATGGTGACATTGGTTAACGAAATCCAGTTAAGTTTCAGGTATGCAATTCAACAGTAAGGCATATATATATATATATTTACACTGTGTGTTCACCTCCTATAGTTAGATATCTCTCACCACATATTTGACCCATTTTAACCCATGTATCTCCCCCAACTCCCCTCTCCCCCTACCCTCTGGTAATCACTAGTCTACTGTTCATGTCCATGAGTCTCTGTTTGTCCTGTTCATTTGTTGCTTTTAGGTTTTATCCCACATATAAGTGATATCACACGGTTTTCAACTTTTTCTGTCTGGATTATTTTGCTTAGCATGATTATCTCAAGGTCCATCCATGTTGTCACAAATGGCAGTATTTCATCTCTTCTTACAGCTGTGTAATATTCCACTGTATTTATGTAACACAGCTTCTTTATCCAATCATCTATTGTAGGACACCAGTTGCTTCCATGTCCTGGCCACCGTGAAAAATGCTGCTACGGACATTGGTGTGCAAATATCTTTTCGGATATATGTTTTCAAGTCTTTGGGGTAAATATCCAGTAGAGGGATTGCTGGATCACATGGTAAATCAATTCTTAGTTATTTGAGGAAGCTCCATACTGTTTTCCATAGCGGCTGTACCAATTGCAATCCCACCAGCAGTGTAAGAGGGTTCCTTTTTTTCCACATCCTCTCCAACATTTGTTATTACTTGTCCTGTTTATAACAGCTATTCTAACAGGTGTGAGATGGTATCTCATTGCTCTTTCCATTTCTTTATGTTTTCTTCAACTTCTTTTAATAATGTCTTGTAGTTTTCAGTGTATAGGTCCTTCACATGCTTTGTTAAGTGTATTCCGAGGTATTTTAATGTGTTGGAATTGCAAAAGGAATTGTTTTTCTCATTTCTTTTTCTGAAATTTCGTTGTTAGTGTATAGAAACACAATGGATTTTTGTACATTGATTTTGTATCTTGCAAAGTTACTGCATTTGTTCATTGTTTTAAACAGTTTTTCGGTGGAGTCTTTAAGGTTTTATTTTTAAATTACAGTTGGCATATATTAGTTTCAGGTGGACAACATAGTGATTAGACATTTATATAACTTACAAAGTGATAACACAAATAAGATAGCATCACCTGACACTGTATATAGTTATTATAACATTATTGACTATATTCCTTGTGCTTTACTTTATATCCCCATAACTACTTTGCAACTACCAATTTGTATTTCTTAATCCCTTCTCTTTTTCACCCACTCCTTCAATTTCTCTCCTGTCTGGCAACCATTAAATATTTTGTTTTGATGTATCTATGAGTTTCTGGTTTTGTTTGTTTGTTTGTTTTTTTAATTTTGTTCTTTAGATTCCACATGTAAGAGAAATCATGGCATTTATCTTTCTCTGAATATGTCACTCAGCACAATATCCTCTAGGTTCATCCATGTAGTTGCACATGGCAAGATTTCATTGTTTTTTTATGGTTGAGTAATATTCCATTGTATATATGTACTACCTCTTTGTCACCCGGGACATCTAGGTTGCCTCCATATCTTAGCTATCATAAATAATACTACAATGAACATATGGATTCGCATATGTCCCTTCAAAGTAGTGTTTCAGGTTTCTTTGGATATATACATGCAGAACTAGGATTACTGAGTCTTTGTTTTAAAGCCCATTTTGTCTGGTATAAGTATTGCTACCCTAGCTTTTCTGTTTCCATTTTCATGAAATATTTTTTCCATCTCTTTACTTTCAGTCTGTGTGTATCTTCAGATTTGAAGTGAGTCTCTTGTAAGTAGCATAAGTAAGGGTTTTATTTTATCCATTCAGCCACCCTACGTCTTTTGATTGGAGCACCTAATTAATTGACATTGAAAGTAACTGTTGCTAGATATGTAATTGTTGACATTTTATTATTCATGTTTTTTTCTTCTTTTTCTAGAAGTCCCATTAACATTTCTTGTAATATTGGTTTGGTGGTGATGAACTCCTAGCTTTTTCTTGTTTGGGAAGCTCTTTATCTGTCCTTTGATTCTAAATGATAGTTGACAGTCTTCTGGGAGCTCCCTTTTTGGTAAGTAATTGCTTTTCTCTTGCTGCTTTTAAGATTCTCTCTCTTTAATCTGTGGCATTTTAATTATGACATGTCTTGGTGTGGGCCTCTTTGTGTTAATTTTATTTGGGACCCTCTGTGCTTCATGGGTTTCTATGTCTATTTCCTTCACGAGGTTAGGGAAGTTTTCAGTCATTAATTTTTGAAATAGGTTTTCAATTCCTTGGTCTCTCTCTTCTTCTAGTATCCCTATGACATAAATGTAGGTATGCTTGATGTTGTCCCAGAGGCCCCTTAAATTATCCTCATTTTTTAAAATTCCCTTTTCTTTTCACTGTTCCAATTGAGTGTTTTTTGCTACCTTATCTTCCAAATCACTGACTCAATTCTCTGCTTCATCTAATCTACAGCTGATTCCCTCTAATGAATTCTTTAGTTTAGATACTTCATTCTTCATTTATGACTAGTTCTTTTTTATGTTTTCTATCTCCATTTTTATGTTTCCTACCTCTCCGTTGAAGTTCTCACTGAGATCAATGAACATCCTTATAACCAGTGTTTTGAACTCTGTACCTGGTAGCCTGCTTGTCTCCATTTTGTTTAGTTTTTTTTTTTTTTCTGAAGCTTTCTTCTGTTCTTTCTTTTGGGACATGTTTGTCTTCCCATTTTGTCTTCCTCCCTCTGTTTGTTTCTATGTACTATGTAGAGTGACTAGGTCACCCAGTCTTAGTAGAGTGGCCTTATATAGTAGGTGTCCTGTAGGACCCAGTGGCACAGTTTCTTTGGTCACTTGAGGTGGGTGCTCTAGGATTGCCCCTTGAATAGGTTGTGTGTGCTCTTCTGTTTAGTTGAGGCTTGGTTGCAATTTGCACATTAGTAGGAGGGACTGACTCTCAAGCTGATTATGAGGACTAGCCAGTGACTACAATGGAGGAGCTGTTGTGCAGGGGCTGACCCAGAGGAAGATTTTCTTTACCAGGGCTCTGGTGCTTTCTCAGCCTACCCTTTGGGTATGTCATCCTTGGTTATGGCCCTGGGTGGTGCACTGGCTCAGATCAAAGCCGGCCACTTGGCATGCAAGCTGGTGCCTCCTGGGAGGGGCCACCTGGCTTTTCAACACACAGTACACATTTATAAGGTTTCTCCCCAGAATGAATCCCTCTGATATCTGATGAATTCTGGCTTCAAGATGAAAGCTTTCCCACACTTGTTACATTCATGGGGCTTCTCTTCAGTATGGGTTATCCGATGCTTACTGAGGGGTGCTTTTAGGAAGAAGACTTTAGGCTTTCCCACATTTGGTACATTCATAGGCCTTCTCTCCAATATAAACTGTCTGATGCTTATAGAGATCTGACTTACATGAGAAGTTTTTTTCCACACACAGCACCTTCATAGGGTTTCTCCTTAGTATGAAATTTCTGATGTGTCTTGGGATCTACCTTACAAGAAAAGCCTTTTCCACATTCTGCACATTCACAGGGTTTATCTCCGATATGACTTCTCTGATGTATAATGAGTGCTGAAGGCTTACTTCTAATGGCTTTCCCACATTTTTTGCTGTCAAAATGTTTCTCAACAATATGAATTATTAAGATGTGTTTTCTGAAAAAGGTTTTCAAACATTTAGAACATTTATAAGGGTTTGAGGATAATTTCTCTAATAAATACTAAGTTCTGATTAACCCCTCTAAATCGACTTAAAAGGTTGTCATGGTTTGCCATAACTTGCCAGTCTTCTAAAATGGAGCAAAGTGAAGTATTCCTTGTGAACTGATCCATCATCTCAAAAGAGAATAAATATTCTTCAGAAATTCTCACTTTTTAATCTAAATTCTTCATCTGTCAGGAAAAGGAAGATAAAATTAACTCAACAATAAAATCAGAAATCAAAGTATGCAGCCTATAATTAGATATACTACTCTTCCAATGGCTGGTCCAGGGCTTGACACATAGCTGGTGCTTAATGAACAATTGTGGGAAAAAAATCAACATCTTAATACTACATTCCGTTCATCGATCATTACTTCCTATTTTCTTCCCCAACTGTCCTCATTTATAGACACTTCTTGTCTTTCCTCTAAAACTATATTTACCTTTAATTCTAATATTAAACCTTGATACTTATGGTTTTATTTACTGTGACTATTATAAACTTAGACCTTTCTCAAATTTTATTCTCATTTCTTTAAAACAAAGAAAACAAATCAACCAATATCTTTACTATACTGTACTGTCACAATGTTCAAATTATATATGTAATTCCTGTACTCAGAGCCCGTCTGTAACACTTTTAGGCCAACAGATCTAATTATCTACAGTAGTTCACTAGCACCAACAAATACATTCTATTCCAGTAGGATCGCAGTACAAATTATTCTCTACAAAGTCAGATTTATTGCATGTTTGTATATGTACACATGCCCGTCTACACCACTTAGCTTGCTTTTCTTCTTTCTGCCTACTTATTCAAAATGTATTGTGTGAGTGTGTGGCTAATACTGAAATATTACTTTTCTCAATCTCCTCGTATTACCTTCAAAGGTCTTCCCACCCACCCTCCCCACCCTCTGGCCTGTGAACTCCTAAAGTAGTCACTGTAACACTGACTTTGACATTTTCACGTTCTTCAAGAACTTCTCCAGTCTTCACCGATTGCCCTGTAGAACTCCTGTACAACTGTGAACATTGGTTCTACCTCCTCCTTTGTCTTAGGTTCCCTTACTTATATTGTTTTCTGGATCCTGCTACCTTGATCTCATCTCTTCCTTTTCCAGTAGTTTCCTGACATAAGTATGAATAAGAGATAAATTCTCTGAGACCATGCATGTCTGAAAATGTCAGTACTCTATACCAAAACATAATTAATAGTTTTGTATGGTATTAAAATTCTAGGTCAAAAATAATTTTTGTCAAATTTTTAAAAGTATTACTCTTTAATGTTCTATGTTCCATTACTGCTGTTGAAGTATACAACCAATTCGTTTGCAGGTATGCTACTTAAGTCCTTTTCTCTTTCTCTTGGGAAGCTCCTTGATAATTAGTGTTTTGAAATTTTATGATTTGGGTTAATGTCAGTTTATTTTCATATATTTTGCTAGCCATCATTTACTGGACATTTTCAGTAAGAAAATTAATTTTCTTAAATTATTCCTGTAACATGTTTTTCTCTCCATTTTCTTTACTCTCTTTTTCTGGAATTGCAATAATTCAGAGGTTAAGCTTCCTGGCATGATCTCCTAGTTGTCCTATTTTCTCCTATTATCTCTTTGTGTTTTTACTCTGCCTTTTGATGGACTGTCTCTATTTGGTCTTCCTTTAGGAATAGTATCTGAATGGATCAGTAAGATCCTTCCCATGCTTACCCCCAAAGAAGCATTCGAAATAATTTGTTGAACACCTTATATTCTTATTGCAAAAAGAAAAACTTTTTAAAAGCAATAAAAACCTTAGATATAACACAGACCAAACCCATACAAAATGGAGTGAGGAGGATTAAGCAGTATTTCAAGGAGGAGATAAAAACCAAGCTTAAAATACACAGCACATACCATCAATAAAGGCCCACCATGTTCAGAAAAATATATCTGTAGAGAGCAGTAGGAAAATAGTAAATATATAGGAGAGAGTGAACTTTGGAAATCAGTGACATAAAATGTTGGATCAGCAACCTGTGATGATATGGGTATTCTTTAAAGAACACAATTTTTATGTACTATACCAGGCATTAGGGAGTCACTGTTGAATTATTTTGTTAAAGGAGATATAGGACAAAACGCGATATTCTCAGTAAAGGAATCTGATATCATCTAAGAAAGAAACAAACACATAAAGAGATCAGAAAATCCAAACAGAATTAGAATTTCTTAGGTAAGTGCCGCGTCCTCTTTCTACCCTACTGCGTGACAAGGTCTGGAGATGGGGACAGAGGCTTCAAGGAATGCATCGTCAAGAACGAGGATGTGGCATGTGTTTAGGGATAATTGGTTTCTTAGGAACGATCCTATTAATAGGGGGAATTTGGGTAGCACAAATTCTAGTAAGTGTAAACGCTGTACAAGTGGATTTCCTCAAAATTGGCTATAAGGAAAACATAGTAAATTCTCCGCATATGGAATCAGCTCTAGTCACCCTGATGTGTCCAGAATGCATAAACCCTTTATTTGAACAATTATTAAGAGAAATTCCTTTTGACGAGCCTCTTAAAGATGTTATGAATAAATTAAAACAAGCTGAATTACTAGAATCAGCTTATACTCCTGTTCCCACACAGTTAGTAGAAAAATTAGTAAAGGATAAGAAATTTACTCATAAGCCTGTGCCTACTATGGAAGGGCCTCCTTTTGTGGCCTACTGGATAAATGGAAAACTCTGGTATCCACCTAGGGGGGCTAATAGTATGAAAAGATTACCTGGTCCTCCTTTGCCTTATACAGGAGCTTATAATGAAGATAATAATACATAGGGTGAATAAAGATGGAATTCATGTGCCTTATAGTAGTTTAAGTTTTATAGAAAGGCTGGCTAGGTTAGGACCTCCTTAGTGCTTAAAAAACAAAGGAAAAAAACCTTAGCTTCCGAAAGTAGCTTTGTAAAACTGATTTTTATAAATATTTTCCTTATTACTGCACCAAGGAAACTTTTGAACAGCTATGAGAAAGGTTCAGCTTGAACTTTAGATATAGCATAAATCAAATAGCATTTAAAAGATTTCTTCAGGCAGAAAGAACAATGTCTGCTCACAAGCCAATACTTGCTGTTACGAATACACCTATCTATCACCTTTCCTTAAGTCAGACTGTATCTTACGTAATAGACATAAGAATTAAAAGTTTAGATTGTTCCATCAGGTAGTTCTGTTCTAATGACTGAGAGAAGGATGTACTAGTTAATCATGAATATTAATAATAATATACTCTACAAGATTTTCTGCTTCACCTAACCACAGAAATTTAACTCCCTACTATCTTAACCACAAAGTATAATCAAATGCCAAAATAGAAAGTATAAAAGTTGTACTCAAATCACAATAAAACGGAACAGTGTCACACCGCCTCTGAGTTGTGTAGTCGACTGTCTCCTGGGCCAACGCCTTGCCCACCTTCGGGGCCCCCTGGATCCTGTCGTGGCTGGACCGCGGCAGGTAAGGATTTTTAAAGCATATAATCTTGTATGACACCAAAGGTAACTAACAGGAGAGGTCCAAAAACATTCAATTAAAAAAAAAAAACAGATAAATTACTAAAGGAAGATTTTTTAAAGGAACTAAGAAACAGTAGAATTTAATGAAGACAGATGTGAGAAAGTTTTCTGATGAGGGTGATGATTATGTTAATTCTGACACACTAAAAATAAAGTGAGACATTCTAGGGGAACTTCCCTGGAAATAATATGTGTCTAAAGAACGAGTGAAACAAAGAAACTGAAGATATCAATATGTAGTCATCAGGACACAGATAAAAACCAACATAAATTTTCAGGAAAGAAGAATCCATTGGGAGAATGATATATAAAAAGAATGTGTAGGAGGAAAAGATAAGGCTGTTAGAGCACTTCGTTCAAGAAGAGCAGGAAATGAATCAGTGAATTGACTAAACAATTCCAGCAAGCCAAGTCAGAGGATATCTCAAGAAAAAAATTTTAAACCAACAAATTGCCAAAATTAACTCTAGCAGAAAGCAGTGAAACCTTAAATATGAGAATTACGATAGACAGAGCAAAATGGCATAGATGATAGAAGCTTTGTTCATCCCTCTTGCAACCATATCAAAATTGTGACAGAAACAGAGTGAAGAGCAAGCAGAATTACCTGGGGTCTAGAAGAACAGAATCTGTATATCCAGGAAGAGAAATAAGAAGTAACCATGTAACAGTTAGAGGTAGGAGGTTATGAAGATGCAAGGCGGCCCAGTAGCCAGAGGCTGAGTGGGACAGAAGCTACAGCAGCTAAAGCCGGCAGCTGCTGATGTTCCTCTTAAAGGGGCCGTGTCCATGAACGGACTTTCATGGTGAGGGAATTACTTGCTCTGAGCACCAGCGCCGGGTGGGCTGCTGTGGGGCACCAGGGACTTACAGGAGGACACTAAGTTGTTGGAATGAGGCTGGAGGTGGAGCTTTCTCCCAGGCAGAAGTGTTGGTGGTATCCACTGGTCCTCTGTTGAGCCCTCCCCTCTCCCAGTGTGAAAACTCAGCGCTGCCATAGCTGAGATGACGTCAAACAGAGGTCACTCTCTCAGAGGATTCCCTGAAACTCCGCCTACTCCGATTCGTGGCCCTACCCAAGCCATATTCAATTGTGTCCTCGGCGAGTCCTATGCCACTTACTGAGTAGCTTTAAGACTCACACTGGTGGCAGGTGACCTCGGTTTCTGGCATGGCCTCTTAAGGCAACTATATGCTCAGCATCTGTGGATTGCTTGCTGAATCTTCACAGGTGGCCCTGGAGGGGCACAGACTGGGGCTTAACTTGGCCTGCAGCTGAACCCCTCTCAAGATTGTGCCACTGGACATCTACTACACAAAGCCATGCTAATAAGACTGGAAGATCTAGGAGCTTTGCTTAGTACATAGAAACAGACACAGCAAGGCAGCCAAAATGGAAGACAAAGAAGCAGAAACCATATGAAAGACCAGAACAGAGATAAGGAAAAATGGAGTCAAGCAATCTAACAGATGCAGAGTTCAAAATACTGGTTATAAAGATGCTCAATGAACTAAGGGGAAGTGTAGATGAACACAGTGAGAACTTTAACAAAGAGGTAAAAAACATAAAAATGGAAATGGAAATTATAAAAGGGAACCAGTCAGAAATGAAGAAAGCATTATCTGAGATGAAGAGTATATTAGAGGGAATCAACAGAGTGGATGAAGAAGAGGATCGAACAACTGATATACAGGATGGGGAAGCCAAGGACGCCCAATCAGAATGGCAAGAAAAAATTAACCAAGAAAATAATAACAATTTAAGGAACCTATGGGACAAAATAAAGGGTAACAACACCCATGTCACAGCAGTAGCTAAAGAGGGAGAACAGAAATTGAAAAGATATTTGAAGAAATAGTGATGGAAAACTTCCCTCATCTAGTAGAGGAAACAGACATACAACCACAGGAAGCTGAAAGTCACAAAAGAGATGAACTCAAAGAGGTACACATCAAGACACATTATAATTAAAATGCCAAAAGTTAAATACACAGAGAGAATCTTAAAAGCAGCAAGAGAAAAGCAGTTAGTTACCCATAAGGAAGCACCCACAAGACTGGCAGCTGATTTCTCAAAAGAAACTTTGCAAGACAGAAGGGTTTGGCACAAAATATTCAACGTGATGAAAACTCAGGGTCTACAACCAAAAATCCTTTATCCAGCAAAGCCATCATTTAGAGTCGAAGGACAGTAAAGAAGTTCTCAGACAAAAATAAGCAAAGGAACTCATTAACACCAAGCCAGAATTACAGGAAATGTTAGAGGAACTTCTTTAAGAAGAAAAAACATGTATCAAAAACATGAATAAAGAATGGTATCTATCAACATGTACCTCAAATGGAAAAGAATTAAATGCTGCAACCAAAAGATAGGAAGGCTGAATGAATAAGAAAACAAGACTCCTACATATGCTGCCTACAAGAGACTGATTTCAGATTAAAAGACACACACAGACTAAAAGGAAGGGGATGGAAAAAGATACTCCCTTGATGGATCTATAAAGTATTTTGCTGAATGAAATAAATCAGACAGAGAAAGACAAATACCACATGATTTTACATACATGTGGAATCTAAAGAACAAAGTAAACAACAGCAACAAAAACAAAAACAAACTCAGATACAGAGAATATTTTGAGGGCTATAGATGAGAAGGGGGTTGGAGGAGATGGTAAAAAAGGACAATGGGATTAAGAAGTACAAATGGATAGATACAAAATAGTCATGGAGATATAAGATGTAGCATAAGGAAAATAGTCAACAATGTTGTAAAAAATATGTAAGGGGGAAGAAAGGTATTAGCTTTAGTGGGGTGACCATTTTGTGAATTATATACAGATCTCTAATCACCATGCTGTACAAATAAAACTAATATATACCCATTAAAATTGAGAAAAAAAAAACCTCACTGAATTGTAAAATGTAAAAAAAATACTAAATTTTCTTAAATGTTATAGTGTTCATGGTACCGTTTAATTAGAAAGGTGAATCATGAAAATTTCCTTTTGGGTAGTAGACCAAAATAAAAGCAAATTAAAATTAAAAAAAGGAAGAGTTATAGTAGAACATAGGTATATAAAAAAGCAGGGAGAAGTGTTGAAGCTCACAGCAGTGATTCCAGAAAGCAAGTACAGGAAGCCTAATTGTAGACGAAAAGTAGTAGGCATTTCATAGTGACACAAATGTGATACAACAAAAAGGCACTGAAAAGATTAGGAGTGTGATAGAGTAATTTGGAAAGAAGGTAGATCCATAAATCAGTCTCTCAATGCACAAAGGGATGAATCTAAAATTATGGTGTGAAGGAAAGAAAATAAGAATACTGAGGTAGAGGGTGAGACAAACCAAAAAGGCAAGTTTCTAGATGAGGAAAGCAAGATGAGCTCTAGTATGTAGGTAAGAGTGTCAACCTTCTGCTAAAGCCAGGAGGAATGCTGTGGTGAGAAGACATATATTTAATGGTCATTGATATTCTGTGAGAAGCTTAGAGCATTAAAAGTCCTAAATAGCACTCATAAGGTGTCAGCCTCTTCCTTGCTCACTGAGCTTTTAATTTCTCTGTCTCCCATGTGTCTGACTCACACTCAGCCGCCAGAGCAGGGATCACTTGGAATTTTCCCTTTACACATTCCTGAAACTTCTCCTTGCGCCGTCTTAAAGATCATATATGATTTAAGAACTGGAGAGCCACTAATGACAAATCACCTCTAACTTGATGTTAAGTGTCATATAATTAACTTTCTATTTTGCAATTAGCAAAATAAAAACGTTTACTGGTAAGAGAGAAATACAAATTGAGTCTCCAAAGGGAGACTGTAAAGTTGACAATTTAAGGACAAATTCAACGCATCCTTCGTAGATTCTCTCTCTCCAACCACCTGCTCCCACACAGTTTCAGCAACAAAGAAAGCAAAGGTATAATTCAGCTGGTCTTAGTCAAGCCTGCACAGGACAATGGCACTCACCCACAGTTGCCAGGTGGCTGCAGTTCTCAAGCATCATGTCCCTGTATGTGATTCTCTGTGCAAGAGTCAAGTGTTGCCACTCCTCTCAGCTGAAGCACACAATCACATCCTTGAAATACACTGATCCCTGTAATATAAAAACCCTCTTTAATCTGAGGCAGTCTGCATTGGGTGATGAGAAAGGGAAATATCAGAAATAGATTGTATCTATCCATTATATGGATTTAATGTTTTTGTAATTTATTACCTAGAAGCACATCGTAGTTACCTGGCTTTCATTTTACTTTGCAAGACAAATCCTAGATCTGGGTATTAGCTTTGAACTTTACTACTGAGGTGTCATTTATTCTAGGCTATTTTAGTGAATAGAGCTAGAAATTAAAATTTCCAAATATTAACAATTCCAGTTTAAATTCGAAACAGGTTTTTTCCCTTAATCTTTCAAATGTCTTTTTTACCTTAGATTGAGAATCAATCTGTTAATACTGCTATATTTACTTATATATGTATAATAGTTTATACATATACTATAGTTTATACATATACATATACTATTATACTAAATATGTATAACAGTTTCAGAGCTGAAGTACCAAATTACTAATAGTAAACTTACTAAATGAAGTTTAATATTTCTTTGAAGTTCTTTTTTTTTTTGTTTGTTCAAAGTCTATATTCTCCTATGGACATACAGTCAAGTGATTATGATCAAAAGTCATCTGAAATACTCTTATTAATTTGGTATCTATGAAATTCAAAAATTCCAAGCAGGAAAAATGCAAAAAGAGACACATGATAGTTAAACTACATATTGAGACACATGATAGTTAAACTACTAAAAAAGCAAGCAGGAAGGAAGATATGAAAGGAAAGAAGAAAGGACAGAGAAAGATGGAAGGAAGGATGGAAGGAAAAGAAAGGAATACAAAAATGTTTTTAAAAAGTCAAGAGTGGAAGTGGGAGAATATAACATTCAGAGAAACAATAATTAGAATGATGGCTGGAGTCTCATCAAAGATAATGGAAACCAAAACACAACAGAAGGACATCTTTGAAATGTTGAAAGAATAATAGTGTTAACCTATAATTGTATGTGCAGAAAAAATAGCCTTCAAAAATGATGGTGACAGCCAAGCTAATTTTGAAGAAGAAAGTTGTAAGATTTGTATTCCCAGATTTCAAGCTTTATGATAAATCTTAAATAGTACTGTATGAACATAGAAAAATAGAACAATGAAACAGATTATAGAAATAGATCTATACACATAAGGTAGAAAGATCTTTGTCAAAGATGAAAATGTAATTGAAGGGGCTTACAAATCAAAAGGCTTTTCTTTTCAATAAACGATAATGGAGCAACTGAATACCTGTACTAAAAAATGTCAATTTCTACATCACAGAATATACAATTAATTCAAGATGAACATAAACCTAAAAACTAAAACTGTAAAACTTCGAGAAGAAAACAGAGAACATAGTTTTCACAGTCTTAGAGGGGAAAGATTTATTCTTGAGAACATAAAAGGCATTAATCATAAAAAAAAAACATAAATTGGGCTTCCTCAAAAATAAAAACTTTTGCTCATCAAAACACAATGTCAATTAAATGAAAAGGCAAATCACAGACTGGAAGAAAATATTTGCAATGTATACACCTGACAAAGGACTTGTATCTAGAATAAAATGGATTCCTTCAAGTCAAAAATAATAAAAAAGACAATTCAAAAAATGTGTAAAAGACTTGATTGGGTCATAATACAAAGATATGCAAGTGTCCAATAGGCTCATCAAGTGATGCTCAATGTTCTCAGTCATCAGGAAAATGCAAAGTAAAATCACCGAAGTACTACATAAACACAAGGATACAAAAAAAAAAAAAAAAAATCAACAAACCATGCATTGGTAAGGCCATGGAGCAACTGAAATGCTCATGAACTGCTGGTGGAAGTTACATATACAGATACCTTGGAACTCTGGCAGTTTTTTATAAAATTAAACATTCCCATGAGAAAGGAACTTCTAACCAGAAAAAGACGAACAAAAATGTTCGCAGCAGCTTTATTCATAACAGTCAAAAACTATAATCAACAAATTGTCCATCAACAAAATGGATAGACAAATTGTGTATATATAAAACTGAATTCTACTCTGACATAAAGAATAACTGATGTATGCAACAATACGTATAAGTATTAAAAACATTATGTTCACTGCAAGAAGCAAAACACAAAAGAGAATCACATGGTAAGTACTATATGATTCATTGGTATGAAGTCCAAGAGATAGCAAAACTAACCTTTGGTGTCAGAAATTTTTAGAGTAGTTACTTCTGTGGGTGGGAATGACTGAAAGAAGGATGAGGAAATTTTTTATAAATGGGAATGGAAATTGTATCTAAATTTAGGTGAAGGTCACATATGTGTCGGATTCACCAATCTGTTCATGTATGATCTGTACATTTCATTGTATGTAACTTATACCTCATTCCTAAGAATTTTAAAGGTGGATAAAATATAAAAGACAACTGACTATTTAAAACAGAAATAAGAATAGTATATTGTGGGGTTTATCATGTATGTAGAAGTAAAATATTTGACAAAAACATAAGAGCAGGAGAAGGTTAAGTGGAACTATACTGTGGAAATAGTATAGTTGTTTGTGAATAGTATAGTTGTATATTGTTAATTAAAGGTAAACTGTTACAAATTAAAGCTATATATTATAATCTGTGGGACAATGACAAAAAAAAAGTGAGAACCAGTTAAAAAGGCAATACTTCATTAATAAAAAGAAAGCAGGAAAAGAGAAAAAAAGAACAGATCAGACAAACAGAACACAAAGAGTAATTTGGTAGATTTACCTGTATCAGTAATTATATAAAATGAAAATATATTATACAATGCAACTAAAAGACAGATATTATAAAAAATAAATAAAAATCCCTACTTAAAAATTTAAAACTTCCATGCATTAAAACACACTCTGATTCAAAAGTGGGCAAAGGACTTGAATAGACATTTTTCCAAAGCAGACATACAGAGGCCAAGAGGCACAAGACATGAAAAGATGTTCAACATCACTAATCATTAGGGAAATGCAAATCAAAACCACAATTAGATACCACCAAACATCCATTAGGATAGCTACTATCAAAAACAAAGAAAACAAGTGTTGGTGAAGATGTGGAGAAATTGGAAACCTTGTGCATTGTTGGTGGGAACATAAAATGGTACAGCTGCTATGGAAAACAGTACACAGTGCCTCAAAAATTAAAAATAAAAATATCATATTACTCAGCAATACCACTTCTGGATATATACACAAAAGAATTGAAAGCAAGGTCTTGAAGAGACTCTTGTAAATGTTTATAGCAACATTATTCACAATAGCCAAAAGGTGGAAGCAACCTAAATGTGCACTCACATAGATGAATGGGAAACAAAATGTGGTATATACATAAATGGAATATTATTCAGCCTTAAAAAGGAAGAAAATTCTGACATGTGCTATAACATGGATGAAGCTTGATGACATTATCTAAGTGAAATATTCCAGTAAAAAAAAAAAAGACAAATACTGTGTGATTCCACTTATGTGAGGTACGTAGAGTAGTCAGATTTATAGAGATAAAAGGAGAATCGTGGTTGTCTGGGGCTGGAGGAAATGGGAGATGGGAAGTTACTATTCAATAGACACAGTTTCAGTTGTACAAGATGAAAAGAATTCTAGAGATGGTAGTGGTAACTGCACAAAAATGTAAATGTATTTATTACCACTGAACTGTACACTTAAAAATGGTAAGATGCTAAATTTTATTACGTATATTTTACCACAATAAAAAAAAGACTTAAGTATACATATATTTTACCACAATTAAAAAAAAAAAGACTCAGGTTAAGTTCAGAAACATATTTTGAACTTAAGGACAAAATATTGAAAGTAAAAGGATGGAAAAAGATATATCACACAAACGATAGTCATAAGAAGACCAGTATGGCTATGTTAACAAGAAATAAAGTAGATATCAAGAGAAGTATTCCTAACAATGAAAAGAGAAATTTCAAATGACAAAAGGTAAGTCATAAAAATCTTAAATATGTATACAACCAATATTACTTCAAAACTGACAGAACCGAAAAGCAAAATAGGCAAACCCATAATCACAGTTAGAGATTTACATACTACTTTGATTAAACAGCCTAAAAGTCAGTAAAGATAAATAAACAATACTATTAAGTGATTTAACCTAATTGACATTTATAGAACACTACAATTAATACACATTCTTTTCAAAATATATGAAACATTTATCAAAATAGACCATGTACTGGATCATAAAACAAGTATGAAGCAATGTAAATGACCAAAATAATTCAATCCATGTTCTCTAATGATAAAGATTTAATTTAGAAAGCAAAAAACAAAAGATAACTAGAAAATACCCAAATATTGAAAAATTAAACAAGACATTTGTAAATCTCAATGGAGCAAAGAATTCACAATGGAAGTAAAATATTTTGTGCCGAACAATAATGAAAATACAACATACTGAAGTTTATAGTACACAGCTAATGCAGTACTTAGAGAAAAATTTAGAGCTTCAAATATATATGTATGTGTGTATGTACATATAAAAAGAAGGTTTAAACTCAATGAACAATAGAGAAAAGCAAAGGCAAGAGTTGATTCTTTGAAATAATTAAATTGATAAACCCCAAGCACAATTAAACAAAAGAAAAAATATAAAACGACATCAGAAGCACGGCAGCATGAGGGGTCCCCTGGACCTCTTCCCTTGAGACTATAACAAGTTGAACAGCTATAATCCAAGAAAAGATCCCCAGCCTATCACACAAACACTTCTGAGAGCTCTGGACATCAAAGCATCTGAAGGCGGGCAGGAGAAGAAGGGAGGAGGAAAGGGAGAGGAGTAGAGAGGAGACGCATGCCACAGACTCAGCTTTGGTTCCTTGTGGGACTTGGGGAGAAGGGAGGAATCAGGTTGTGGCGTGCATTCTCTGTAGCCCAGAGCATTCCAGCCTGTGATCAGCATATACTATTGTAGAACCCAGTATCAGGGCAGAGACAGAATACAGAGGTGCTACAGCTGTGTTCTAGCAGGAGCTATTGCCAGGCAGAAAATGTAGTTACAGAGCCTAGCAGCCTACTCTCACCCTCCCAGAGCTCAACTCCCTGCACCCTCCTAGAGCTAGCAGCGGGCCCCAGTGGAAATTACAGCAGCAAGTTTCAAGCTACAGAGCAGGGAGTCTGTAGCCCCGGTAACTGAGAAGACAGTTTCTGAGTGGCAGATGCACACTGCAGCTGGTCCCAGTGACAGGAGTGGAGATACAGAGGTGATGCAGCTGAGGCCTACCATCACCATTACTGGGAGGGAAATAGCCACAGACATATAGGAGGTCTTCCCCAACCCATCCAACCCCTACCCATCGAGGATGATCCTGGTGGAGGCACCTGGGACAGAACCTCAGACAGCACAACACTGCATCTGGCTGCTGGGGCAGCACCAGAACCTCAGGAACTCTTCAGGGGCTCAGAACCCTACTGCCCACCACATTCTACCATGGGGTTGGAGCTCTAAGATTCAGGCAACCTGGTCATAGAGGAGACACACACTTGCCCAGGGAAAAAAGGGCATTTTTTTTTCCCCCACATAAGAGACATTGAGGAATCCTGGGCAGTGCTGGAGGCTTCTGTGCCATCTACTGGAAAACAAAAGAAAACATCTTCCTATCAACTTGCTGAAAGAGGGATCACTCTTATTATTTTTTTTAAAAGCAGAGTTCATTCTAATAAATGCCTAGGCAGAGAATAATTCACCAAATACTATGAACAATCACAGTACCAAGACAGATCAAAAAGAAGAAAAATCTCCAGAAAATAAATTTAAAGATATATAAATATGAGATTTAAATGAGAACTCAAGATTGCACTTCTGAAAAAAAACTCAAAGAGATGCAAGGAAACACATATTTTAATGAGCTAAGAAATAAAATCAATGAACAAAAGAAATACTTTACCAAGAGACCAAAACTTTAAAAAATAAACAAAATGAAATTCTAGAGTTGAAGAACTAAATTAAAAAGATAAAGAATGGAATGTTGAGAAACATGGCAGAGTGAGAGATGTCCCCAGATCTCTTCCTTTGAAATAACAATAAGTGAACATCTAAAACACAACAAAAAACACCCAAAATGCCCACCAGCATGGCCGAGTGTGGAATCTGCATAGAAGAGCTACCATAGGTCAGAATCCCGGGTGTCAGGCAGTAGACTCGGAGAAATAAAGAAGCTGCCTCTTGCAGCGGCCACAACTCCCTGTAGGAGGAGACAGAGGGGAAAAGGTGTGGCAAGTTCCCTGAACAGCACTGACTGAGAGAGTTGTGAGCTCCACATGACCAGCAGCAGGGCCCAGTCATCAGAGCAGAAAGCAGAGAAGCAGGACGGCAAGAAAAAACAATTGATTCTTACTGGCCACAGTTGCAAAATCGAGGCAAAGCCACAGCTCCCAACCCCCATTCCAAAGAGCCCCTCCCCCATAACCTCCGAGATCTAACACCATAAAGCCCCAAGGGAATGTGACCAAATATTACTGAAACTATCACTAACACTGACAGGGACTGAGATTGAGGGTAGCGAGTGTGCTTGAACATCTACAAGGGAAAAAAAGGGCATTATTAAGGCTTTGTATAAAGCAGGGATCCAAGAGGCTTAGACTCCACCTACTGGAAACGAAAAGAAAAATGCCTTCTTTGCAACAGGCTAAAGAGACACCTTTATATAATAAACTTTCTTTCTGGAAAAAAAAAAAAAAGCAAAATACACTTCCATTAATGCTCAAGTGAAGAAATAGTCCATTAAACACCACAAACAACCAAGGTGACAAGGCATATCAGAAAGAAAGAGAAAAATCTCAAGCAAATAAGCTTACAGACATAGATATATGCAACTTAATGGCAGAGAATTCAGAATGATACTTCTGAAAAAACTCAGTG
>NW_006442597.1:452283-455569 GCF_000325575.1 Pteropus alecto | reverse complement strand
AAAAAAAAAAAAAAAAAAAAAAATCACACACTGCAAGAGTTGAAAAATTAAATAGCAAGCTTGGAAAATAGAGTCGACCAAATGGAGGAAATGATCAGTGAAATTGAAGACAGAAATCTAGAAATAAATCAAAAGGAAGAAGAGAAAAACTGAAGGATGAAAAATAGTAAAAGAGAAATACAAGAACTAGCTGATATCATTAGGAGATGAAACATAAGAATAATGGGCATTATTGAGTGTGAGGAAAAGAACCAGGGACTAGAAAGCATTTTCAGATGAATAGCTGAGGAGAAATTTTCAAATCTAAGGAATGAGCTGGAGCTTGGAATTCAAGAAGTCAACAGAACACTCAATTATCTCAACCCAAAAAGGCCTTTACCAAGACATGTTGTATTAAAATTATCAAATATCAACGACAAAGGCAGAATTCTCAGGACAGTCAATGAAAAGAAGACAGTACCTTATAAAGGAAAACCCATTAGATTAATGTCAGACTTCTCAGCACAAAAATTACAAGTCAGAAAGCAGTAGAAGCAAATATTCAAAATATTAAGGAACTACCAGCCTAGAATAATGTATTGAGCTAAGCTCTCCTTTAGATATAAAGGAGAAATAAAGATCTTTCCAGACATACAAAAAATTGAGGGAATTCTCCAGTATGAGGCCTGCACTACAGGAAATACTGAAAGGGTTCAGCTCATTTAAAACAAAAAAAAACCCCACATAATTAGGAGTAAGGTGACTATCAGGCAAATTGAAGCAGAGGAGTACAACCCTTACTAAGAACAGGACATTATAAACTTAAACAATAAGAAGAGAATGGCTATAGCAAGATAGAAATGAACTTCAGCATGCATAGAGACAAACTGAAACAACAATGACTGAAAAAGGGAGGATTCAAAGATCCAAATTCACAAAGGGAAAAGGAGGTAAGGCACATGCAGAAGAAAATGGACGACTATATATATAACTATCTCTTTTATATTCGTGGTGGTAACCACACACCAAAGATTCAGAACTGAAGTATATAACATAAAACAAGAAGAACCAGAGGGAAAACCCACAAAATCCAACCAAACCAAAGAAAACAGAAACCCAAGGACAAGGAAACAATGGAATCACCGAGCTACCAGAAAGCAAAAGATAAAATAGCTATAAGAAAACCTCATATTTCAATAATCACCCTAAATGTAAATGGACTGAACTCACCAATAAAAAGGCAGAGTTGCAGAATGGATAAAAAAACAATATTTAACACTTATTAATATCTATGCTCCCAATCAGGGAGCCCCGAAATATGTAAAGCGGTTACTAACAGAACTAAAGGGAGAAAAAGACCAAAACACTATCGTAGTAGGGAACTTAATACCCCACTGTCGCATATGGACAGATCATCCAAGCAGAAAATCAATATGTAAATAACATCTTTAATTGACACATTAGACCAACAAGACATAATTGACATTTACAGAGCGTTCCATCCCAAAACAGCTGCTTATACATTCTTCTCTAGTGAACATGGAACATTCTCAAGGATTGACCACATACTGGGACACAGAGATAGCCTCAACACATACAAGATCATTGAAATCATACCAACCATATTCTCTGATCATAATGCTTTGAAACTGGAGATCGAATGTAAAAAGTGGGAAGAACCACAAATACATGGAGATTAAAGAATATGCTACTGAAGAATGACTGGGTAATAGAAGAAATAAAAAGAGAGATCAAGAAATATATAGAAAAGAATGACAATGATTTTACTACATGTCAAAACTTTTGGGACACAGCAAAAAGCAGTAATAGGAAGAAAGTTCATATCATTACTGGCTCATCTCCAAAAACAAGAATGAGCCCAAATAATCAACCTAACACTTCATCTTAAAAAACCAGAAAAGGAAGAATAAATGAAGCCTAAAGTCAGCAGAAAGAAAGAATTCAAAATTAGAGCAAAAATAAATGAAATTGAAAACAAAAAAAAAAACAATAGAAAAACTAAAAGCAACAAAGAGCTGGTTCTTTGAGAAGGTTAATAAAATTGACATACCCCTGGCTAGACTCACTGAAGAAAAAAGAGAAAGGACACAAATAAACAAAATCAGAAATGAAAGATGGCAAATTAAGACAGACACCACAGAAATACAAAGGATCATACAAGAATACTATGAAAAAGTATATAACACATTGCCACTTCATCATTTGCGCTCCCTTCCATCACACGGCCGTCTGTTCCCGCTTCGTACGAATTTCCACTAATGCACCGGTCAGTTTTCACTAATCGCTTGCATCCTTGGTAGCTGTGACAAGAATCCAAGGAAGCTTGCAGACTGCAGATGGCAGATTCAAAGATTTAATACCTATTTTCCTCAATCTCTTCCAAAAAATCGAAGAGGAGGCAATTCTTCCCAACTCATTTGATGAGGCCAATATTACCGTGACCAAAACTTGGTAAAGATCGCACACATACAAAAAACTAAAGACCGATATCTCTTATGAACACAGATGCAAAACTCCTAAATAAGATACTAACAAACCGAATACAGCAAAATATTAAAAAGATTATACACCACAATCAAGTGGGCTTCATCCCAGAGGCACGGGGATGGTTTAACATATGCAAATTGATTAATGTGATACACCACATAAACAAATTAAAATATAAGAAATATATGATCATATCAATAGATGCAGTACAGTAAAGCCTTCGACAAGATACAGCATCCATTTATGATCAAAACTCTGAACAAATAGAAGGACAGTACCTCAATATAATAAAGGCCATATATGACAAACCCTTAGTCAACATTATACTTAATGGTATAAAAACTAAAAACCTTCCTTCTAAGATCAGGAACAAGGCAAGGCTGTTCACTATCGACACTGTTATTCAATATAACATTGGAAATCCTAGCCAGTGCAATCAGACAAGAGAAAAATACAAAAGGCATCCAAATAGGAAACGAAGAAGTCAAACTTTCACTATTTGCATATGACATAATTCTCTATATAGAAAACCCTAAAGATTCCATGAGAAAACTACTAGAAACAATAAGCAAATACAATAAAGTTTTGGATACAAAAATCGATGTTCAAAATTCCATAGCGTTTCTATACTCTATTAATGAAGTGTCAGAAAAAGAAGTGAAAAAATAATTTTTTGCAATTGCAACAAAAAGAATAAAATACCTAGAAATAAATCTAATGAAACATGTGAAGGACCTGTATAATGAAAACTACAAGACTCTATTAAAAGAAATCGAAGAAGATACAAAGAAATGGAAAG
>NW_006442597.1:446469-451530 GCF_000325575.1 Pteropus alecto | reverse complement strand
AAAAGACAAGGAACTCATACAACTAGATAACAAAAAAATAATCCAATAAAAAATGGGCAGAGAATATAAAGAGACATATCTCCAAAGAAGACATACAGATGGTCAACAGATATATGTTCAACATCACTAAACATCAGGGAAATGCAAAACAAAACCACAATAAGATATTACCTCACAACAATCAGAATGGCTGTTATCAAAAAGTCAACAAACACTATGTGTTGGTGAGACGGACAGGACAAAAGGAACCCTCATACACTGTTGATGGGACTGCAAATTGGTACAACCACTATGGAAAACAGTATGGAGCTTCCTCAAAGAACTAAGATCTACCATACCATATGATCCATTGGCTAAAGAAGCTGTGGCACATATATACAATGGAATATTACTCAGCCGTAAGAAGAGATGAAATACTGCCATTTGTGACAACATGGATGGACCTTGAGATAATCATGCTAAGCGAAATAAGCCAGAGAGAAAAAGTTGAAAATCACATGATATCACTTATATGTGGGATAAAACCTAAAAGCAACAAATGAACAGGACAGACAAACAGAGACTCGTGGATATGGACTACAGATTACTGGTTACCAGAGGGTATGGGGTGGTGGGTGGGGGGTTGTAGATAGGGTAAAGGGGGTCAAATGTGTGGTGACAGAAAACAATCTAACTATGGGAGGTGAACACACAGTGTAAATATATATATGCCCTACCGTTAAGGTGTACAGCTGAAACTTATTGGATTTCGCTAATCTATGTCACCATAATAAAATAATTAATTAATTAAAACCCTCCTGAAAATAACAAGCAACCTAATATTATATCTTAAAGAACTAGGGAACAAAATAAAGCCCAAAGTAAGCAGAAAGAAGGGAATATTAAAAATGAGTAGAATTAAATGCAATTGAGAACAAAAAGCCAATGGAAAAAATTAATGCAACAGAGATAGGGTTCTTTGAAAAGATTTAAAAAATTTACAAACTCCTGGCTGGACTCACTAAAGAAAAAGGCAAAAGACACATATAAACAATCATAAATGAAAGAGAAGTTATGACAGATACCACTGAAATACAAAGGACATAGAAGAATACTATGAAAGATTACGTGTCACTAAATTTAATAACCTAGAAGAAATGGACAAGTTCTTAGAAATATACGGCCTTCCTAAACTGAATATCGAAGAACTGGAAAATCTAAATAGACTGATCAACAGTAAAGAAATTGAAACAATCATCAAAAACCTCCCAATAAGCAAAAGTCCAGGACCAGATGGCTTTACTAGTAAATTCTACCAAACATTAAAAGATGATTTGATATCCATTCTTCTAAAAATCTTCTCAAAAATTGAAGAAGAGATAATACTTCATAACTCATTTTATGAGGCCAACATTACCCTGATATGAAAAGCTGATAAGGATAACACACAAAAATAAAACTATAGACTAACATCTCTGATGAATACAGATGCAAAAATACTAAACAAAATAGTAGCAAATCAAATACAACAATATAATAAAAAGATTACACATCATAGTCAAGTGGAATTCATTCCAGGTGTGCAAGGATGGTTCAATGAACGCAAATCAATCTGTGCTACATCACATACACAAAATAAAGAATAAAATTATATGATCATATCAACAGATGCAGAAAAAGCCTTTTACAAGATATGACATCCATTTATGATTAAAACACTTGAAAAATGGGTATAGAAGCAAAGTCCTTCAACGTAATAAAAGCCATATATAACAAACCCTCAGCTTATATCATACTGAATGGCGAAAATCTGAAAACATTTCCTCTAATATCGGGAAGAAGACAAGGATGCCCACTCTTACCACTGTCATTCAACATGGTACTGGAATGGAAGTCCTAGCCAGAGCAATCAGGCAAGAGAAAGACATAAAAGGGATCCAAATCAGATGTGAAGAAGTAATATTGTCACTTTTTGCAGATGACATGATTCTCTATATAGAAAACTTGAAAGACTGCAATGAAAAACTATTAGAAACAATAAACAAATACAGTAACTTTGCAAGATACAAAATCGATGTACAAAAATTCCTTGTGTTCCTATACACTAATAATGAAATTTCAGAAAAAAGAATTAGAAAAATAATTCCTTTTGCAATTGCAACAAAAAGAAGAAACTACCTAGGAATACACTTAACAAAGTATATGAAGAACTTTTACACTGAAAACTACAAGACATTATTAAAAGAAATTGAAGACATAAAGAAATGGAAAGATATTCCATGTTCATGGATTGGAGGAATGAACATAGTTAAAATGGCCATATTACCCAAAGCAATATACAGGTTCAATTCAATCACCATCGAAATCCCAATGGCTTTTTAAAAAGAATAGAACAACAACAACAACAAAAAACATTAGATTTATATAGAATCACAAAACACATTGAATAGCCAAAGCAATCCTGAGAAAGAAGAACAAGACCAGAAGTATCACACTGCCTGACTTCAAATTATACTACAAAGTGACAATGATCAAAACAGCATAGTATTGGCAGAAAAACAGACACACAGACCAATTGAACAGAATTGAGAGTCCAGAAATAAAACATATATATATGTATATGCAATCGGTTTTTGACAAAGGAGTCAAAAATATACAGTGGAGAAAGGAAAGCCTCTTCAATAAATGGTACTGGGAAAATTGGAAACTGGATCGCTATCTGTCCCCATATACCAAAATTAACTCAAAATGGATCAAAGACCTAAATATAAGATCTGAAACAATAAATCGCATAGAAGAAGACATAGGTACTAAACTCATGGACCTTGGTTTTAGAGAGGATTTTATGAATTTGACTTCAAAGGCAAGAGAAGTAAAAGCAAAAATAAATGCATGGGACTATATCCAACTAAGAGCCTTCTGCACAGCCAAAAAAACAATCAACAAGACAAAGAGGAAACCAACTGAATGGGAGAAGATAATGTGCAAACAGTGCTTCTGATAAGGGACTAATATCCAAAATATATAAAGAACTCATACAACTCAATAACAACAACAATAAAAACAATTAAAAATGGGCAGAGGACCTGAACAGACACTTCTCCCAAGAAGACATACAAATGGCCAATAGATCTATGAAAAGATGCTCAACTTCACTAGTTTTTGGGGAAATGCAAGGCAAAACCACAGTGAGATACCACCTCACACCTGTTAGAATGGCTATCATCAACAGGACAGGTAATAACAAGTGTTGGAGAGGTTGTGGGGAAAAAGGAATCCTCATACACTGCTGGTGGGAGTGTAAATTGGTACAGCCACTATGGAAAACAGTATTGAGGTTCCTCAAAAAATTAAGAATAGAATTACCTATGACCCAGTAATCTCTCTTCTGGATATCTACTCAAAAAATCTGAAAACATTTATCCATAAAGATACATGCACCCTGATAATACATAGCAGCATCATTCACAGTTGCCCAAACATGGAAACAACTGAAGTGTCCTTCAATATGTAATTGGATAAAGATGTGGTACATATATATAACTGAATATTACTGAGCCATAAGAAGAAATACCGCCATTTGTGACACCATGGATATCCTGAGATTATCATGCTAAGTGAAATAAATCAGACAGAATAAGTTGAGAACCATATGATTTCACTTATATATGGGATATAAAACTAAAGGAACAAACAATACAAACAAACAAAATCTCATATACACAGACTATAGCTTATTGGTTAGCAAAGTGAAAGGGACGAGGAAAGTAAAGGTAGAGGGGGTGAAATACATGATGATGGGAGAAAATTTAACTCTGGGTAGTGAACACACAATGCAATATACATGTAACACATTAAATTGTACACTTGAAACCTATATAATTTTATTAACCAATATCACTCTAATAAATTTAATTTAAAAAAGAAAAACATATAAACCACCGAAATTAGAATAAAAAGGATTATTGCTAAGAATTGCACAGAGACTCAAAAAAGAAAGAACATGAATATCTTTCTGCTGATAAATTTGGCAATTTAAAGAAAATGGAACTTTATTGAAGAAAAGGAATTAGTAATATAAACCTCCCCACAAAGAAAATACTAGGCCCTGATGGCTTTAATAAATTTATTCAAGTGACGACAAAAACATGACGGAGTGAGAGATGTCCTCAGATCTCTCCCCTGGAAACAACAATAAGCTTAACATCTAAAACTCAACTAAAAACACCCAAACTGAACACTAGCATGTCTGAGCATAGGATCTGTGTGTAAGCACTACCACACGACAGAACCCCAGGAGTCTGGTGATAGCCTCTCTCAATCGGAGCTCCCTGCAGGAGGAGGGGGAGGGGAGAAGGTGTGTCGGGTTCCCTAAACAGCCCTGCCTGAGAGAGTTGTGAGCTCCATGTGGCCGACAGCAGGGCCAAGTCATCAAGGCAGAGAGCAGAGAACTAGGGGCGGCAGAGAAACATCAGTTGATTATTATCAGCCATGGTTGCAAAACGTGAGGCTGAGCTGTAGCCCCCATCCCTCAACCCAGAGGGCAACTCCCTAATATCCTCCAAGACAAAACACCGTGGAGTCCCAAGGGAATTTGAGCATATACTACTAAAACGGTCACCAACACAACAGGGACTGAGACTGAGGGTAGCGAGCATGATTGAGTATCTATAAGGGGAAAAAATGCATTATTAAGGCTTTGTATAAAGCAGGGATCCAAGAGGCTTAGACTCCACCTACTGGAAACTAAAAGAAAAATGCCTTCTTTGCAACGGGCTAAAGAGACACCTTTATATAATAAACCTTCTTTCTGGAAAAAAAAAAAAGCAGAATATACATCCATTAATGCCCAGGTAGAGAAATAGTACATTAAACACCATGAACAACCAAGGTGACAAGGCATATCAGAAAGAAAGAGAAAAATCTCTAGCAAATAAGCTTACAGACATAGATACATGCAACTTAATGGCAGAGAATTCAGAATGATACTTCTGAAAAAACTCAGTGAGTTCCGGAACGAGTCATATCAACAATTTCAGGAATTGAAGAAACAACGAGAGGAGCAGAATGAGTTCTTTAGAA
>NW_006442597.1:411738-445412 GCF_000325575.1 Pteropus alecto | reverse complement strand
TTGTAATGGTAACCACCCACCAAAGATTTAGAACTGAAGTATAGAAGATAAAAGAAGAAGAACCAGAGGGAAAACCCACAAAATCCAACCAAAATAAAGAAAACAGAAACACAAGGACAATGAAGCAATTGAAACACCAGCTACTAGAAAGCAAAAGATAAAATAGCTATAAGAAGACCTCATATTTCAATAATCATCCTAAATATAAATGGACTGAACTCACCAATAAAAAGGCACAGAGTTGCAGAATGGATCCAAAAACAAAACCCAACCATATACTGCCTCCAGGAGACACATCTCAGCTCCAAAGACAAATATAGACTCAAAGTGAAAGGGTAGAAAATGATATTTCAAGGAAATGGCATTCAGAGAAAAGCAGGAGTAGCGGTACTAATATCAGATAAAATAGACTTCAATATAAAAAAGATAAAGAAAGATACTGAGGGACACGTCATAATCATAAAGGGAATCATGCACCAAGAAGACAAAACACTTGTAAATAACTATGCTCCCCATCAGGGAGCCCCGAAATGTGTAAAGTAATTACTAACAGAACTAAAGGGAGAAATAGACCAAAACACTATCATAGTAGGGGACCTAAATACCCCACTGTTGGATATGGACAGATCATCCAAGCAGAAAATCAATATGGAAATAATATCCTTAAATTAGACCAACCAGGCATAATTGACATTTACAGAGCCTTCCGTCCAAAAACAGCTGCTTATACATTCTTCTCTAGTGCACATGGAACATTCTCAAGGATTGACCAGATTCTGGGACACAGAAATAACCTCAACAAACATAAGAGGACTGAAATTATACCAACCATATTCTCTGATCATAATGCTTTGAAACTGGAGATCAACTGTAAAAAGAAAGTGGGAAGAACCACAATTACATGGAGATTAAAGAACATGCTACTGAAGAATGACTGGGTAATAGAAGAAATAAAAAGAGAAATCAAGAGATATATAGAAAAGAATGACAATGATTTTACTACGTATCAAAACTTTTAGGACACAGCAAAAGCTGTAATAGGAAGAAAGTTCATATCATTACAGGCCTATCTCTAAAAACAGAAAGGAACCAAATAAATAACCTAATGGTTCATCTTTAAAGTAGAAAAAGAAGAACAAATGAAGCCTAAAATCAGCAGAAGATAAGAAATAATCAAAATTAGAGAATTAAATAAAATTGAAATCAAACAAACAAAAAACAATAGAAAAAAATAATGCAGGTTCTTTGAGAAGTTTAATCAAATTGACTACCACCTGGCTAGACTCACTAAAGAAAAAAGGGAAAGGACACAAATAAACAAAAATCAGGGATGAAATAGAAGAAATGACAGATGCCTCAGAAATACACGGGATCATACAAGAATACTATGAAAAAATAGATAACACCAAATTTAATAACCTAGAAGAATTGGACAAGTTCTTAGAAATATACAACCTTCCTATATTGACTCAAGAAGAACTGGAAAATCTAAATAGACTGAACAGCAGTATGAAAATTGAAACAATCATCAAAATCCTACCAAAAGTAAAATTCCAGGACCAGATGGCTTCACCAGTGAATTCTAGCAAACATTCAAAGAAGATTAAACACCTATTCTCCTCAAACTCTTCCAAAAAATCAGAGAGGAGGCAATACTTCCCAACTCTTTATATGAGGCTAATATTACCTTGATACCAAACCTGGTAAAGACAAAACAAAAAAAGAAAACTGCAAACCAATATCTCTCATGAACGCAGATGCAAAAATCCTAAACACAATAACAGCGATCTGAATATAGCAACATATTAAAAAAAATTATATACCACAATCAAGTCGGCTTCATTCCAGGGGCACAGGGATGGGTCAACATACGTAAATCAATTAATGTGATACACCACATAAACAAATTAAAAAATAGAATCATATGATCATATCAATAGATGCAGAAAAGCCTTTGATAAGATACAGCATCCTTTTATGATCAAAACACTTAAGAAAATTGATACGGAAGGAAAATACCTTTAAATAATAAAGGTTATATATGATAAACCCTTAGCCAACATCATATTTAATGGTGAAAAACTAAAATCTTCCCTCTAAGATCAGGAACAAGGCAAGGCTGTCCACTATTGCCACTGTTATTCAATATAACATTGGAAGTCCTAGCCAGTGCAATCAGGCAAGAGAAAGATATAAAAGGCATCCAAATAGGAAATGAAGAAGTCAAACTGTCTCTATTTGCAGATGACATGATTCTCTATATAGAAAACCCTAAAGACTCCACAAGAACACTACTAAAAACAATAAGCAAATACAGTAAAGTCTCTGGATACAAAATCAATGTTCATATATCCATAATGTTCCTATACTCTAATAATGAAGTGTCAGAAAAAGTGGAAAAAAAAGTCTTCCAAAATTTACCCACAGATTCAGTGTAATCTCAATGAAAACTACAGCACCTTTTATGTAGAAATAAAAAAACTAATTTAAAATTTTATGTGGGAAGCAAAAGACCTAGAGTCACTAAAATAATCTTGAAGAGAACAAAGTTGCAAGACTTATGCTAATTCATTTAATGGTTACTATAAAGTAACATTAATTAAGGTAGTGAAGTGTTGGCAAAAGGATAAAACAAAGGATCACTGGAATAGAACAGAGTCCATAAATCAATTCATAATTATATGATCAACTGTTTTTTCAAAAGTTGACTGCAATTGAATGAGAAAAGAAAAGCCATCTCAAAAAATTGGTGCTAGAACAAGTGGATGTCAGTATAGGGAAAAAAATAAGCCTCCACTCCTACTATGTAACAATTGTGACTTTGTTAAATTAACATTTGCCAAGTAGAGCCCCAGGATGTTCAGATGGTGAGCTGTGGTTCAACAAAACACAAAGAAACTGAAATAGAGAAGTTTATTACTCACAGGTCCTGGAGGAGGCACACTCATGCCTCAAGGGCAGCCAGGGCAAGACAGAGTTTGGGCCCAGAGAGCCTAGCAGTACCTAAAGCACATGCTTTCATTATTGTCCATGGTTGGAGTGCTTTTGGAGTTCCCCAGCTACACCAGACTGATCAATTCAAACCACCATAAGTTCGGAGTTTGGGCAAGTTTCTTGGTGCGGGGAGGTCTTATCTGAGGGGCACGCAAGAGGAAGCCCTGGTAGGCGGGAAGACATTATCACAAGGGCTTAGGGGAGTCATATCAGGAACTTGTGACCCTTGGCTGTTTTCTAGGGCATGCACTAAAGGGAGGGGCTACTGTAAGTTTAAGGCCCCTGCAGGCCATTTGGCTACAGAAATTGGATGCCAAGCAATAATATTATGTAGTAGTTTAACCAACTCTCAACAGTACCACATACAAAAATCAATTCAGATGTAAACTAATGTGTTTAAAAGTATAAAGCCTCTAGGAAAAATAAATTTTTAATAAACATTTAAAGATCATCATTATAGTTAACGTAACAGCATTATTATAGTTAACAATAAAATGTTAACCATTCCCTATATAATCAGACACTAGAAAAAGATGGTCATAATCACCATGGCTATTAAGAGTTGTAGACTTCATAGTGAGATCATAAAAGAAAAGAAAGATTGTAAAGAAACAAACTCAAGATTCACAGACATAAAGGTCTATACAGAACATACAGATGATTACACTTAAGAAAATTTAGCGAGGTTGCTAAATGCCAAATTGATACACAAAAATCCATTGATTTCTACATACCAACAATAGTGAAAAAGATTAAAGATAACCCAACTAAAAATAAAACTCTATGAAATAAAATGACAGAGGAGAAAACATTTGGAACTTATTCAAAATAAGATGGATTGATGACTATTCAAAATATGTAAGTACTCCTATCACTCAATAAACAACACGAAATAATGGGCCAAGGAAATGCAATCAATAGAAACAAATACAAATGGTTAACAAACAAAAAAAGATGCTCAAACTCAAAAATCATTATGAAATGTAAATTAAAATGAGATACAACCCATTAGATTGGCCAAGTCTTTAAAATTAATTCATCTTTTTGAAAACTACGTGCATGGTCAAATGCACAAACACTGAGACACACCCACAAAATTTACAAAGTAGAAAAGGGTTACAGGAAAAATGAAGCTGTCTCTCCTATCACTAGGCCCCATTCTCTGGTCCCTGTGATCAGAATAATTACTCTAACCAGTTACTTATGTAAAAAAAAAGAATACATACAGAGCTACTTTAAAATGGAGCTAGAGCTGCCATCTCAGAGAACAGCCTTGCATGTCTTACACCTCCAACCTTAGGCATGCTAAAACAGGGCAAAATAAACTTTGGACTGGGCCTAAGTAAACTTGTGTCCCAAAGAACTGTTTGCAAAGATAACAAAAAAGTACATATTATGACTACTGGACTGATGACTAAGAACTGAAAATTTTTAAATTGTTTAGAATTAGCATCAGTATGTTATTATATGCCTGCCTTCTACTGATGTAACTGTTCCCCTTGCCTTTCTCATAAATACCCATTGCCTTTGTCTCCTAATTGGAACACTATTTGGGCTTCTGCCTGAATCAGAGCTTCCCAACTGAGATTAATTATGAGCCTTTATTAGCCAGCCAGCGACTGACTCTACCACGTAGGGTTAGAGGAGATCAGTCCCGAGCTTCCCGAGGAGGCAGCTTATAAGGTCTCCTACTACATCTTTGAATGAACAGATTACAAGAAGCAGAAGTTAGTCCTTAACTTTTTTTTGTACACAGATAAAGGTCTTGGGGCGGGGTGGGGAACTCTCAGATCAAACAGGGCCTAATAGACAGTTTTATCATCTTCACCTTGGAATGTTGCGCTTCTCTCTGGGGCTGGTGCCTGGAGATATCACCTCCCTGTAACTGAGTTACTGCTCTCCCTAGGGGTTGGCGCCTGGAGATACTACCTCCCTGTAACTGAGAATTTCCACTTTTATACCACTTACTCCCTGATCATAAGGCTTCCTGTTTTTTCCATTCCATTGCATGAAACTGCAAAAACTTACTGTAAACCATTGGCAAACAAAGGGTGGTAGTTGTGGATATGTAAACATGAAGCTTAACTCACATGGGCCTGGATCATCTTCTGAAATCTGGAGGAATGGTGGGCACTCTGGCCTCGCTGTTCTGGCCTCTGCGTGAAGGAGTCTTCCTGAGCAGAGTGCTTGGTCCCTTCCATATCTGATACACTCCTGTGGACCTTGAGACAAGGCTGAATCCTTGGAACTCTAATTGGGAAGAGGCTGCATGGTGGCTGCGCATGACCCAGATGCTCCGCAGAGACCACCACAAAATAGAGGCAGGCAGGTTGCAGGTCTCTATTCAGGAAAAGTACCATTAAACCAACGCTGGAGTCAGGCAGATGGGATCTAAGAGAGACCAAAAGACATGGACCTACAGGCCAGGAGAAGAAGTTGAGCTTGTGAGGCCCTTATTAGAGCTCGTGAGACCCTCAGCACAGTATCTGGCGCAAGGTATACCCTTGTCAGACATTTGCCATTGGGGTCTGATGCACCTTATTTAATTCCAAAACTGCCTGACTCAGAGATTGTCAATGACACAGGTGACCCATAAAACTTCACATGCAACCACTATTCTTGGACAATCCAAGCCCCTGTTAAAGTGAATGTAGCCTCTTCCAGTGAAAACAAAGCCCCAGCCTCACGTGTGAAGCAGAGACATGATCCCAGGCTCCCACAAGTGGGACTGATAGCACATAGGGGAATAAAATGAAACGCAAAAGTTTACTGCTGAAACGTGTCTCCAGACTCTGAAAAACAATGACCTGGCCCAAGAATTCTATTTCCCAAGCCCCAGAGGCTCCCTGGAAGCTCCTGGCACCTGAGGTCTCTAAAGGTACAGGGCTACTGTGTGTCCTGATTCCACCTGCTATTATTCTATGCCAGAAACAACAACAACAACAACAACAGCAAAACAGGATGAAACTGCACTGGGAACTTTGTGGACATTCTATCCCATGACTCCAGCAGGGCTTGCTTGCTTTAGGTCTAACTGCATTTTCCCCCCTACAATGTCCTTTATTGTGGAGGGCAGGTTGCAAACTGACAAGGTCCTTGCAATCTGTGAGGTCAACCAAGGGTTGCCTCACCTCCACAAATCCTCCTAAGAATGAGAAGTAGGAACTGATTGGAGAACAATGTGGGTGTTGGAATGCAAACGATTATAGCAGGGTGTGTAGGGTGGGGGTTACCCTATGGAAATGTAAATGATTATAGTAGGATGTGGAGGTTGGGTGGGGATAATCTCATTTTACCAGCAAATGTATGCTCTTGTATAAAAGCAACTTGCAAAAATAAAATCGCTCTCTTCTGCATCATCAGTGGATAGATGGCCTCCTGATCCCAGCTTTCTGTCTTCTTTCTTTTCTCAATCTCCCACGGTTCCCACTCAAGGATTATTTTCCAGGGCCGTGCTGGACACGGCACTTCATGCTGTTTTTGAACACTGATTATTTTACACAGAGGCCATAATAAAACCTTCATAATTCTTTTACCTGAAGAAGGACCTGATATTGTTGTAGCCGCTAGCCCCCGAAAGACACATAGACCACCAGAAACCAGTGAGTTATAGGAAACACACTCTTTATTCAGCCAGCTGGGTCTACCAGGGGTACGCAGACCCCAAATTAAGCAGCTCCGAAATGCAGAGGCACAGGGTTTTTAAGCCCTAAAGCCCATTCCTCATTCTGTCTTAAACACAAAGGTCTATTTTTCTCCTATTCACTACCTGTCAACCCACAGGTTGGGTGTGCAAGTGGGGGTACAGAAGCAGAAAGCTTATTGTTAGAATATTATGTTCCCATGGGTGATAGCCTATGTTCCCATGGGCGATAGCCAAGCAGTAATTTTCCAGCCAGCACAATATAAGGAGCCCCTGTCTGGAAGAACTGACACAAAGAATGTGACACAGGGGAGCTATGTTGGGGTAGAATATAGGGTTAATTCAAGCATACCCCCTCCACATACTCAGAAGACTAAAAAGGTGGTTTGGTCAGCAGCCCCAAGAAAGACAATGAACAAAGGACTCTCTGGGAAATACCTGCTCCCAAGGACATTTTCCACTATCCCCATGGGCACTGTATGCTTCTTCAGCCATTCTCATGGGCATTATCTGTCTGTACCACTTGAGAAGGCAGCTGGTCCACCGTTCTCAAAAACACTACCTGCTCCTGTAACTAAGCAGCACATTTTGCTCTCACTAGCATGGGAAGGCAAGTTACTTCCTTGATAAGCTAGTTTTGTCAAGGAGGAAGGTCATGGGATGACACAGCTGGGGATCGGACACCCAGTTCCTCTTGCCTCCCCTCCAGGTGGCCTGGGAAACAAGTCCTGGCTGAAAAGACAAGATAAATGGCCTTGGCCACTCCAACTCCCTTAGTTTCCATGACTACTGATTTCCCTATGTAATGGATACTCCCAAGACACTCAGGGAGCCAGGCTTTTGGAGCAATGACCCACCTGTGTCTCCGTGAGTTGACACATTCTATTTAGCCCAATTCCTGTGTTGGTCTTTTGGCTGAGTGGTGCAGGCAGCACAAGACTCAGAATCAGTTTCTGTCTGGTTTTATACCCATTCCACCTACCACTTTCCCCCTAGCATCCTGAGTGGTTTTTAAAAGTGAAAGAGATCTCTTTACTCCCCTACTTTAATACTTTTCTAGTGGCTTCTCACGGCCACAACCTGTTATACCATTTTCCTCACTGCACTTAATGCTATGCAAAATCACCTTCCTCATCTGTTTGTATTTATACATATTGCTTGTCACTGTCACCATAACATCAATATCTTTCGTTGGTTCTTGGTACACAAAGGTACACAATAAATATTTTCTGAATAAAGGAGTTTGAGGGAAGGCATGCAAGGAAGTCAGGTATTTCTGCTTATTGTCTTAAGTAAAGCTGCTATGCGGCCTCTTGTCAGGAAATCATAAATGGTGGAACCAAGATCTAAAAGTTCATGAGGCAATTTCAGTGTTGATGATTACACAAAATGCATAATTCTTTCAACAAAGAGAGTTTATTTCATTAAGTGCAAATTAAAAGTAACATTCTAAAAATTCATAGGGCAGTAATCACGAAAGAGATTGGAGATAATTTAAAGAGAGACAACTTAGCATCAAGCACATGAATACACTGTATTAACTATTAAAATTTCCACTTGTGATCAGGGTATCAAGAGAGTCTCTACCGACTAGTGACAACCCTCCAATCACTAGGCCCATCACTGACCTCAACAGATCCTCCTCAATAAACTTCCCTAACCCCAATTATTAAAGCCACGGATCTCTTATTATTGAACTAAAACAAACAAACAAAAACAAAAAACATCATCAATCTCACAGACTTTCCTCATTGATGCCCCCAAACTAACGTTACTATCTAATAAAGCCCACATCCCTGGCCCAACAACCACACCAGCAGGGAGCACACAGACCCGCGTTACTGACCCACACATCGTCAATCCCACACATCTCTGTCACTCATACCACAGACCTCTGAATCACAGGGCACACAGTCATATTTACTGAACCTACACTGACAACACCGGTGTCGCATTAGTGACCTGGACACCGTCCATCACCACATCCACGAAGGGAATCAGTCCTTAAAGATTTGCGCCTGATGAGCGAGTCGGAGTTCCTAGATAACAGAGAGGAGCTGGTCCCCCTAGCACCCACTCTTAACACCACCTCATCAGTGAGCACGATGCTCCCCTCAACGACCCCAGGAATCCAACCATCATTGACTGACCACTCACATTCTTTGGACCACAGATTTCTGTGCTCACACTGATCCTGGCAATAACAAACACCAATCCCAGAAGGACTTCCGCTTCGGTAACCTCTCTCTGACGTCAGAACTATGGGGGCCGCGATTCTAGGTTTCTGCAAGTTCAACGAGGCCGCAAAGCCTGCCAGTAACAAATATGGCGCCTTCGACTGCCCAGACCCAGGGAAAATATGACGGCGTCTACATTACCGTTTTGCTTCAGGGGCAGCCATATTGGCCAGGTGCCTTTCCCGTACAGTGTCGCATGTTCCTGGGGACTTCAGAGATTCGGTCTGATGGCATAGGGGGTGGGTGGATTCAGTTCCACATTTGAGCAGGAGGGAGTTTGGGATAGAGATCTGAAAAAAGTCCTTCGCCTGGAAAAGTCAGAGCCGCAGCGGGGCGGTGAGCTCTGTGTGGACACAGACCCTGCAGGGACTGGGGACCAGTTCAGTAGGGAGCCTCAGGTAGCAGGTACCTGTATGCAGCATGTTCCGTGTGACTTGAAAACCGATTCTCGGAAAAGCTCACAAGCCCAGCATTTAATCCACCTAGTAAGCTCCCCTCTATGCTGTATTTATCACCCCCAGGGATTTCCAGAGCCATCAAGATGGTGACAAAGATGCTCCTTGACCAAAACTGAGTCAGGCTTTTCTGCCCCCTCTTTCCCACTAGGACCTAACCTGAGGCTCTGTCTTTGGACTGCTTAATCCAGTTTTAGCAAGACTATTACTGAGTAAGTTTAGTGAAAATTCCCTGCCCTTTGATATCTGAACAAATTACTTATCCTGGGCCTCCATTTTTATCACCCTGGCCTGCTTTCAGCAAGAATCTTGTTGAGGCCATTTAGATATAATTCCTTAGGCTTGGCGTTTCCTCAGTAATTTTCCATCCACTTACCTCACCCTGCTCCTTGGCTATTATCCCTCTCTTTTTGTTATTATAGTCAGAGATTAGCCCAATCTTTCTCTCCTACTGCAAAAATCCCTTTGCACCTATTGAATAAAGCCTTCCTGTTTTAACAAGTGTCAGAATAATGTTTTTCAGTAACAATAGGGAACAAAAACAATAACAGATATGTTTATACCAGAAATACAGCTTTATGTGAAAAATATAGCTTCCAGAAAGCTGAGGCAAAGAGGGAAACTGCACAAGTAAGGACTAAGGGCAAAGAGCTTGGCATCTGGAGGGAGGTCAGACTCGAACTCTCAAGAGACAGGTGATGGCTTATGGCCTCCTAGGAGCTCCACTATCCAGCTCCTGTTGTTCCAGGCCCCTCTCTATGACTCCCCCAAATCTCAGGCCAACCACTCCTTTGATGGACACTGAGCCCTTGCAAAATGGCAAGTGCTTATTAAATCTGAGGCTACTCTTGATCATGTTTCTAATCTATTTTCTTCCAGATTTATGCATACAAAGGCATGGCCTCCCTATCATGTTCAGGGTCCTGAGATGGGGCCTGATTTAGTGCCCAGGGACCTTTACAACAGGAACCTTTTCAGTTAAAGACCACCAGGAACACACCTGTGGTTAAACAATTTTGTTGCAATAAGAAAGAGCAACATCATGGGAAACCATAAAGTGAATAAATAGTAAGAGGAATTAGATAAAAGCTTTAAAGGATTTAGACTTTGATTGCATGATTTGGAGTAGAGTCTCAGGGAGTAGAGGATTTACTTTAGATTGGATGCTGTTAGAAAGAAAGGCAATTTGATGATTAGTTTGTGTGTGGCACAGCAATCTTGTTTTTGTCTGTGCTTAGACAACATTATGAAGTTTCTTTGTTTTTGTTTCAATTTATCATGATCTCAGAGTAATGTTCCCTGAAGTTAGTATTCTGTGGGATTGTTTATCTCTAACAGAAGAAAATAGTCTGGCTATGAGTGTCAGACCATTGAGGCCTAGTTATGAAGCAAACATTGACAGAATTGAAGGGAGAAATACAGTCCTACAATAATAGTTGAAAACTTCAATATTACACTTACAATAATGGATGAAAAAGCAGACAGAATATCAATAAGGAAATGAAGGATTTGAACAACACTATCAACTAATTCGACCTAACAGACATATACAGACTATTCTATCTATAATAAAGGCTATATATGAAAACCTCAGTTACATCTTACATAATGGTGAAAGACTGTAAGTTTTTCCTCTAAGATCTGGAGCAAGACCTAAAACTATAAACTTCTTAGAAAAAAACATGGGTGAAATGCTTAATGACATTGAATTTGGCAATAATTTCTTATTTATGAAACAAAAGCACAGGAAATAAATGAAAAAATATATAAATGGGACTTCATTAAAATGAAAAAGCTTTTGTACATCAAAGGCAATATTAACAGAGTAAATAGCAAACCATGGAATGGGAGAAACTGTTTGGAAATCTTATATCTGACATAAGATTAATATCCAGAATATATAAAGAAGCCCTACAACTCAATAGTAACAAAAAACAAATAACCCGACTTAAAAATGGGCAAAGGATTTGAACAGATATTTCTCCAAAAAACATATACAAATGGCCCCATGTGGAAAGATGCTTGACATCACCAATCATTAGGGAAATGCAAAGCAAAACCATGAAATACCATGTAACATCCATTATGATGTCTATTAAAAAAATTAACAAGTGTCGGTGAGGGTGTGGAGAAATTGAAACTCTCATATAATGCTGGTGGGAATATAAAATGGTGTATCGTTGTGGAAAATAGTTTGTCAGTTCCTCAAAAAGTGAAACAGAGAATTATTATATAACACAGCAATTCCACTTCTGGATATATACCCCAAGGAACTTAAAGCAGAGACTCAAACAATACTTGTACACCAATATTCATAGCAGCATTTTCCTCTATAGCCAAAGTGGAAACAACCCAAATACCCATCCATATGAATAGGTAGACAAAATGTGGTATATACACACAATGGAATATTATTAAACCTAAAGAAAGAAAGCTCTGACATATACTATAACATGGGTGAAACTTGAAGATGTTATGCTAAGTGAAATAAGCCAGACACAAAAGGACATATATTGCAAAATTCCACTTATATAATGTACTTAGAGAAGTCAAATTTATAGTACTTATAGAAGTCTAATTCTGGTATCCAGAATTAGGGGTAGGAAGAAATGAGAAATCATTGTTTAATGTGTCCAGTTTCAGCTGGGAAGATGAAAAAATTCTTGACACGAATGATGGTGATGGTTTCACAATAATGTGAGTCTGCTTAATGCCACTAAGTTGTACACTTAAAATGGTTAATACGTTAAATTTTGTTATGTATATTTTACCTCAGATTTTTCAAAGTAACTATTTTAATCCCCAAAATAGGGGGGAAAAGTAAGGGTGCCTCCCACATTAAACAAAATGATATCTCTTGTAGACAAAGAGAACAAACATTTTCCCCATGTTTTTTTTTTTTTGCTTGTTTTGGGTATTTCAAGTTTCTAAAATGTTTAGCAAAATTGAAGTTCATGTAGTAGGGTGATTTTTCTAGTCAATTTTTTATGTACAATATTTGCAATTTCTGGCAGTAAGTCACCAAAAAAGTCAAAAGGGCATTAGAAATTTCAACATCCAAAGCTAATTTTGAATATTGTTTATATGGAAACTGCCTAGGGAGACAGTTTCTCATATTTTAATTATATCATGTTTTAGGGAGGCAATTTTTGAGTCTAAGTTGCATTTGAAGCCTCTTCATATGAAACAGAACTGTAGGAATATTTTGTTATTCTTGTTTTAAGGTGTCTCTCAGATGAACAATTTGTTCATATTAAAGTTTTGCAAAAGTGGCCATTGTAATTAAAAACTGTTCTTGGTGTAACTTGGCCATTTAGAAAGGTATACTAAAGAGTTAATATTATAGCAAGGAAACATAAATGAAGTAGATGTTTGGTATTCAGATGCCACAGTTTTAAATTGAAATACCTCATAATAATGGCAAAGTGGCTGTAAGAGTGGTGCTTATATGGTATGTGTTTCTGCAGCCACAGCTCTTGATAAGGAAGGGAGTGCAAGCTTCTTTCTTATTACAGGAAAGGGATAAAAATCAGGGCTCTACCCATATTCTCTGAGCCTCAGCACCTGATGAAAAGAAGGGGCAGAGATTTTTTTGTGGTATTTACCTAGATGTGGGTAGAGCTATGGTCTGAATGTTTGTGACCTCTTAAAATTTTTATTTTGAAATCCTAACCCCCAGAGATGATAATATTAGGAGGTGAGCCTTTGGGAAGAGCCTTAGGTCATGATGGTGGAACCCTCATGAATAGGATTAGTGCCTTATAAATGAAGCTTCAGAGAGATCTGAACCCCTTTCCACTATGTTAGAATACAGCAGAGGAAGTTCTGGCTATGAACCAGGAAGGGGACCCTTACCAGAAGGCAACCATGCTGGTACCTTGATATTGCCTCCAAAATCATGAGCAATAAATTTCTGTGGTTTTTTTTTTTTTTTAACCTATCCAGTCTGTGGTATATATATATATACAAGTAGACAAAGACAGGTAAGTATAGCCAAAATGTTTCTGTCCTGCTAGGATGCCCTCTTCCCTGCCTTTTGGCAGACGAGAGCTGCCTTTTCTTGGGAGTAACTTTGTCTACATCCATTGGTATTATGTTATGTCTTCTGGGAAGTTGACCCCTTTATCATTATGTAATGCCTCCCCTTTATCCCTGATAATTTTTCTTGCTCTGAAGTCTGCTTTGTTTCAAATTAAAATATTTTTTCCAGCTTTCTTTTGATTAGTGTTAGCATGGTATATCCTTCCCCATCATTTACTCTGTGTCTTTATATCTAAAGTGGATTTCTTGTAGACAACATGTAGTTGAACTGTGCCTTGTTTTTTTATCCACTTTGACAGTATCTGTCTTTTAATTGGTGGATTTAGACCATCGATGTTTAAAGTTATTATTGATATAGTTGGATTAAAATCTACCATATTTACTTTCTCTTTGTTGTCTTTTTGTTTTTGGTCTTCTACTATTTTCTGCCTTCTCTGGTTTAATTGAGCAATTTTTATGATTCCATTTTATCTCCTCTCTTAGTGTATCGATTATACTGATCTTTTAAGACATTTTTAGTGATTGCTTTGAGCTTGAAAATCACGCTAATGACTAATCTAAGTCTTATTTCAAAGAACACAATACCACTTCATGGGTAGTGCAAGTACCTTATAAGAGAGTATTTCAATTCTTTCTTCTGTCCCTTATAACATTGCTGTCATTCATTTCACTTATCCATAGGATATGATCACTAAATACTTTATTACTGTTATCATTTGGAACAAAGGTTATCTGGAGAACTCACATAACTCAACAACAAAAACAACTCAATTAAAAAATAGGCAGAGGACCTGAACAGACACTTCTCTCAAGACATACAAATGGCATATGAAAAGATGCTCAACTTCACTACTTCTTAGGGAAAAGCAAATCAAAACCACAGTGAGCTATCATCTCACACCTATTAGAATGATTATCATCAACAGGAAAAGTGCCAGAGAGGTTGTGGGGAAAATGGAACCCTCATACACTGATAGTGGGAATGTAAATTGGTACAGACACTATGGAAAACATTATGGAGGTTCCTCAAAAAATTAAGAATAGAATTACCATATGACCCAGCAAATCCTCTTTTGGATATCTACTAAAAAAATTTGAAAACATTTATCCATAAAGATATATGCACCCTGATGTTCATAGCAGCATTATTTACAGTGGCCAAGACGTGGAAACAACCATAAGTTTTTCCATGGACACGGACAACAGTTTAGTGGTTACCCGTAGGAATGGGGGGAGTGGGGAGGTAGATAGGGTAAAGGGGGTCAAATATATGGTGACAAATGGAAATTTCACTTTGGGTGGTGAACACACAGTGCAGTAAATATATGATGTATTATTGAACTGTATGCTTGAAATCTATATAATTTTATTAACCAATGTCGCCCCAATAAATTTAATTTAAAAAAAAATAGAGTTAAAAACTCTTAAAAAATAAGAAAAATGAAAGATTTTATTTTACTATCATTTATTGCTTCATTAATGTTCTTTTTTTAGGAGGTCTGAGCTTCTGACCTATATGATTCCTTTTTTTTGAAAAATTAAAAAAATTTTTTTTGCCAGTTCGGTCTTCTCTGACAAATTCCCTCAATTTTTGTTTGTCTGAGAAGGTCTTTATTTCTCCTTTACTTTTGGAAGATAATTTTACTGAATACTGTTTCTCCAGCTCCTTCTCCCCTTTTTCTCTTTTTGTATTTCAATTATGCATATATTACACCATTTGTAATTGTCCCTCGATTCTTAGATATTCTATTTTATTTTTTCATTCTTTTTTATCTTTGACTTTCATTTTGAAAAGTTCCTATTGACATATCTCCAACTTCACTGTTTCTTTCTTCAGTTGAATTCATAAATAAAAACACTGCTATAGTGGCTTTTTTATTTCTAGCATTTTCTTGTGAATCTTTCTTAGAGTTTCTATCTCTCTGCTTACATCACCCATCTATTCTTGCATGTTTCCCACTTTTTCCATTACATCCCTTAGCATAGTTGATTTAAGTTCCTGGTCTGACAATTTCAACCTCTCTGCCTTATCTGAGTCTGTTTTGATACTTGCTTTATCTTTTAAATTGTGTTTTTTGTTGTTGTTTGTTTTGTTTTGTTTTGTTTTGTTTGTATGCCTTGTGATTTTTTTTTTTTGAAAGCTAGACAAGATGTACTGGTTAATAGTGGCTGACTAGGCCTTTAGTGTAAGGATTTATGTTTATCTGGCTAGGAATTAGGTTATGCTTAGAATTTGCTGTAGCTATAGGCTAAAATTTCTTCTAGTGTCCTTGGTTTTTTATTCTCTGTTGTGCAGAAGCCCAATTGATGTGACTGTAAAATATGTAAGGGGATAAGTATTCTATATCCTTTTGATTAGGTCTCAGACTTTTAGTGAGCTTGTGTTCCTGGGCTGTGACCTTCACAAGTGTTCCTCATATTTTTCTTCCCTTAGATGGGTCAGGAAGGCTTGATGGAACTGGATTTGGGTATTTCCCTTCTCTCATGTGACAGGTTAGAAAGAAAGGGAGTTTGATGTTTCACCATGTGGAAGGCTAGAACAGGCAAAAGTTGGGTACCTCTCTTCCCCCAGGTTAGCTTTTGGTAAAATATTTTCTCTTGAAAACAGACCTTTTTAAGAAAAAAATAATGTTCTGGGTATATTTCAAAAAAGTTACTCTTCCCCTTGCATTGCCAAAAGGATAAGAGGAATTTACTTAGATCTTCACTGTGAGAACATAACCAAGCTTCTGGAGGTAAAACTTGAAAAAGTGAGGGAGAGCTCCCTTGGTGTTTTTTACTCTCAAACTTTTTCATAGTGATTCTCTGGCAATTTATTAATTACAGTTTAGTTTTTCTATCCTGGTAGTGGTTTTTGCTGAGGTTTCCACTATTAAGCATCTACTCTGATAAGTGTTGATGGTCTGTATCCACCTGTCTGTCTCTCCAATTCTTAGGGCAGCAATTTAACCTATGACCTCAATTCTCAGCTGAATGTAAGAGGAGTTTTTGATCTTTTCCTTGTCCTTAGGATCAAAATGATGACTTCCAAGCTCCTCACTTGCTAGAATGGAAGGAAAGGAAGCTGGGTTTTCTATTTTCTTTCATTGATCTATTTTTCTCTTCTCCTTCTCCTCCTTCTCCTCCTCTTCTTCCTCCTCTTCCTCCTCCTTCTTCTTCTTGCCAATACCATACTGTCTTGACTAGTGTACCTTTATATTAAGACTTGAAGTTAGGTAATGTCAATTATCTAACTTTGTTCTTTCTTTTTAGTATTATGTTAACTTTTCTGGGAATTTTGTCTTTCCATATACACTTCAGAATCAGTTTGTCAATATCCTTTAAAAAATTTATTAAGATTTTGATGGAACTATATTGAGTCTACAAGTCGAGCTGTGAAGAACTGATAATCTATCAATATTGTTCTCCTATTCATACACATGAAATTACTCTTCATTTATAGTTTTCCTCAATGATCTTGTACATCTTTTGTCAGATTTTTACATAGTATTTCATTTTTTTGAGTGCTAATGTAAATGGTATTGTATTTTTAATTTCAAATTCCGTTTGTTCATTGCCATATATAGGAAGACAGTTGATTTTTGTATATTAACTTTGCATCCTACAATATTGCTATAACTGCAACATATTTCCAGGAGTTTTTTGTTGTTGTTGATGATGATTTTCTTGGATTTCTGCATAGATGATCATATCATCTATGAACAGAGACAATTCTATTTTTTCCTTCCCAGTCTGCATCTTTTTTTTCTTGTCTTATTGCATTAGCTAGGACTCCCAGTACAATATTGAAAAGGACTGGTGAGAGAAAATATCCTTGCCTTGTACCTGATCTTAGCGGGAAAGCCTAAAGTTTCTCACCATTAAGTATGCCGTTAGCTGTAGGTGTTTCATAGATATTCTTTATCAAGTTGAGGAAGTTCTTTTCTATTCCTAGTTTACTAAGTGTTTTATCATAAATGGGTGCTAGATATTATCATTTTTTTTCTGAATTTATTGACATAATCCTATGAGGTTTTTTTTAGCCTATTGATGAAATGGATTGTATGCATTTATTTCCTAGTGTTGAACTAGTCTTACATATCTGGAATAAATTCCTCTTGGTTATGGTGTGTAATTCTATTTGTACATTGTTGGATTCAATTTGATTTTTTTTTTTTTTTAGGATTTTTTTCATCTAAGGTATTTTTCATGAAAGATATTACACTGTTTTCCTTTTTGTAATGTCACTATACAGTTTTGCTATTAGGGTAATTCTGGCCTACTAGAATTATTTAGGAGCATTTCTACTGCTTTTAGTTTCTGGAAGAGAAACTAGAGAACAGGTATGTATATATTTTTTTCTTAAATATTTCTTAGAATTCATCAGTGAAACCTTCTAGACTTGTTTTGTTGTTTAGAAGGCTATTAATTATTGATTCAATTTCTTTAATAGGTATAATATTGTCAGTGCCGAGCTGATGGAGAAGGCACCTAACTCCTACTATGAGACCAGCATTATTCTAATATCTAAACCAGACAAAAACATTACAAAAAAATCTTAAAAGACATCTTCCATGAACATAGATGCAAAAATGCTCAAAAAACTATTAGCAAATTAAATTCAGCAATGTACAAAAATACATAAACATAATGACTAAATGGGATTTACATTTATTAGCACCTTCCCCTAAAATAAAATACTTAGCTATAAAGCTAATTAAAAAAAGAATATAAGGTCTATATCTGGCAAACAATAAACTCTGATGAATGAAATCAAAGAAAAACTAAATAAATAGAGAGATCTTCCGTGGATAAGAAGACTCAATATTGTCAGAATGTCAGTTCTTCTCAGCTTGATCTCTGTATCTAGTGTAATTTCAATTGAAATTCTACAAGTTATGATTTCTGGTCAAGATGGCGTAGTAGGTAGATGCTATGTTTATCTCTCCCAACCACATTAAAATTACTACTAAAGTAAAGAATAACCATCATTGTGAATCACCTGAGGTCTGGCTGAACAGAAGTCCTACAAATGGGGACATAAAGAAGAGGCCACTTTAAAACTGATAGGAAAGGCGGAGATGCAAAACATGCTGGTCCCACACCAGTGGTAGGGTGGTTGAGAATCGGTAGGTATATCTTGGCTGCAGAGGTTTCCCTGGAGGAGCAAAGGGGAACATTGTGCTCCCCAGCCCAGGGTTCCAGTGCCAGGAAGAGAAGTCCTCAGAAACTCTGGCTGTGAAAATCAGCTGAGATTGTGGCTGAGTGAGTCATAGGGCTGCAGGAGTTGCACACGTTCCTCTTAAAGGGCCCACAGACAAACTTACTCAGAGCTCCAGAGCTGGGGCAGCTGCTTGAAGAACACCAGGGACACATGGGGGAGGAACTGAGTTATCTGGCTTCAGTAAGAAGGATGGAGGAGTGGCTTTCTCAACCAGTAGTACTGGCAGAAGGCATTGTTCCTTGGTCAAGCTTTCTCCCATCCTGGTGTGCAGATGCAGATGGCCACCATATCTGAGCTCATTCAACCTGGCTAACATAGGTCACCCTGCCCAGGTGATTCCCTGAGGCCCTACCACTCCCAAATGGTGGGCCCACCCAAGCCACCTCCAGTGGTTTATTTCCATACAAATGGCTTGTCCTGGCTTATGCTATGGACTTTCTTAAAATCTCTCAAAGTTTGATAAAACCCAAACAAGCAGCATTTGGCTTTGATGTGCCCTATACCTCTTGCTGAGCAGCCCAAAGCCTGGCACTAGCAGCAGCCAACAATGGTTCCCAGCTTGGCCTCTCAAAGCACCTCTAAGGCAAGCATGGGTGGTGGCCATCTGTGAATTGCCTGATGACACTTGCCAGCTGGCCCTGGGCAGTGCACAGGCTGTGGCTGAACTTGGCCTGAAGTTGGGGCCCTCCCAGAAGGCCCTTGAGCCAGCACACCCAGTGCCCTGCTTCGAATGGGACCAGAGCCAGCACACTATCCAGGGCTGCATCTCAGGAAGACACACCAGAAGGGTAGACTGGACAGCAACCAGACCCCTGCTAAAGTGAATCCTGCTCCATTGGGTCAGCCCCTCACTGGCCGGTTTTCACAATCAATCAGCTCCAATTTCATTCTTCCCATTGAAATGCAAACAGCAACCAAGGCTCAACGACATCAGGAGGGCACACACAACTCACACAAAGGACACAGCTTGAGCACCTCACTTAGGTGACTAGGAAAGATTGACCCACTGGGCACCACAGACTCTGACTACGTAAAACCACTCTACTAAGACCAGGAGACTTAAGAGCCCTACCTAATACATAGAAACAAATACAAGAATGCAGCAAAATGAGGAAACAGAGAAACATGTCCCACAGGGAAGAACAGAACAGAGCTCCAGAAAAAGAACTAAACAAAATGGCCACAAGCAATCTACCAGATACAGAGTTCAAAACACTGATTATAAGGATGCTCAATGAACTTAGAGGAAGAGTAGATGAAATCAGGGAGAGTATTAACAAAGTGAAAAAAATATAAAAATGATGATGGAAAACATAAAAGGGAACCAGTCAAAAATGAAGAATATAATATTTGAGATAACGAGTACATTAGAGGGAGTCAACAGATTGGATCAGGTGGTGGATCAAATCAGCAATTTAGAGGACCCCCAATCAGAAAAGTAGCAAGACAAAAGAATACCAAAAAATGAAAATACTTTAAAGGGCCTCTGGGACACCATCAAGAGCAATAATATGTACATCACGGGGGTACCAGAAGGAGAAGACAGAGAGCAAGGAATTAAAAATCTATTTCAAGAAATAATGATGGGAGGAGTGAGAGATGACCCCAGATCTCTTCTCTTGAAATGACAATAAACTGAACATCTAACACTCAACAAATAACACCCAACCTGCACACAAGCACATCCAAGCGAGTGGTCTGTGCATAAGAGCTTCCAGAGGTCATAACCTTGGGCATCTGGGTACATTGGGAGGAACAAAGAAACTGCCTCTCAAAGCTGGAGCTCTCTGAAGGAGGGGGTGAGAAGAAGTAGTGGCTGGTTTTCCAAAAAGCCCTGCCTGAAGCATCTGTGAGCTCCACACAGTAGAGCCCAAGAATTGGGGCAGACAGTGGAGTGGGGACTAACTGCAGAGGGGCAATAGCTGAGTCTTAGCAGTCATGGTTGCAAAGCAGGAGGCTGAGGCACAGAGACTAGCAGCAACCCCCACCCACAACCCAGAGTGCACCCTACCCCTGCCCACATATCCTCCAGGACCGACAATGCAGAGCCCCAGGGGAATTTGAGCAAATGTTACCAAAACTGTCACTAACAGTGATAGGAACTGAGACTGAAGGTAGTGATCATAATTGAATATTTATAAGAAAAAATGCATTATTAAGTCTCATAGTAGGGATCCAATAGCCTTGGATGCCATCTACTGAAAATCAAAAGAAAAACATCTTCTTAGCAACAGGCTAAAGAGAGAATTTTATATAATAAATCTTCTCTCTGGAAAAAAAAAAAAAAAGCAGAATACATTTCCGTTACTGACAAGTCGGAGAAATAGTCCATTAAACACCATGAACAACCAAGGTGACAGGGCGGCTCAGAAAGAAAGAGAACAGGGTATAAAGAACAGGATATTATAAGCTTGAACAATAAGAAGAGAATTGTTATTGCAAGATGGAAATGAACATTCATCATACACAGGGATAATTTAAGACAACAATAACAGAAACGGAAAGGAATTGAAGATCAAATTCACAAAGGGGAATGGAGATAAGACACATGCAGAAGAAAATGGATGTGTGTGTGTGTGTGTGTGTGTGTGTGTGTGTGTGTGTGTGTAAAATCATCTTTTACATATTCTTAATGGTAACCACACACCAAAATCCAGAACTGAAGTACATAACAGAACAAGGACAAAGGAACATGGGGAAAATCCAAAAATCCCAACCAGAATAACAGACAGAAATGCAAGGGCAAAGAAACAATGAAAACACCAAGCTACCAGAAAGTAAAAGATAAAATGGCTATAGGAAAACCTTATATTTCAATAATCATCCTAAAAATAAATGGCCTGAACTCACCAATAAAAAGGCACAGAGTTGCAGATTGAAAACAAAACCCAACCATATGCTGCCTCCAGGAGACACATCTCAGTTCCAAAGACAAATAGAGTGAAAGGGTGGAAAATGGTATTTCAAGCAAATGGCATTCAGAGAAAAGTGGGAGTTGTGGTACTAACATCAGATGAAATAGATTTCAAAATCAAAAAGATAAAGACAATGAGGGACACTTCATAATGATAAAGGGAATCAAGCACCAAGAAGACATAACACCTATTAACATCTATGCTCCCAATCAGGGAGTCCCAAAATATATAAAGCAATTACTAAGAGAACTAAAGGGAGAAACAGAACAAAACACTAGCTTAGTAGGGGACCTAAATACTCCACTGTCAGATATGGACGGATCATCCAAACAGAAAATTAGTAAGAAAATAACAATCTTGAATGACATATTAGACCAACTGGACATAATTGACATTTACAAAGCCTTTCATCAAAAAACAGCTGCTTGTACATTCTTCTCTATTGCACATGGAACATTTTCAAGGACTAACCATATACTGGAACACAGAGATAGCCTCAACAAATATAAGAAGTTCGAAATCATACCAACCATATTCTCTGATCATAATGCTTTGAGCTGGAGATCAACTGTAAAAAAAAATAATAATAAAATAAATAAACAAGAAGAATCACCAATACATGGAGATTAAACAACATGCTACTGAAGAATGACTGGGATAGAAAAGAAATAAAAAGAGAGATGAAGAGATACATAAAAAAGAATGATAATGATAGTACAACATTCCAAACTTTTTGGACATGACAAAAGTGGTAATAAGAGAAAAGTTCACATTATTACAGGCCTATCTCCAGAAACAAGAATGAGCCCAAATAAACAATCTAATGCTTCATTTTAAAAAACCTAGAAAAAGAAGAACAAATGAAGCCTAAATAGAGCAGAAGGAAAGAAATAACCCAAATTAGAACAGAATTAAATGAAATTGAAAACAAAAAATACAATAGAAAAAAAATTCAATAAAGATCTGGTTCTTTGAGAATTTTAATAAAATCAACTATCCCCTGGCTAGACTCACTATAGAAAAAAGGGAGAAGACACAAATAAACAAAATTAGGGATGAAAGAGAAGTTATTATAGATACCTCAGAAATACAAAGGATTATACAAGAATACTACGAAAAAGTATATAAAACCAAATTTAATAACCTAGAAGAATTGGACAAGTTCTTAGAAATATACAACCTTCCTAGACTGAATGAAGAAGAAATGGAAAATCTAAATAGACCCAACAGCAGTATGGAAATTGAAACAATCATCGAAAACCTACCAAAAAGCAAAAGTCCAGGACCAGATGGCTTCATCAGTGAATTCTACCAAACATTCAAAGAAGGTTTTAATACTTATTCTCCTCAAACTCTTCCAAAAAATTGGCGAGGAGGCAATACTTTCCAACTCATTTTATGAGGCCGATATTACCCTGATACCAAACCTGGTAAAGATAACACAAAAAAGAAAAGAACAGACCAATATCTCTCATGAACACAGATGCAAAAATCCTAAACACGATAATAGCGATCCAAATATAGCAACATATTTAAAAGATTATCAAGTGGGCTTCATCTCAGGGGCACAGCGATGGTTTAACATATGCAAATCAATTAATGTGATACACCACATAAACAAAATAAAGAATAAGAATCATATGGTCATATCAATAGATGCAGAAAAAGCCTTTGAAAAGATACAGCATCCATTTAAGATCAAAAGACTTAATAAAATAGGTATAAAAGAAAATCACCTCAACATAATAAAGGCCATATAAGATAAACCCTCAACCAACATTATACTTAATAGAGAAAAACTAAAAATCTTTCCTCTAAGATCAGGATGAAGATAAGACTGTTTACTATCTATCACCTGTTATTCTAGATAACATTGGAGGTTCTAGTGAGTGCAATCAGGCAAGAGAAAGATATAACATTCACCCAAATAGGATACGAAGAAGTCAAACTGTCACTATTTGTTCATAACATGTTTTTCTACATAGAAAACCCCAAAAAGTTTACAAGGACACTACTAGAAACAATAAGCAAATACAGTAAAGTTTCAGCATATAAAATCAATGTTCAAATATCCTTAGTGTTGGGGGACAGTGTTAGGGGGCTGGGAGAATGTGGTGAAAGGTTAACGACATACAAATTAGTGGTTGATAGTTGGTCACGGGGATGGGGAGCATGACGTGGGGAGTGCTATTGGCTTTAATGTGGTGGCTGGGTGGAGGGCCAAGGGAGGGAGGGAGCAAATGGGGGGATCGTTTTATGAACTATATAAATGTCTAACCAATGTACTGTAGACTTGAAACTAATTTAAATAAATAAATTTTAAAAAATCCTTAGTGTTCATACTCTAATAATGAATCGACAGGAAAAGAAATGGAAAATATAATTCCTTTTGCAATTGCAACAGCAACAACAAAATACCTAGGAATAAACCTAATGAAACATGTGAAAGACCTATATAATGAAAAATATAAAAACCTATTAAAAAAAATTGAAGAAAACACAAAGAATTGGAATGATATTCCATGTTCTTGAATTGGAAGAATCAACATAATTAAAGTGAACTTATTACCTAAATCATTATTCAGATTTAATGGAATCCCATCAAAATCCATTCAGCACTCTTTAAAGGAATAAAACAAAAAATCATCAGATTTGTATGGAAACACAAAAGACCCTGAATCGCCAAAGCCATCCTGAGAAAAAAGAACAAAGCTGGAAGTATCACTCTGCCAGACTTCAAATTATACTACAAAGCAACAATAATCAAAATGGCATGGTATTGGAAGAAAAACAGACACACAGATCAGTGGAACAGAATTGATAGTCCAGAAGTAAACTCATGTTTATATAGAGAAATAATTTTTGACAAAGGAACCAAAAACATACAGTGGAGGAAGGAAAGCCTCTTCAGTAAATGGTGCTGGGAAAACTGGAAAGTCACCTGCAAAAGAATGAAACTAGACTGTTGTCTATCACTACACACCAAAATTAACTCAAAATGCATTAAAGACCTGACTATAAGACCTGAAACAATAGATCGCATAGAAGAAAACATAAGAACTAAACTCATGGACCTTGGACTTAAAGGATTTTATGAATTTGACTTCAAAGTCCTGGGACATAAAAGCAAAAATAAATGAATGGGACTATATCAAACTAAAATGCTTCTGCACACCAATAGAAACCATCAACAAGGCAAAGAGGCAATTATCTGAATGGGAAAATATATTTGCAAACAATGCCTCCAATAAGAGCCTAATATCCAAAATATACAAAGAACTCAACTCATTAACAAACAAAAATACCCCCAAGCAATCCAATTAAAAAATGGGCAGAGGATCTGAACAGAAACTTCTTCCAAGAAGACATACAAATGGCCAACAAACATACGTACAGACGCTTATTATCGCTAGCTATTAGGAAAAGCAAATCAAAACCACAATGAGATACCATCTCACACCTGTTAGAATAGCTTTATCAACAGGACAAGTAATAACAAGGGTTGGAGAGGATGAGGAAAAAAAAGAACCGTCATGCACTACTGGTGGGACTGCAAATTGATATAGCCACTATGGAAAACAGTATGGAGGTTCCTCAAAAAACTAAGAATTGATCTACCATATGATTTAGCAATCCCTCTACTGGGTATTTACCACAGAGACATTAAAACATTTATCCAAAAAGATATACACACACTGTTGTTCATAGCAGCATTATTTACGGTGTCCGGGATAAGGAAGCATCTAGAGTATCCTAAAATAGATGACTTGATAAAGAAGATGTGGTACATATATACAATGGAATATTTCTCAGCTATAAGAAGAGATGATATACTGCCATTTGTGACAACATAGGTGGATCTTGAGATAATTATGCTAAGCGCATAATGCCAGACAGAAAAAGTTGCAAACTACATGACATTACTTATATGTCGGATATAAATTTAAAAGCAACAAAGAGACGTGACAAAACAAACAAAGACTCATGGACATTGACAGTAAACTAGTGGTTACCAGAGGGTAGTGAAGAGGGGAGAAGTAGTTGGGGTAAAATTTTCAAATATGTGGTGACAGAAATCCAACTATGGAGAGTGAACACACAAGGAAAAAAATATGTTAAATGTATATATAATATATATATGTATAACTTACTGTTGAATTGTACACTTGAACCATTGGGTTTTGTTAAGCGATGTCACCATAATAAATTAAAAAATAAAATAAAAAAAAAAGAAAGAAAGAATGAGAAAAGTTGTTTAACCTGGTGAAGGAAATAGACATACAAGCCCACGAAGTGTAAAGAATCCCAAAAAAGATGAACCCAACGCGGGCTATACAAAGGCACATCATAATTAAAATGCCAAAGGTTAAAGACAAAAAAAAAAAAAATCTTAAAAGTAGCATGAGAAAAGCAATTAGTTATCTACAAGGGAGCTCCCATAAGACCGTCAGCTGATTTCTCAATAGAAACTTTGCAAGTCAGAAGGGCTTGACACAAAATATTGAAAGTGATGAAAAGCCAGGACCTACAACCATGATTACTGTACTTAGAAAAGCTATAATTTAGAATCAAAGGACAAAAAAAGAGCTTTAGAGACAAAAAAAAAAGCTAAAAAATTCATCATCACCAAGCCAATATTACAAGAAATGTTAGAGAAACTTCCTTAAAAAGAAAAAATATGTATCAAAACATATGAATAAAGAATGGTAATAACTACATATCTATCAATAAGTACTTCAAATGAAAAATAATTAAATGCTCCAATCAAAAGATAGGTTGGCTGAATGGATAAGAAAACAAGACTCTTACATATGCTGCCTACAAAAGACTTATTTCAGACTAAAAGTAAAGCAATGGAAAAAGATATTTCATGGTGGACCTAGAGGGTAGTGTGCTGAGTAGAGTAAGTCTACAGAGAAAGACAAATTCCATATGATTTCATGTACATATGGACTCTAAAGTACAAAGTTAAAAAACAAACAAACAAACTCATAGATACAAAGAACATTTTGAGGGTTACCAGATGAGAGTGGGGGGGTTGAAGAAAATGGGGGAAGGTACAAAATGTAGTTGTGAAATAGTCATGGAAATATAAAGGATAGAATAAGGAATATAGTCAATAATACCATAACAACTATGTATGGGGTCAGATAGGTACTAGCTTTATTGGGGTGATCACTTAGTGAGTTATATAGATGTCTCATCACTATGTTGTACATCTGAAACTAATATAATATTGTATGCCAAATAATTGAAAAATAAAAAATATTATTTAAAAAACTTTATTTTTTAACTTTTTAAATTCTGCTAATATTTAGTTAAAATTTTTTTCCATTTATATGAATGAGGGTTATTAATTTATATATTTTATTTGGTACTGTGGTTTTGGTATTCAGGTAATACTGGCCTATTTCTATTGTTTATTCTGGAAGAGATTGTGTAGAATTTAATTTTTAAATGCTATTGCAATTTTCCATTGAAGACATCTGGGCTTGAAGATTTAATTTTTAGTTGTTTTAAATTTTGACTTTAATTTCAAGGCTACTGAACAAGTCTATATAATGTGAAAATTGTTGGAGTTTGTGTTTTTTGAAGAATTGGTGCATTTTATCTAAGGTTTTAAATTTATGTGTGTAGAGTTGCTTTTGTTATTTTTATTTTTTTGATATCTGCACAGTCTGTAGTGGTATCTCCTTTTTCATTCCTGATATTGCTTATTTATGTCTCCTATAGAGACTTGTCAATTTTATTTATCTTTCCATTGAACAAGCTTCTTGTTTTGTTTTGTTTTACTTTTTCAATTAAAATTGTTTTTTGTTCTTATCTTTATAATTTTTTTTCTTCTTGCTTTAGGTTGTTTATTTTTTGCTCTTTTTCTATTTTATTGAGGTGAGATCTTACATTATTGATTTGAGAGTTTTCTTCCTTTCTACTGTAAACCTTTAGTCTTAAAAAATTTCCTCTCATCACTGCTTTAGCTGCAACTCACATTTTGATATCTGTGCTTTTGTTTTCATTCATTCGAATGCATTTTAAGAATATACTCGAAACTTCCCCTTCCACTCATGGATTGTTTAGAATGTGTTAATTTCCAAGTGTTAATTTGTCTTTGTAGTACTGATTTCTAGTTTGATGCTATTGTGTTCAGAGAATATAGTCTGTATGATTTTAGTTCTATTAAGTTTGATGAGTTATGTTTTATGTCCCAGATCATGTTATAACTTGGTAAATGCTCCATAGGTGCTTGAATAGAATGTATGTTCTGTTTCAGAGTGGAGTGTTTTACAACTGCTAATTAGATCTTATTGGTTGATGGTACTTTGAATCCACAGGCTCCACAGGGAAAGGCCTGAGTGAGGCTTGCGGAGATGGGCTCTAGTTGTTTCTTGGCTTAGTCTCAGAGTACATACCTCTGCTCCACCTTGCCTCCTGACTACGCTCAGCTACAAAGTCTCAACATCACTTCAACATGGCCACCCGCAGCCTGCGTGACTACAAGGGCGTCGCCATATTGGCGCCATGTCCTAGCCATTTGGCGGTGAAGGGGAGTTGGGGGCGGAATTTAGCAGAGCGCCATGTTGAGTGCTGGCAATGTTCATTTAAGGAGCCGCTACTGAGCATGCGCTCACAACGGTTGCAAGAAAAGGAATCCCGCAGGGACTGGGAGGGATCAAGAAAGAGAGACCTCGGTCCGGTTTTAGTACTTGTAATTACAGATACTGCCTGAGGCAAATACCACTGTCCTATGAGATCATGGGTGAGGAGCAGGTAAGTGCAGGAATAATAGGAGTATCTGGGGCTGAGTGAAGAAACATCTTTGTCCCTGATGAGCAAGCTGGTCAGTGATGGGGGCGATCAGTAGATGGAATAATGGGGGTTAGTGTGGTCTTGATGGTGGATCCCGGCGGAAAGCTGGGGTCTGTGCGAATTTTGATGGTGAATCTGTGTGTGGAGTGATGGAGTCTGTGGGGTTCCTGTGGAGGATAACCGTGGGGTTGAGTAATGAGGGATCCCAGGAGTGAGTGATGCTAGATTTTTTTATTATTATTTCCTCTCTTATACGTACAAGCTTGTTTCTATTTCTGATTTATTTTCATGGTACGTTTCGCGAGAGATTTAAAAAATATATTGCCATTGGGGTTACATATACTTTTTCATTTACTATATTTCGTTCCCTTTTATATCTAGATTGGTACTTTGTCATTCATAATATAATATTTATGTATCATTTTTCTTTTTTATTAGGCATCTCAAGATTTATTTTATTCACCATTTTGAAGTACTGGTTGTGTTTCTACTCCCTACTCTTAATATTAGTTTTAGTTTCTATATTTAGATATTTTCTCTTTTTTTTCTCTTTGATTTAAATTGTCATTCCTTCCCTTATTTCCCAAGTTTTATACTCGATACGTTTAGAGGTGTAAAGTTTTTCTAAATACATCTTTATCTATGAAATGTATAACTTCAATTTTGTGTTCCACTTTGATTCTGAGTTGTTTAGGAGAGTTTACTTTTAAATTATTATGGCATGCTTAATTGTTTAATTTTATTTTATTGTCATAAAATGTAGCCTCAAAGTGTCAACTTTGAAAAGTTTATCAAGAAGGCAAATTGCTTAAGGAACTTGTTCAGTGGTTATAAGAGAAAGGGTATATTTTTTGTTTGTATAGTGCAAAGTTCTCTTCATGTATATTAAGTATAGCCTGTTTGTACTTTTCGAATCTTTTTCTTTCCTATTTTTGGTCTGTTTGAATCATATTCTGAAAGAGATATAATAATAGTCTCTCACTAATAGTTCACTTTGTAGTTAACGTGTTTTTTTGCTAGTTTGATTTGTGTGCTTGGAGTGAGACATACATACATCTAATGGTTAGTGCATTTTGTATTATCTCTTCTTTTATTGGATAGTATTATTATAGGCTACCTCTTTTCAACAAAAACCTCTTTAACCTGAATTTCAATTTGATATTTACATTACCATCCCCACTTTTATTGAATTTAGATGATAGATCTATGCTATAGTTTCTGTCAGTAGGATAATTTTATGTCTTTAGTGTAGTAATAATTTACTTGATTTTATGCCTCCCATTTTAATGTTTACTATTTATTTTAACATTATTTTCTGCTTTTCCTTTTCTTTTTTGTACTTACATTGGATTGATGAAATTTCTGCTCATTGTTTCCATCTACACACCATTATAACCTCCATTTTTTCCTGAGATAATTAGAAATATTTTATCATAGGATATTATTAATTTTCCCTTTAATGACCTCCATATTACATTATCGTCATTATCTTTTTTTATAATTATATATCTCTTGCAAATATTGCTAAGCAGTATTTTTCTTTTTGAGATTTTTTTCATGTGATTCATTCTACATTTATTTGGAATAATTTTTGGGGTATTTTCCTTAAGTAAAGATAGAGGTACTCTGCCAGTGCTTTTATTTCTGAAAATGTCTTTGACCTTAACAGAGAAGTGTTTTTTTTAGATGCTGTTTCTGATATCATTTAGCTTTGATTACAGCAGATGAGACATCTTGATTTTCTTAATTCTTTCTCTGTAAATCTGTTCTTTCCCATGTGCCTTAGATGTAATATTGTTTAGATTTTAAAATTTATCTTTAAAAGTCAACAATATTTCTAGATTTGTTCTTTGAGTGGATTCTTTCCTGTGTGTGTGTGTGTGTGTGTGTGTGTGTGTGTAAGTATGTGGGAAAGACTAATGGTACAAGCCTAGTGGTTGGATTGGTGGGATGTGTACTTGGATGTTTTCTCAGGGCTCATTGCAGGTTCAGGTGTGTCTGGAATTGGTACTCTTAGGATCACAGATGGAGATGCATGATGGGTAGTGATAAAAGTGTGGAGGCCAGTAATGGGGCATGTGATATTGTGATATAATAAGAAATATATACTTAGGTCTTTATACATGGTTTCCAGCATATAGCTCCTAAAATCTTTGTAATTTCCTAAGTGGTAGGATCTATAGGGGCATCTTTTGTTTTTGGTTCCTGAAATAGCTCCAGAGGTGAAAATGGGTGTTTTATTTTTTTGTTATTCATAATAAGTTTCTTTCAATCACACCTGAGTTTTATGTTAATGAAGTAATTTTTGGAAAGCCCCAGATAACAACTGGGTGGGTACTCATTGCCAGGGGAACCAACCATGGATTAGTGAACCCCGCCCCCGACTAGAGGTTGAATCAATCACTAATGGCCAGTTATATAATCAATCATCTGTATATAATGAAGCTTCCATAAAACCCCAAAAGATGGAGTTTGGAGAGCTTTTAGATTGAATGCTCAGAGAGGCTGGGGGAGTGGTACAATCTCTCCTACATACCTTGTATTATGCATCTCTTCCATCTGGCTGTTCCTGAGTTATTTTATAATAAATTGGTAATATAGTAAATTAAGTGTTTTCCTGAATTCTGTGAGCTCCTCTAGCAAATAAATGGAATCTGAGGAGGGGGTTTCCGGGAACCTCTGATTTATAGCCATTTGGTCAGAAGTACAGTTAACAATCTGGACTTGCTATTGACAGCTGAAGTTGTGGTGGAGATAGTCTTGTGGTACTGAGTCTTTAACCTGTGTGATCTGATGCCAAGTCCAAGTAGGAGTTGTCAGAATTGAGTTAAATTGTAAGATATATACCAGCTGTTGTTGTAGAATTGCTTGGTGTTGGTCCCCCCGCCACACACATTACATATACACTAGTAATCAGAAGTATTGAGAGTCGAGGAAGAAAACACACACAGGAGTTTTTCCTTTATAGGACGTGGGATTGATTGGTGGAGAGCCAGGACCATCAGGGTAGAGGTTTTGCAGGCTCTGGTCAGGGAGTGTAGAATGAGTGATTTGGGGCCTGTGGGCAGCAGGATGTGGGAACCAGTGATTCTGAGGCATGTGTAAGGGTTCCAGGGGTAGTCATTGTGCAGTGATTGACAGTTGAGCAGATTGAGGAGTGGGAGTGAGGAATTGGTAATGACTTGAGGGGTCTATGAAGTCCGATGATATTTGATAATTGCATTCTATGTGGATTACTAATTTTGTAATAATTACTGATTTTTGTAATAATAGCTAATATTTAATGAGTGCTTATGTGCCATGCATGGGCTGAGTGCCTTTCAAGTATTATAAAATAGGTTTGTTTATATAAAAAAATGTAAAGATGAAACTGAGACTGAAGTGAGTACAGATTGTCACAGCTAGAGGGTGGAATTGCTGAGAACAAATGTATATTGATTTGGCTCCACACCTTATATCTTTCCCCTGTGCCACCAGGTTCCACACTAATCGATGCACTCCTGGGAAGTGTCTGAGTAGCTGTCATGGTGTGACATTCTCTGCAGAATCTCTTTGTGTTTCCACAGAGTCCTGAGGTCAGATCACTTAGTTGAGCCTTCAGGATCCCTTTTTCAGACTTCAGCCCACCTTGGTGCAATATATGGTAGTCTTTGGATGTTCACTTAGCCTAGGGCTCCTGGGAAAATTGGAGTTGCTAAGATACACAGAAGTGAGGCCCAATGTGAACACATTCACCAAGAAGAGCTTGTCCCATAGGCCGGGAGTCCAGCTTATAGTCTGGCTTCACAGGAATGTGACAGCTCCTTTTGTTGCAGAAATGTGAAACAGGACAGGTGAGAAACCAAGCACCATTCTGAGAGTTGAACTCAGATTTATTATGCCAGTGGTCCCAGAAGAGCTAGTGTTCTGAAGATCTGGGCAGGGAACTCAGTTGCAATATTTCTTATATAGAACTTATTTGGCATGGGCTGATTGGTTAATTTGTCCTCAGACTGTTACTAAGTGCAGGAGTTGCTATGGTTTCAGGTAGTTCCAAAGAGTTACAAAGCGAGGGAATTGCTAGGGGGTACAGGCAGTTACATTTGTTACTTAGACAGAGCAAGCCAAAGGGAGGATGAGTTTTTAGGAACTTTTGAGTACGGCCTATGCTGCAAGCATATATGCAGAAGCAAAACAAAGAGCTGATTAGCGTTTCGAGTGCAAATTCCTCTTCACTTTGAGGAGGAGGAAAGGGGAGTCCCAGAAGCAGAAATGTTCTCAGAGCAGTACTTGCTAAAAACAAAGCATGATTGTTTTTCAGTGTGAACGGCGCATGGCATTTGTCAAAAAAAAAGAAATAAAATAAAATAACTTTTTAAGACTTACTATGAAAATATCAAAAATGCAAAAGTAGAGCAAGTGGTATAATGAGCTCACATCGATCAACTTCCACAGTAATAAGCTCATGCCCTCCAATTGTCGTTTATACCTCTATTCCCTCACATTTTGGCTCTCTGCTGGTTTATTTTAAGCACATCTCACTGTGTCATTTTATCCGTAAATAGTTCAATATATAAATGTAAAAATAAGCACTTTTAATAAAAATAGCCACAGTGCTATTATCCTACTAAAAAGGGTTCCTGAATCCCATTCCAACATCTGTGTGTGTGTGTGTGTGTGTGCGTGTGTGTGTGCATGTGTGCATGTGTGTGGTGGGAGGGGGGGTGGGGGGTGGGTCACACAATACTAAGCAATTCTTCGACACCTGTAGGGTGTCCAAGCGTTCAGCTCAATTTTGATACTACCTAGCGGGAGATAGCATTAGATTCCACAGGTTAAGTGTTTAGTCCTATAAGACTACCCGCTCCACCCCCCACCAACCCCTTGGACTTAAGTTGCCAGTTGCAAGCCCAGGTTGTTACTGTGCTTCTCTTCCACTAGTGGCTATGATACAGGATGGGGTGAATTCTCCCAATTGGGAACTCGAGTCCTGCATTGAGAGAGAGAGAGTGAGGGTCCTTGACTGCATATAGGAAAAAATTCAGGCACACGCCAGAGTTAGAGGCAAGAGGAAGATTTATTAGAGAAGAAATAATGTTCCACGCACAGAATGTGGTCTCCTCTCTGATACAGGGAATGAGAAAGCCCCTGAGTATTTGAGGAATTCGTTTTATATGTGATTTTAAGTTTCTATGAATTACACCTTAAAGACATTGTTTCCCTATTTTCCTTTATGGGCATGCAGCGTGAAAGGTGCACTAGCAATCTCAGCCTTTTTTCTATAGATTCTCCATGGTTTGGCTGTGAGAATGAATGGTTGGGTCAGTTTTGTGTAGTGTATGACTTAAAGAATCTGTTTTCCTGTTTTCCATTCATGGTGTGAGTAGTTTGCTAACCCAG
>NW_006442597.1:404077-411720 GCF_000325575.1 Pteropus alecto | reverse complement strand
TGTAGGCTTCCTATGGTCTGTTAGCACATTGCAGGCTCTGAATACAACTTGGTTTAATCTCTATAGTTCTCATGCCTCTTCCCTATGTAAACTACCTGTTAAAGATTCAAATGACCCCCTCCTTGGGTTTGATTAATTTGCTAGAATGTTCATAGAACTCAGGAAAACTGACTTACTCTCTAGATTACTGATTTATTACAAAGGATATGAAAGGATACAAATCAACGGCCAGATGAAGAGATACATAGGGCAAGGTATGCAGGAAGAAGCACAGTTTCCATGCTTTCTCTGGGTATGCCACTCTCCCAGCACCTCCATGTGTTCACCAACCCAGAAGCTCTCTAAACCCTGTCTTCTTGGGTTTTTATTAAGACTTCATTACATATGGCATGGTTGATTAAATCATTGGCCATTGGTGATAGCTTTAAATCCAGCCTCCCCCCTCCCTAGAGGCGGGGGTGGAAATGAAAGTTTCAACCTTCTAATCATTTGGTTGGTTCTCCTGGCAACCAGCCCCTATCCTCATGTGCTTCCCAAAGTCACCTCATTTATGTAACAAAAGACATCTTTATCGCTCTCGATACTTAGAACATTCCAAGGGTTTGGGGATCTGTGAACCAAAAATGGAGACAAAGACCAAACATGTATTTCTAATTATAAATCAAAATATTACAGTCTACCCCTCTGGTCTTTGAACGTGATCTTTTTTAAGCAAAACAATTATAAAGTTCAGATGATACTAGCACATTACTATTAATGACTGAATCCCATTCAGTCATTAATAGCTATTTGGTCCATCATCATATCTTATGAAAATGTCTTCCAGGGCAAGGACACTCAAGTTTGTAGACGTCCATTTGATCTTGTCATGTTCCAGAAGCGGGAGTGGCTTCACTCTTTCAGGCATCTGGTATAATCGAGCTAAGAGACAAAGTTATCTCTTTTTCTGAACCTCTTGAGGTTATATCAGATTTCCTTTGTATCAATAAAATCTCTCTGACTCCATCTTGTTTAGGCTTGCTTTTCTCCCACATCCTTCAGGATAATCACTTCTGTTTAGTCTTGCATACAGACATGTTCATCATTAGAGGAATTCTGCTTGTGGCTTGAGTTTTACGAAAACAGTCCCTCCTATTTCCCTTTCCCTGGACACAAAAGAAGTCTGAACTCTGTACTTTCTTAAGATGGATCTGAAGTACCACTGGAGTTCCCATCTTATCTGTTGGCACCTTCTCAATCAATAAACCTTTCCTTACTCTAAACTCTGATGTTTTGAGTTTTGGCCTTTTGAAGTGTTGGGCACACAGACTTTGGACTGGTAACAATTTGGCGACCTTTATCCCAGAGGTGGTACCCATAACAGATCAGTCCTGGCTCAGGTTCCCTTCTGTGAGTCCTGAGCAGCTGCTAAGGCTGTTTTGCCTTGGAGGCACCAGAGGGACTGTCCCCGGCAGGCGCTGGCTGTCCTCAGCACATGGCTTGTTTGGACTAAGGAAACGTTTTTAGACTTCGATCCATCATCTGGGGTAAGCTGCTCTGGTGTGTGCAGCTGGGAATTCTTCTTTTCTATCTAGGCTTTCTCTCCCTGGGACAAAGCCATCTGCATTTTGGGGGCCGCCATCTGAGAGTAGGATCAGGATTATTGGACTCTCCCCATTCATTTGTAGTGTGTCTCTGCAAGCCAACAGCCTCGATTTGGAAGTAGAGTAAATGATCTTTGTGTGTACTACTGGGAATTCCCTTCCCCTCTGGGATAAGCCTGAGATAAGCCAATTTGTTTGCGTTTGGGGTAGCTTGTTGGAGAAGGGAAGAGTTGTAGGACTTGTACTTGATTTATGAATTGGTTCATTGCTTTTGGCCATTTGAATTTGAAATTTGTAACTTGCTTGGTTAGGAGAGTATTCACTTTATCGTCTTGTGTGTCATTTGTGTGTCGATCTGAGTTTTCTTCTTCCACTATTGGTTTGGAAGTAAGAAATAAAATGGTGTTTGTGTGTACTTTACTTGGCAGTAAGAAGTAAAATGGCATCTGAGGCTTCTTCTCCTTCCCCACTAATCTTCTTCATCTCCAGACATGTGGTAGCTGCCATCTTGTCCTCAGGCTTCATCCCATCCCATCTTCTAAGAAAATCTGCCAGTTTAAATTTAGGCAATCTGAAGCCACTCCTTTTACTCTCTGAGCTTTCCAACTTTATTGTGCGCACTCGCTTCTGTTTGTGTTTGTCGACAAGCCCACATTAAGGGGTAACCTTGAAGGAAAGGATCTCGGGCCTCTTGGAGACAATGAAATGCATTCTTTAATTATAAATTAATTTTAAAATGGCTTTAAAGGAATTCTTACAGCATGCAAAGCTTTGGTTATCTGATCAAAATCACACAGTCGCATTGTATCTGGGATGCAAAAGCTAGCATTTTAAAATGAAAGCTATGAGATCTCTGCCTGTGTCTATCTGTATGTTTATATATGCTTATGTACATAATAGCATATTTCCGTTATTGGGACTACAAAGGGGTCTGTCTGCCTGTGCACGTCTAAAAGAAAAGATACATACCTACAGGTTTTGAAGCAAAGAAAGTAAGGTTTATTAGAAAGTTGGAAGTCCTGGAGACACAGGCAGGAGACACAGGCAAGCTATTGCTCAAAGGCCTGGCTCCCCAGGTGTCTTGGGAGTACAGATTACATAGGGAAAAATCAGTTGTCATGGAAACTAAAGGAGTTGGGGTTGTGGGTGCTACTGATTGGACAGTTGGAGGGGGATGAGGTAATTGATCATTGTATCTAGTTCAGCCATTCCATCTGGTCCAGTGGCTTGGTCCAGTGGCCTGGTGGCCTGTGGCATTGTTGTTCTGCATCCATGGGCCTGGGGCTGAAACACATCTAAAGCCAAAATGTTATCCTTAAAGTCCAGACAAAACCTATTGTCTCCTCATGGTTATATACCTGAGGCTCAGTTAATTTTATGTCCTAAGGCTTAATGATTAAAGGAGAGGCATACAGAGGATAAGGGGGTTGGGGGATGGGGGGAAGCATGTAAGTCACAATGCCATTATCTGGGGAAAACCAGCTTGAATCAGAGAAAAAAAGACTTTATTAAAGAAATGAAGTTTGTATATGGTTACATTTCTACTGCTAAGTGATATTGCTAATTTGTAATATTAAGTTGGCTTAAACAAGCCACTTATATGAGAATTCTCAAAGATATAACAAACTAACCCAACTGTTTTATAGAATCATGTGATCTAGGAAAATATTTGATATTAAAACTGGTTATTAGTTTGGTTAGTTAAATAGGTATATCCTTTGAATCATCAGCATTAAATAATACTTTTATTCTACCTGGGTTTATTAGTTAAATAAGTTCATTTATCTCTTGCAAAATTTGTCAGTCAGAAAAATAGCTTGGTATGCTAAAATTTTTATAACGAATCTAAATTGTTTGGAGCAAATAAATAAATGTAAGTAGGATAAAAAGTTTTTTTTTAGGTTTAAAATAGTTTTCCAAATGTCTTTGGTAATTCGGAACTTTAAAGTTTTGTTAGCTAAATTAAATGATGGATATTCATTGACTATCTAAGTCATTACCAAATAAGAATTCTGAGAAGAAAGTTTTATGTGTGGTCAAGCTCATTAAGATTAAAATAAATGTAATCAAGTAAGTTAATTTGAATATCAGAAGTAAGCTAATACAAAATTAGTTAGGTTTTCTTTCTCTGCTTAGGACAAAATTCTTGAATTATTTGTCTGCTACTGAAACTGTGAAAAAGTTTTCTGCCTAGAAAGCAAAGATTCTGTGTTTTATCAAAATAATTTTCTGTTTTTTATGTTGTCTTAATCAGGTCCTTGGTTACTTAAGATAACTGAATCTCCTCAATAGTAAGAACTAAGTTTTGCCAATAATTGTATGTAAACATCTGTGTTTGTGTTTGAAATTTTCTAATGCCATTTTGATTAAATGGATAATTTAAGTATTGCTTCTTAAGACTTATGATCTTACTTAATCAAATGTCCAAACCTTTTGATATATTTTGACAAACTTCCTCAAATTATAGATTCTTGACCTAGGAATAACTGCGGTGTTTAAGAAGGGCCCATGGAACATCTCAAAAGATTTGTTTTTTCTCCATATATAATTTAGCTTATTTTGGTGTGTTGAAATTATATGGGAAATTTTGTCAAATAAAGAAATAATTATGTTGTTTTGTATGAATATATTCTTATTACTGTGGCGGACTGACCCTGCCTGACCATCTCCTGCTCGAATGAGTTAGTTTCTGACAGCAACCCCCCATCCCAAGACTCTCTGGCTGATGTGGCAGTCCGAAAACCCACTTAAACGATTAAGCTGGTTTCCTTATAGTTTGGCAGCCAATCAATGTTCTCCTTATGGTCTCCTTCCTTATGTGAAATATATATAGCTATGTAGGAATGCGAAAGTACAAGATGGTATAAAACTGCCCGGCATGTTCTTTGGATAAGAATCTGCTGAGCTGGTGTCGACATCAATACATGCTGCTTCCTGGTTATAGCCTCGGTGTCCCGTCTCTCTGGTCGAGAATCCCGCAACATTTCTAAAGTAAATGTTCTAGAGTATATAAAATCTCCAAGAGTCTACAAATTTCTGATATAATTTCATTCACAATTCTAATGGTCATCTTAAAATGTTGTTACAGAAAAGCAAATTTCTTTGCTAACTATATTATAATCAGATCTATAACTGTGTCACTTAAGCATTTTTGTCATTTATAGTTATTGTTTTACTCTAATACTTTTACAAATATGTTTCATCCTAAAGATCCAAGGAGAAGACTCTGATTTATTCTGAAATACACGTTTCTGAGAATAAATTGTCAGATCATGCCTTTAAGTTGGATGACGATTTATAGAACTCTGAGGAATAACTAGATTCATAAAATGCTGGCAAAATGATCAGAATAAACAAGAATAGATTACATGGGACTTAATGAACTAAAGATGGTTATAATTTTTATAACATTTTGTTTAAAATATTACTGATTTTTAAATCTTTTTGTTTTCCAGGTATAAGGAAACTTGTTTTTCTTAGAGCTATTTGGTAAATTTTATCTTTGTAAGCAGTATTGAAACATATATTTCTCTCCACCTGATACCTTAGAATTTGGAGATTTAATGAATCAGTATTATTATTTCCCTGGCAATATGGCTGTTTGCCTAAATTCAATAAGAATCTGTTCCATTTATAACAAGACACAGTTGGAAAATGGTTTTATTACCAAGATTGGATGGAATGCCATATTTGATATAGTCATGCATAGACATGGATGTCACCAGAAAGCTCTAAGGAATTAAGATTGACTTTGGAAGGCAATAAAAAAGGTCCTTGGAAAAACAGCCTGGTACCTTGCTTATGGTTCACAGGCAGTCTTTCCAGGTAAGGAATGAAGGTTGCTTTCCTGTGAAAAGGCAATGGAAGAACCTTAAGACGTTTTGGGGGAACTTGAGAACCTGAGATATTCACACAAGTCTTATAGGTATTACAGGTGAAGTCTTATGGCAAGTATGTGGCTTGGCTTCTTAGCCTTGGGAGGCTAAAGTTCAATCTGGCAATTCCTTATGAAATCCTGGCAAAGCAGATTTTTAAAAGCCTGTGTAATGAGTTGTTATTCTTATTGTATTTATACAAAAAAAATCAGGCCAAATTTATTGAAACTAGACTTATGCAGTAAATTAATTTTGGAGAGAAAAAATATGTTTTGATAATAACTATCACACATATTTGTGAATATTAGATTCTAGTTCAATTAATTGTCTTTAAAGTTGTTTTTCACCTGTAAACTGAACTAGATCCTGAATTTTAGTTTTCTTAAATATTTGCCTACAACCCTCAAAACTAGCACTTTATTTTTCTCCCATCCTTTGACTTAAGAGTTATTAAGAACTAAAACTTTTAAAAATTTATTTATTAAAAAAACATTTTTCAATTACAGTTGACATTCAATATTATTTTATATTAGTTTCAGATGTACAGTGTAGTGGCTAGACATTTCTATAATTTACGAAGTGATCCCCCTGATTAGTCTTAGTACCCCACCTGGCACTAGACATAGATATTACAATATTATTGAATATATTATCTATGCTGTGCTTTATATCCCCATTCTAAGCCTTGCAATTAGAAACTGTAGACCAGGAGACTCTGTCTTATTGTCTCTGCCTACTTATTCTAGCAAAAATGAAGCTTTGTGCCTTATATCTAGAAATCTTCCAGACTGACAGCATTACAGATCGGGAAACTGGTTTATAATTTGCCCTGATCATTAACCTTAGTTTTTCTTTTGTTTTCATAAATCTTATCAAATACCGATGTGAAGGAATTTAACTCATACAGTCAGCCATTTGGCCTGTTCTACTGCAGAAGTTCTAAGACACAAACAGACTACCTTAGAGTCCTTGGCATGTGAGTCCTTAGACGAGGATCACTTTAGGATTACTTCTTAGCTGAAGAAGGGAATGTTTGTGCAGTGGTTGACTCACCATGATTTGGGTCCCAGGGGACACAATAACAAAAGTTATTCCTTATTCTTTGTGTCAAATTAGGATACAGGTATCCTGGTCTGTTGCTACTTCTACCATTGCTGTGGTCTCTGCTTATAAATTGAACAACTAGAATGCCCCCTCTAAGGCTCAGGAACCATTGCGGAAGAGGAAGACGTAAGTTGGATAAAAGGAGTACAATAGGCAGACAAATCTGGTTCCATCTTAAAAGCTACTCTCCCTTTTAATTAAACCTAGACCCAATTTTCTTGAGTCTCAGGATTGAGGAATGGACAGAAAAAGGGGGAATTGTAACAGTAAATGCTCCATTTCTCTGACACCATCTTGTTCAAGCCTGCTATTTTCCCATGGCATTCAGGCTAATTGCCATTGCTTAGTCTTGCATATAGACATACTGATCATTAGAGAAATTCTGCTTGTAGCGATAGTTTTACAAGAATAGCCCTTTCTATTCCCCTTCCCTTGACATAAAAGAAGTCTGAATTCTGTACTTTCTTAAGATGAAATTGAGGCACTACTGAGGTTCCCATCTTAATGGTTAGCACCTTCTTGATCAATAAACCTTTCTTAACTCCAAACTCTAATGTTTGAGTTTTGGCCTTGAAGCATCGGGAACATGGACTTGGATTGGGAACATTATTACATAACTCATTTATTTATTAATTTATTCTTAGACACTATTCCCCCTTTTCTCCATTTATACCCAAGCTCTTCTACCTTTGGAAGGGACATTAACATTAAGGTTTGCCCACTGTGCTGGTCTAGATTGCAGCCAGCAATACTCATATAGCAAGTGCCTTCCCCTCAGTCCACTCCCATTCGCATAGGGTAAAAAGTTACACAGGTGCACATCTAGTGGGCTATCTTTACTACAAGACAATATAACTGCATTCGTTGTTGCCCCAGTTTTGCCAGATGAGGCGAAGCGAAGACATATCCTGCCCCATCAGGCCATTAGGCACTGTGACATAAAGGTTAAAAACAGTTACAGTTTCTTGCTTAAGAATCGTTCCTGCTACCAGCCCATGTAGTTGCAGGCCTGGTCTTGTGACCACTGTATCAAGTAGGGGGAAAAATTGAGGTGATGTGAGGAAGAAAGAATACCAGCATC
>NW_006442597.1:364519-404056 GCF_000325575.1 Pteropus alecto | reverse complement strand
TACACCCTCAGATACACCAGAAAAACAGAATTTCACTTAGTAGAAACATTTCTTTAGTCTTATTCTTGTTTATGTTGAGTGTGAGCATCACTCATAAAGGCATATAAACCAGCCCTTTATACCTTTATTTCCCCATTTTTGACGGCAGACATTTCAATTGCCCATTATAGTTCTCAATTAAAGGAGAATCTCTCTCTGCCCATAGTTGGACATTATTGGCTGTAAAACAAGTTCCTTAATCTGAAGAAATGACAGCCATTCAAATTAGTGCAATATCTTCTGTTCAAATTCTTTTATAATACTGAACAACATCTATCACCAGGTAAGCAAAGCCCAGTCCAGAGTTAGTGTCCATTCCTGTCAGGACCCAATTTTAGCCCTGCAGGGCTACCAGTACCAGTCTGACTTGCAGGCTGTGTTCAGGGCATTCCCCTCAGGGAATCTCTCACATAACCCTTGTTGGCAGACAGAACAGTTTTTACAGGCATTTTGTGCCTCAGAGGGTTCAAGAGGAATATGTCTAGATTCAGCCTATCTTTGCATTGCTGCAGTGCCCTGTCCACTCATTTCATGGACCCAGATGCTCACGTCATTCAAGCACATGGGGTTATCTATTTTTAATTCCAGTCACCTTCCAAACCTAGAAGGGAGTTTTTCCGGTGGGGACTGACATGTCAAAGTTTAATGCACTTCTCAAATTTTCACAGGGCCATACCCTATATGGGCACCCCTTTATTGCCTAGGTTTTATTGTCCTCCTACCTGACTGTGTGACCAGGCCATTGGACACTGCCCCTGAGTCAATAAAAACCCAAACGGGATTTTGCCTCTGTTCAATCAGATTGGTAGCTTTCCAAATAAGATATTGTCAATTCACCTTGGAAATGTCATTCACAATCCAGGCAGCTCTTTATTGGTCAGTCCAGGGCTCTTTATAGGGCACTGTCCAAATGACAATAGAATCAGACAGCTCCACGTGCAGTTCCAAAGTCAGTCCTAGGGGAAAAGAAGCTCCCTGTTTGTATCTTTTTGCATTCTCAGGCAGCGTGATCCTGTACAAACCATTTCCATTTCATTATAAAACTCTTTGATGTGGGTGGCGAACACACGATGCAATGTATATGTATGCCTTACTGTTGAATTGTACACCTGAAACTTAACTGGATTTTGTTAACTAATGTCACCATAAAACAAACAAAAAATCTCTTTGGGCACTGCCATCATTGGAGCATTCTTCTGACATCACCCAAGACATTGTAGTTATTTCAGGTTTCAAGATTATGTCCTTTGGTCTTAGAGGGATCTTCAATTAATATTGGATAGCAAAGGTAGTAAATGCCCCTTTAATAGAAATTCTTTTGTCTAAAGTCTTAGTACTTGTTATTAGGAGGTGCTCAGTCAGTCCCTACCAGCACTTCAGCTTCTATTCTACATTGCGTGGGTTTTGGCAGTCTTACTGATACCATATAGCATGTCCAATTAATGTTGCATAAAGAACAAATTTCTATGCCTTCTGTTTTACAGTGCTAGGTAGGGGAATTGTTTCCCAGTCAGACATAATGTCCATCCTCAAAATGCTATCAGGTAAAGACCCAACACCCTTCATATAAAGCTTGCTCAAAAATACCAATTCTATTCTATCAAGTCTTATATTTCAAACTGTAGCCTCCATTAGTACTTCATCAACCGGTTTGGTTTTACTAAACTAGACAGGGGAAATGTTCCCCGGCCAGACATAATACTCATTCCTGTAAAACATTCAGGTAAAGGAGACACAACTTCTTTATATAATACCTGCTTAAATAGTCCAACTTTCACAATCCTATCAACTCATATTTTTTACATTCTTTCAATCTAATTGCAGCACAGGTCAGGGCTTCACCAACAGATTTTGGTGCCACAGTTCATGGGGACCCCTGTAACAAAGGAGTCCCAGTGATGCAGAATGGGGTGAATCCTCTCAAGTGGGGACTCAAGGCCTACATGTACCAAGAAAGAGTCCTTGGCTCCACTTAGGAAATAATTCAAGAGTGAGCCAGGATTAAAGACAAAAGAAATTTTATTAGGAATAATGCTCCACAGAGACATAGTCTCCTCTCAAAGTCAGAGAATGAGACCCCCGAGTGTCTAAAGAGCTGGGTTTATATGTTTTCTTTAGTTTTTATAAAATAGTACTGATTATATAAAGTAAAGAGTAGAAAGAATGGTTAGGTTTACCTTTAACTTGTGTAGGGTGCAGCTTAAAGTCTTTGTTTTCCTTTCATGGTTTGGGCAGGCAGTTAGTATTTAAACAGGAGTCTTCCTTTGTTCTGTAGGTTCCCTGTGGTTTGGCCCTGTGGTTGATCAACCAGGTTTAGAGTCAAAGGGCAGGTAACAGGCTCTGAATTCCACTTGGTTTAATATTTAGTCAATCTGTGTAGTTCTCATGCCTCTTTCCTATACTGGAAACTTCTCTTCACTCCTCCCCGCTCCCCGACCATTTTACCCATTCTTGTGCAAAAGGCTTTGGGTCCCCAGTAAAGCCAAGAGACCCTTGCCATTTTGTCAGTCTTTAACTTGATTAATCAGACTAACTGCTACCCCACGTGATTGCTGCTTAGGCTTCTCATTGCAATTTTGTCTTCTGGCCTTTTAAAGTTTTTCAAATGGGGGTAAATAGAGTGAACTTGTTTGGGGCCGGTTAATGTTGGCAGTCCATCAGGGGGTTCCTTTGGCCCGCCCAACCTCAGGTCGTGCTGTATGAAAACCTGTGTTTTACTCATCAATGTTCATTTTATTCATCCCATTTCTTAACTGCCTAAAGATTTCCACCCTTCTGGGATGAGTCCTATGACTCTTCCCTTTTTTGTTTCCTTTTTGTTTTGCCTCTATCAATATTTGCTTTATTCACCTTATTTCTTAATAACTTTTTAAAAAATCCACCCTGTTAAAGAGTCTCTTGACTCCCCTCTGCCTTTTCCTATTCTCTCGTTAACTAACCTAATGTTTTTATTAGCATCTTTTAGACACATTCATCCAGTGTGAATGATTCAAGAAACTTTGGCTAGAAATAATGATAAAGATTTACTCAAAGGTCTTAGCATTTGCAAACCAGAAACAAAACTAGGCAATACCCAAAGTATTATCCGCTCTCCCCCACAAAATGCTGACAGTTTCGTTCGAAATGGTAATACTCTTGATTACTTGTGTCCTGGATACTGTCTGTTAGGTGTTCTGGATACATGAACATTCTTTTTTTAGTACTTCAGTGGGTGATCGGAGAGTTATCTAGAGGTTTGATGTATATCCAGGCATTGATACAGGACTGGAAAGTTCAGAAGTTTACGTTTCCAAGCTATTTACAACAAAAACAGTATTATTTCCTCATACTTCAACCTACTTCCTTTTTGTAAGTTAGGAGCTTGACTATAGTGACTCAATTTTATTTCGTCACTCTATTCCTCATTTCCCCCCTTTTATCATGATTTTTCTTTCAGAAAACAGATCCAACATAATGTTTTAAAGTTACTCAATGTCAAAGTGGCAATGCCTTTATTGAGTACATCATATCCCTCAGAGTGGGGATGTAAGCTAGAGACATACTTTCCATATTCCAATTCAGCTCAATGTTTGTGCAGGAAAGGAACAATTAAGACATTATATATCCGTTTTAGAAATCAGTCTTGATAATTGGTCCATTCAGTTAAGCAGTTGTCTCATTTCAAGAGGTAATGATGCAGGTGGCTCCCACAGTTAGGCCTGTGATATAGGCAGTCAGGTATTTAATAAGAGGCATTTCTCTGGTGAGGAGGAATTTTCCACCAAAAGGCTAACCTTATAATCAGCTCTTTGTTCTGCTTCTGTAGACATGCTTGTTGCATAGATTGAAGGGCAGAGTGATCTTGAGATCAACTGAAGACTCACCCTCCCCTTTGATTGTTCTGTCTAGATAAAAGATGTATTGCCTAAGTTCCTGCCCGAAAATCTCATGCTCTATAACTGCCCATAGCCCATAGCAATTCCCACACATGCCTGTAACCCATAGCAATTCCCGCGGTCTGTAACCGTCTTAGGACAGATTAACCAATCAGCTCATGCCAACTAAACCCTATAAAAACAAAATTGCCCCTGAGCTTGGGTCCCAGATATTCAGAGCGCTAGCTCCTCAGGGACTGCCTGCATAATAAGCCTGAGTTCTCCAGCTCTCCGAGTGGTGTTCAGTTTCTCGCAGGTCTGATTTCCCATTTCTGCAACAATGGAAACAAAAAAACAATGGTTAATGATTTAAGCAGACTATAATCTCAGTTTCTGAGTTCTGAAGGTAACTGGTGGAGAAGTCTTGTAGATGTCTTCTTTGAAGTATTCTCAGATGGAGCGAAGGCAGGCAGTATTATTCTTGATGCAGGACAGGGCAAATTTCCCCAACTGACAGGGAGACCAAGCCCTACACCAGAAGAAGAGGGTCCTTTGGCGGTGAGTGAAGAAAGAATCCAACACACACGTCAAAGTTAGAGTCAAAAGGAAAGTTTATTAGAAAAGGAGTAACACTCCAGATGGAGCGGTCTCCTCTCAGAGGCAGAGAGTGAGAGGAACAGTGCAAGAGACAGAGAAAAGGCACTGAGCGGGACTCTGAGTGTCCAGGAAATTCAGTTTATATATCATTCTTTAGTTCCTGTGAGTTATTGTTTAAAAGGCTTTGTTAACCCATTTCCTTTGATGTGGACATACAGTGAGAAAGGGGAAGGGTGTGTAGCCTGAAAAAGTAAGAATATGTAGAGTAAAAGGCCTGCTGGCAGTTCCCAGCCTTTAATCCATAGGTTCCCTAGGGTTTTCGCCATGGGGAATGACTCTTGGTTCCTGTTTCCCCTTCACTGGTATGGAGAATGGGTTGTTAGCAATCCAGCAGAAATCTTCCTTTCTTCTGAAGGTGTCCTCCTGGCCTGGCTACAGGGCTGATCATCATATTGCAGTCTCTGATTGTAGCTTGATTAACATTTTAATTCTCTTGCCTCCTCCCTACATTACTTTTACCCTACTGGGTACATAGTTTTATTTTAGTGTAGAAGAGAAGGCACTTAAAAAAATTTCTATCAGGCTTTGAATCTTTAGTTTCCAATTTTGCCAAATTTCTAATCATGGAGTTATTAAATTATTTGAAGTACCTTATCAGGTTTCAGATGGGAGAAAGTAAGAAATTTTAAAGCACCTGCTTAGGTGGCCAAAGTTTCTTTTAGAATCACTTAAGAGATGTTTTTCAAGTCAATTTGTCATTTTTTTTTTGAAGCTTCTGCATATCAATCAAAAAATGCATTTTATTGTCCCAAGAGGTTTGGAATTCTCTCCTTAAGAGAGTTTGGGGTGGACTTAAAACAAAGTTTTTTCTTACTGGCCATAGAGTAGAGTCTTAAATTATCTTGGCAAAGTTGCTCCATTTTATTAAAAAAGGAAAAAGTTTCCTGAGGAAGAAACTTCTGGGGAACTTTTTAGGAAGTCCCATGTTAAAGGTAAATTCCCCTGAAAGCTGTCACAGCCAGACAAAAAAAGGCAAAAGAGATATTAAGGCTACCTCTTTAAATCACTTAATTTCTTTTAGGCCTCTAAATATCAATTGAAAAAATGCTTCTCATTCAGCTTGTATGACATTTCTAAGGCTTTCTTATTGTGCATGCAAATTCACTTTTTGAATTTCAAAATATCCCCAAAGTTGCTACAGCAATTCTAAGTTATCTTTTGTATCTGAGATCCATGGGATAAAAACTTAATAGAGAATGGACCATAAGTTTTGAACTTAAATCCAGCTGCTGTTCCAAATAGGGGTTGTTCTTCTGTGGCAGATTGAGACAGAGGATGACCCATTAAAAAATCAGTTATCAGAGGATCAAAAAATAAAAGCTTTGAACCTCAATAAAAGAGGGAGGTTAAGAACCAAGAAAACTCACCACTGAAATTCTAAAGCTATCAGGGAGATGAGCACTAAGAGTGTAAACAGTTACCTTGCTCAGATCCAATGGTGGCACTGGAACTGAAGTGGAACACTCTTTGGATTCCATAAGGCTGACACCATATATGTCAAGTGAGCATAAATGAATCAAAAGGCTTTGTCTAGAAATGTCAAGATTTATTCAAGGATCTTAGGGTTTGCAAACCACACACCTAGACAATAGCCAGAGTGTTCCAAAGATGAAAGAAAAGCTGAGGGTTCTTGTAAAAAGTACATTTTTGAGAAAAATCTCAGTCCTGCATTCTTAGTCTCTGGATTGATTTGAGATGGTAATTCTCTAGATGACTGGTGGTCTGGATCCTGGATGCCAGATGGTCTGGATACATGAACATTCTTTCCTTAGACATTCGGGGTTAATCAAAGGGTTATCTGGAGGTTTGATAACCTCCTTCATGAAGTGTTTGGTTACCCTAAGGCAGCAGTCCCCTGGGCCACAGACCAGTACTGGGTGTACCAGGCTGTGGCCTTTTAGGAACTGGGCTGCACAGCAGGAGGCTCTATTTGCTGCCACTCCCCAGTGCTAGCATCACTGCCTCAGCTTACCAGCCATTAGATTCTCATAGGAGCACTGAAATCCCTGGTGCCAAAAAGGTTGTCTGCCAGTTTCAAGGTGGTCACTGTTGTTATTTCCAAGGTTAACAGTCCCTGCTGGGGTCCTGCAAAACAAAGGCTTATGCAGACATGTTGGTTTGCCTTTTGTATTTTAAATGATCAGCCTAAATTGCAGACTTTAGATATTATCCTCTTTTTCCTCAGAGGCTATGGGAGCTGAGTTAAACCTTTAACTGGAATGCCAGCAAGAAGGAAAGGGGTCAGACCACAATTAAAAATGAAATCTTGGTATTAGAGGAGATGAAGGCTCCCTTCTTTTACGTATCTCATACTAGTTCAGTACTACAATAAAAAATAAATGAATGAAGAAGTAACCAAAATCTGTCATGAAAAAATATTGGAGAGGACAGGTCTAGGGTAAAAGAGACACAGTGGTCAGTGTGTGAGCCTTGATTGGAACTTGCTTCCAAACAAAACAGCAAGAAAAATGTGTTTCTGGGGCAGTTGGGGAATTTTGAATGTGAGCTGAATGTTAAAATGATATAGAATTACTATTAATTTCCTCAGGCATGATAATGATCTTCTAAGAGATTTATGTGATGTATTTAGGCATGAAGTGTCAAGATATCTGCAATTTTCAAGTGGTTCAGTGAAAGAAAAGTACATATATTTTTATATATAAAAATGGTAAAATACTAATTGTTAAAACTAGGTGGAAGGTATGTATATATTCTTTTTGTACTAATCATTCAATTCTTTATGTTAGAAAAGTGTCACAAATGTTGGAGAAGAGTGGCCTCAGTCAGCAAGTGACTTGGCTTGAGCCTTAAGGTTTGCTCTTAAATAGAACCCAATACACTTACTACATTGTAGGCAAGACAAAGTTTCTATTTAAAGTTTCCTTTGAAGAACTGTAAGTAGAGGAGTGACATCAGAAGCAGTGTCCCCATATGTCTCCCCTTGAAACAACAATAAGCTGAACATCTAAAATGCAACAACAACAACAAAAAAACCCTAATTACACAGAAGCACGTCTGAGCAAGGAATTTGTGAATAAGAGCTACCACAGGTCAGAACCACGGGTGTCAAGTGGTTGACTAGGAGAAACAAAGAAGCTGCCTCTCAGCAGCCAGAGCTACCTTCAGGAGGAGTGGGAAGGGAGAAGGTGTGGCAGGTTTCCTGAACAGCCCTGCCTGGGAGATCTGTGAGCTCCACGCAGCGGCGGTGCCCAGGCATCAAGGCAGAAAGCAGAGAACTGGGAACAACAGAGAAATGACAGTTGATTTTTACCAGTTGTAGTTACAAAATGTGAGGCTGAGCCTCAGCCCCCATCCCTCAACCCAGAGGGCACCTCCTCCCATATCCTCCAAGAATGAACACTGTGGAGCCCCAAGGACATTTGAGCAAATATTACCGAAACTGTCACCAATACAGCCAGGGACTGAGACTGAGCGTAGCGAGCATGATTGAACATCTATAAAGAAAAAAAAAAAAGGCATTATTAAGACATTACATAAAGCAGGGATCCAAGAGGCTTAGACGTCACCTACTGGAAACCAAAAGAAAAGTGAAAAAAAACCTTCTTTGCAACAAGCTAAAGAGACCTTTATACAATAAATCTTTTTGGACAAAAAGCAGAATACACTTCCATTAATACCCAAGTGAAGACATAGTCCATTAAATGCCATGAACAGCCAAACAGCCAAGGTGACAGCCAAAGTATCTCAGAAAGAAAGAGAAAAATCTCTAGAAAATAAGCTTACAGACATAGAAATATGCGACTTAAATGACAGAGAATTCAGAGTGGTACTTCTGAAAAACTCAGTGAGATTCAAAATAACTCATATCAACAATTCCAAATACAACAATTCTAGTTGTTGTAAAAACAACTAGATCAGCAGAATGAGTTTTTTAGCTAGGAGATTGAAACCCTGAAAAAGAACCAAATAGAACTTCTGGAGATAAAGAGCACACTAAAAGATATGAAAAATGAAATAGCAAGCTTGGCAAATAGAGTCAACCAAATAGATGAAAGGATCAGTGGTATCAAAGACAAATCTAGAAATAAATCAGAAGGAAGAAGAGAGAAACTGAAGAATGAAAAAATAATGAAAGAGTATGCAAAAACTATCTGATATCATAAGGAAAGGAAACATAAGAACAATGGGCATTCCCAAAGGGGAGGTAAAGGAGCAGGGACTAGAAAGCATTTTTAGACAAATAGTGGACGAGAATTTTCCAAATCTAAGTAATGAACTGGAGCTTGGAATTCAAAAAGTAAACAGAACACCCAATTATCTCAACCCAAAAGGCCTTCTCCAAGACACATTGTATTAAAATTATCAAACATCAACGGTAAAGACAGAAGTCTCAGGGCAGCCAGGGAAAAGAAGACGGTAACCTATAAATAAAAACCCTTTAGATTATTGGACTTCTCAGCACAAACCTTAGAAGAGAGAAAAGAGTAAAAATATTCAAACTACTAACTGAAAGGAATTACCAGCCAAGAAAAATGTATCCAGCAAAACTTTTCTTTAGATATAAAGGAGAAATAAAGACCTTTCCAGACATACAAAAAATGAAGGATTTCTCCAATACAAGGCCTGAATCACAGAAAATACTGAAAGGGGTAAGCTGACCTGAAACAAAATAACAAAAAATACATAACTGTGAGTAAGGCGACTAGCAGGCAGATAGAAGCAGCGTAGTGCAGCACTTATTAGGAAGAGCATTATAGGCTTAAAGAATAAGAGGTTTGCTATTGTAAGACAGTAATGAATGTTCAGCATACATAGGGGCAGACTGAGACAATAACAGAAAGGGGAGGATCCAAAGATCCAAATTTGCAAAGGGGAATGGAGATAAGGCATAAGCAGAAGGAAATAGATTACTATATGTACATATAACTGTCCTTTACACATTCGTAATGGTAACCACACACCAAAGATTCAGAACTGAAGTATATAACATAAAACAAGAACCAGAGGAAAAACCCACCAAACCCAATTAAAATAAAAGAACAGATACACAAGGACAAGGAAGTAAGGAAACAACTAGCTACCAGAAAGCAAAAAATAAAATGGCTTCAAGAACATATTTCAATAATCACCCTAAATGTAAATGGACTGAACTTATCAATAGAAAGGCACAGAGTTGCAGATTGGATCAAAAAACAAAACCCAAACATATGCTGCCTCCAAAAGACACATCTCAGCTCCAACGACAAATACAGACTCAAAATGAAAGGGTGGGAAGTGGTATTTCAAACAAATGGCATTTAGAGAAAAGCAGGAGTAGTGGTACTAATGTCAGTTGAAATAGACTTCGAAATAAAAAAAGTAAAGACACTGAGGGACACTTAATAATGATAAAGGGACTCATACACCAAGAAGGCATAACACTTATTAATATCTATGCTTCCAATCAGGGAGCCCTGAAATATATAAAATAAGTACTAACAGAACTAAAGGGAAAAGCAGTCCAAAACACTGTCGTAGTAGGGGACTTAAATACTCTGCTGTTGGATATGGACAAATCATCCAAACAGAAAATCAATAAGGAAATTACATCCTTAAATGACACATTAGACCAACTGGACATAATTGACATTTACAGAGCCTTCTGTCCAATAACAGCTGCTTATACATTCTTCTTTAGTGCACATCGAACATTCTCAAGGATCAGCCACATACTGGGACACAGAGATAGCCTCAACAAATATAAGGGGATTGAAAACATACTAACTATATTCTCTGATGATAATGCTTTGAAGCTGGAGATCAACTGTGTAAAGAAAGCAGGAAGAACCACAAATACATGGAGATTAAATGATTGCTACTGAAGAATGACTGGGTCATAGAAGAAATAAAAAGAGAGATCAAGCTATACATAGAAAAGAATGATAATGATAGTAGAACATTCCAAACTTTTGGGACATGGCAAAAGTGGTAATAAGAGGAAAGTTCACATCATTACAGGCCTATCTCAAAAAACAAGAATGAGCCCAAGAAAAGGAAGAACAAATGAAGCCTAAAAAAAGCAGAAGGAAAGAAATAATCAAAATCAGAACAGAATTAAATGAAATTGAAAACCAAAAAATCAATAGAAAATGCAACAAAGAGCTGTTTTTTTTTTGAGAAGTTTCATAAAATTGACAACCTCCTGGCTAGACTCACTAAAGAAAAAAGAGAAAAGACACAAATTAGCAAAATCAGGTATGAATGAGGAGATATTATGACAGACACTACAGAAATACAAAGGATCATACACAGATACTATGAAAAAGTATGTAACACCAAATTTTTTTTCATTCTTTTTATTCCTTAGATTCCCCATATAAGTGAGATCCTATAGTGTTTATCTTTCTCTGTCTGAATTAAATACCTTCTAGCCCATCAAAGCAATATCTTTTTCCATCCCTTTCCTTTTAGTCTGTGTGTGTCTTTTAATCTGAAATGAGTCTTTTATAGGCAATATGTAGGGGTCTTGTTTTCTTTTCTGTTCATCCACTCTATCTTTTAGTTGGAGCCCTTAATTCTTTTCCATTCGAGGTACTTATTGATAGGAATGTAGTTGTTACCATTCTTTATTTCTGTTTTTGATACATTTTTCTTCTCAAAGAATTCCCTCCAACATTTCCTGTAATACTAGCTTAGTGGTGATAAATTCCTTTAGCTTATTTTTATCTGGGAAGCTCTCTTTTAACCTTTGGCATTTTAATTATGATGTGTCTTGGTGTGGGCCTCTTTGGATCCGTTTTTTGGAACTCTCTGAGCTTCCTGGGTTTTATGTTCATTTCATTCACCAGGTTAGGAAAGTTTTCCATCATTATTTCTTCAAACAGCTGTTCAACATCTTGATTTTGTTCAGTTATGCCAATCAGATGGATATTTGGACCCTTAATAGTGTCCCATATGCTCTTTATTTTTATAGTCTTGGCATCTTATCTCTTGACATTCTGATTGAGTGTCCTTGACTTTCCCATCCTTTAGATAGGGCATTTGATCCTTTTCTTTATTCACTCTGTTTATTTCTTCATTTATTCCATTTAATATACATCTCATCTCATAATGTGTTCTTCATTTCAGACTGGTTCCCTTTTATAATTTCCATTTCCATTTTTATGTTTTTTTTTTATGAAGTTCTCACTGAATTTATCGACACTTCCCAAAAGTTCATTGAGCATCTTTATAACCCGTGTTTTGAACTCTGCATCTGCTAGATTACTTGACTCTATTATATCTGGATCTCTGTTCTCTTCTCTCATATGGATTCTGCTTTTTTATCTTCCCATTTTGGCTGCCTTTCTGTGTCTGTTTCTATGTACTAAGCAAAGCTCCTAAGTCTCCTGGTCTTATTACTGTGGATTTGTGAAGTAGGTGTCCAGTGGCACAGTCCTGAGAGGGGTTCAGCTGTAGGCCAAATTTAGCCCAAACCTCTACCTCTCTGGAGCCACCCGTGAAGATTCAGCAAGCAATCCACAGATACTGTGCTTATAGTTGCCTCAAAAGGCCACACCAGAAACTGAGGCCAGCTGCCTCTAGTGTGAGTCTAGGCACTGCTCAGCTAGGAGCACCTGACTCGCTGTAGATATACCTGAACCGTGGCTCGGGTGGGGCCTGAATTGGGAGAGGTGAGGTTTCAGGGAATCCTCTAGGCGGAATGACCTCTGTTATCCAGTTTGATGACGTCACAGCTCTGGCGGCGCTGTGTTGGGTGCACTGGTAGGGGAGAGTGCTCAACAGGGAACAATGGATACTATTGGCACTTCTGTACAGAGTGAATCTTGCCTTGACCCTTACTCTGACAGTGTCTCCCTGTAATTCCCTTGTGCCTGCTGTGCGCAGCTGAATGGGCACTGGTGCTCATAGCAAGCAGGTCCGTAACTGTGAAAATCCGCTCGCAGACACGGCCCCTTTACGAGGCTTCTGTCGCTGCTGCTGCAGTAGCCTCTGTCTCACTCAGCCTTTTGGGACTGTGCAATCCCGCGTCCTTGCCCTTTCCTACCTTCTGCCATTGCAGGGCGATTTCTTGGATTTCGCCCTAGTTGTGTGGCTTATTCATCTAGATCCCAGGCGACTTTTTGTTGCTGCTGCTCCTTGTTTCCATCACAACTTTGATTTGGTCACCAGAGGGATGAACAGAGCCTCTATTATCTATGCATTTTTTTTCTCTCTGATTTTTCTGATAGTTATTGGTGTATAAAAATTTTAACTGATTTCTGAATATTAATTTTGTATCCTGATACTTTACTAAATTTATTTATCAGTTCTAATACTTTGTTAGTGGAATATTTTGGGTTCTCTCTATATAGTATCATGTCACCTGCAAATAATGACAGTTTTACATCTTTCTTTCCAATATTTCTTTTTCTTCTCTGATTGCTTTGTCTAAGACTTTCAATACTATGTTGAATAAAATTGGTGAAAACGAACATCCTTGTGTTGTTCCAGATTTTAAGGAAAAGGCTTTTAGCTTTCTCCATTGAGTATGATGTTAGCTGTGAGTTTGTTGAAGTATGTTCTCTCTGTTCCCATCTTGCTGATAGTTTTTGTCATTAGTGTATATTATGTCAACTGCTTTTTCTGCATCTGCTGAAAAGATTATAGATTTTTATGCTTCATTTTGTTTATGTGGTGTATTAAGTAAATTGATGTGCAGCTAGCTATTGAACCAACCTTGCATCTTAGGAATAAATTCCACATGATCGTGGTGTATGATCTTTTTATTGTATTGCTCAATTCAGTTTGCTTATATTTTGTTGAGGATTTTTCATCTATGTTCGTCAAGGATATTGGCCTATAATTTCTTTTTTCTAATTGTCTTTGTTGATTTTGGAATCAGGGTAATGTTGGCCTCAAAGAGAGCTTGGGAGCTTTCCCTCTTTAATTTTTTGGAATAGTTTGAGAAGGATAGGTACTGATTCTTCTTTGAATGGTTGGTAAAATATACCAATGAAGCCATCTGGTCCAGGACTTTTGTTTGTTGGGAGTTTTTTGATTACTGATTCAATTTTGTTAGTAGTTACTAATCTGTTTATATTTTCTCTTCTTTCCTGACTCAGTCTTAGAAGATTGCATATTTCTAGGAACTTATCCATTTCTTCCAGATTGTCTAATTGTTGGCATATAATTGTTCATTCGTAGTATTTTCATATAACCCTTTATATTTCTGTGGTGTCAGTTGTCATGTTTCCTCTTTCATTTCTGATTTTATTTATTTGGGTCTTCTCACTTTTTATTAATGAGTCTGTTTAAAAGTTTATTGATTTCGTTTATCTTTTAAAAGAACCGGTTCTTGGTTTTATTGATCTTTTTGTAACATTTTTTAGACTTTATTTTGTTTCCAATCTGACCTTTATTCTACTCACTTTGGGCTTTGTTCTTTTTTTGGATTTTATTTACTTAAGGTTTTTCTTATTTCTTGATGTAGGCCTATATTGCCATGAATTTCCCTCTTGAAACTACTTTGGCTATGGGTTGTTGTGTTTTTATTATCATTTGTCTCAAGGTATATTTTGATTTCTTCCTTGATCTCTTTGTTAACCCATTCATTGTTTAGGAGTATATTATTTAGACTCTATGTGTTTGTGTGTTTTTCAGATTTTTTTCTTATAATTGATTTCTAGTTTCATACCATTGTGGTTAGAGAAGACACTTGATATGATTTAGATCTTCTTAAATTTATTGAGACTTGTTTTGTCTTGTGGCCAAAAATGTGGTCTTTCCTGGAAAGCATTCCATGTGAGCTTTAAAAAAATGATATTCTGCATTTTGTGGTGAAATGCTATAAAAATATCAATTAAATTCATCTGGTCTATGTGTCATTTAAGGCCATTCTTTCCTTATTTTCTGTCTGAATGATTTACCCATTGATGTCAACAAGGTGTTAAAATCCCCTACAATTAGTGTATTCTTAATTTTTCTCTTATTTCCATCAATATTTGTTTATAAATTTGGGTGCTCCTATGTTGGGTGTGTAAATGTTTACAAGGGTTATACTCTCTTGTTGAATTGATCCTTTTACCATTATGTAGTGTCCTTTGTCTCTTGTTATAGCCTTTTTTAAAATATTTTTTTTCAATTATAGTTGGCATACAATATTAGATTAGTTTCAGGGGTACAGCATAATCATTGGACATTTATATAACTCACAAAGTGATCACTCTGATAAATTTAGTACCCATCTTACATCATATGTACTTATTACAATATTATGGACTATATTTCATGCTATACTTTATATCTGCATGACTATTTTTCACTACCAATTTGCATTTCTTAATCCCTTCCTCTTTTTACCCCCACCCCCAAATTTCCTCTCATCTGGCAACCCTCAAAATATTCTCTGTATCTATGAGTTTGTTTCTGTTTTGTTTATTTTGCTCTTTAGATTCCACATGGTAAGTGAAATCAAATGACATTTGTCTTTTTTTTTGTCTGACATACAATAATTTTACAATAACAATAACAATAACTTCTAGGTCTATTTTTGCAGATGGCAAGATTTCATTCTTCTTATTTTTCATGGCTGAGTAATATTCCATTGTATATATGTACTACCTCTTCTTCATCTTTTCATCCACTGATGGACACCCAGGTGCCTCCATATCTTGGCTATCGGAAATAATGTTGCAGTGAACATATGGATGCACATCTCCCTTTCAAAGTAGTATTTTGAGTTTCTTTGGATAAATAAATACCCAGGAGTGAGATTCTGGATCCTTCTTTATCTCTTGTTATATAGCCTTTGTTTTAAAGTCTATTTTGTCTGGTATAAGTATTGCTGCACAGATTCTTTTTTTCATTTCCATTTTCATGAAATATCTTTTCCATCTTTCAGTCTCTGTGTATTTTTCAATTTAAAGTGAGTCTCCTATAGGGAGCATATGTAAGGGTTTTGTTTATCTATTCAGCCACCCTATCTTTTGATTGGAGCATTTAATCCTTTTTCATTTGAAGTAATTGTTGATAGTTATTACCATTTTATTATTCATTTTTTTTAATCTCTTTTACTTCTCTTTTAAGATATTTCTCTAACATTTTTTGTAATACTGGTTTGGTGTTGATGAACTCTTAGGTTTTTATTGTTTGAAAAGCTTTTTATCTGTCCTTTGATTCTAAATAATGACTTTTCTGGGTAAAATAATACTGGTTGTGGGTTCTTGCTTTTAATCACTTTTAATATTTCGTGCCAGTCCCTATGGTCTACAAAGTTTCTGTTGAGAAATCAGTTGACAGTCCTTTGGGAGTTCTCTTGTAGGTAACTATTGTTTTTCTCTTGATGTTTTTAAGATTCTCTCTTTGTCTTTAACTTTTGGTATATTTATTATGACGTGTCTTGGTGTGGGCCTCTTTGATTTTATTGTGTTTGGTACTGTCTGTACCTCCTGGACCTCTACATCTGTTTTCTTTGCCAGGTTAGAAAAGTTTTCAGTTGTTGTTGTTATTATTAGTTTTCAGTTGTTGTTGTTGTTAGTTTTCAGTTGTTGTTGTTAGTTTTCAGTTGTTGTTATTGTTAGTTTTCAGTTGTTGTTGTTAGTTTTCAGTTGTTATTGTTAGTTTTCAGTTGTTGTTGTTAGTTTTCAGTTGTTATTGTTGTTAGTTTTCAGTTGTTGTTTTTGTTATTATTATTATTATTGAATAGGTTCTCAATCCTGTGCAGTCTCTCTTATCCTTTGGTACTTTAATGATATGAATTTTATTACACTTGTTGTCCCAGAGATCCCTTAAACTATCCTCATTTTTTAAATTTATTTTTCTCTTTGCCGTTCCAATTCAGTGTTTTCTGTTTCCTTGTCTTCCAAAAATCTTCTTCAGTCCTGTCTACTTCATCTAATCTGCTCTTGATTCCCTCTAGTATATTTTTCAATTCAGTTATTTTAGTAATTCAGTTATTATAATCTTCATTTCTGATTGGTTCTTTTTATGGTTTTTATGTCCTTTTTTATGATTACCATCTTTTTCTTGATGTTCTCACTAAGTTTGTTTTGAGCTCTGTATCTGGTAGATTGCTTGCAATCCATGTCGTTTAATTCTGTTTTTGTGTTTTTCTCCTGTTTTGTTTGGGACTTGTTTCTTTGTCTCCTCATTTTGGGTGTATCTCTGAGTTTGTTTTTATGTGTTTGGTAGATCTGCTACATATCTCATCTTTGGTAGGATGGCCTTATGTAGTAGGTATTCTTTGGTGCCTAGTGACATAGTCTCCTTGGTCACCTGAGCTGGGTGCTCTATGAGTGTCCCTTGTGTGGCTTGTATGTGCCTCCCATTATATATGAGCCTTGATTGCTATTGGTACATTAGTAGGTGGTTACTTCTCAGTCTGGCTGGCTGTAAGGACTGGTCACAACTATAGCAGGGCTGACTCCATGAAGTGGGATTTACCCCAGCAGGCATTGGTGCTTGCCTGGGCCACCCTTTGTGTGTGCGACTTGTGGAGCTAATCAGGTGGTGCTCTGTTGAGGTCTGAAGCCTGCTACCAGGTGTGTTGGTTTTGGGGCCTCTTGGTAGGGGCTCCAGTGCAGGCCGAGGTCAACCACTTCCTGTGCTGGCCCAGGGACCACCTGGTAGGATCTACAAAATGATCCACGGTTGGTAACTTTCTGTGCTGGGCCTGGAGGCTTATGGGAGAGGCCATGCTATGACCTGAGGCCAGCTGCCACCAGTGTCAGACCTGGGCATTCTCAGCAAGAGGCATAGGGTACAAGTAGGCCAGCTACCACCTGACTGGGGCTTGAAGATCTTGGAGAGTTTTTAGGAAAGTTTGCAACATGGGCCAAGGCTGGCTGTCGATGAGGCACAGACACTAAAAGAGGGTGGTGTATTCAGTGCAGTGGGGTTTCGGGAGTCACCAGGATGGGATGAGTGGTGTTTCCAGGTTAATGCATATTCAGATTTGGTTCCTCTCTTGCCTGCAGTGTGCATTCTGTGAGGTCTCACACAGGCACAATGGCAATCCTAGCCCTCAATCTATATAATTCACTTTCTACCTGTATATCTCTGGCACCTTTTGAGCAGCTGTCCCATTGTTGAATATTAGAGCATTTGTTTGTGGGCAGGTGAGTCTGTGTTCAGGCTCTTTAAGAGGACACCTGGGTTTCTAGCAGCCCTTCGCAACAGGATGGAATCCCTACTGAGTTGGGTTGGACTAGGTCTCAGAGAGTCTCCAGGGTGGAGTGATGTTCACCAGGTAAATGCAAATTCAGATTTGGTGCCTGCCCGTGTGGAGGGAGGTCTCAACACAAGGACAATGGCAGCCTTTGTCCTGGAGCCACAGAATTCAGTTTCTTCTTGTGTTTCTGGCTCCTTGGAGCCACTGTCCTTTTGTGTGCTTAGAGTGAGTGTGTGCGAGCTAGCGTGTCTGTGCGCAGGGCTTTTGAAAGGACACTTGGGTTTTCTGCAGCCCTTCATCTCACCTGGACAAAATCTCTGCTGATTTTTACATCCCGATGTTGTGTGGAGTCCTCTTCCCAGCCCAGGAGTCCTGGGATAGGGAGACTGATATGGGATTGGGACCCCTTGCTCCTCAGGTGGGACCTCTGCAGCCAAGATAACCCTCCTGGTTCTCAAATGCCACACATGGGTGTGGGACCAGCCCAACAGTCTTGCATCTTCACCCCTCCTACCTATCTCACTGTTACTTTTCTTTATATTGTTAGTTATAGGTGTTTTGTTCAGCTAGTCTTTAGATGGTTCTCCAGCTATATTGTTCCATAATTTAGTTGTAATTTTCATATGGTCATGGGAGGAGGTGAGCACAGCATTTACCTACTCTGTCATCTTGATCAGAACTTGCCTATTTGTATATCTTCTTTGGTGAAATGTATATTCATATTCTTTGACCAATTTTAATTGGATTATTTATCTTTTTATTGAGTTGTAGGAGTTCTTTATTTATTCAAGATACAAATCCCTTATCATAAATATAATTTGAAATTTTTTTCTGCCACTCTTTATAATTGACTTTTCACTTTCTTGATAGTTTTTAAGGACAAAATTTTTAATTTTAGTTATGTCCATGTTGTCATTTTTTCCACTTCAATCGCTTGTGCTTTTGATTTCATGTTTAAGAAATTACTGCCAAATCCAATGTCACAAAGATTTACTCCTTTAGGTAAAACTTAAGTTTTGGCTAAAGATAATAACATTTAGGCATAAATTCATTTTGAGTTAATTTTTTTTTTTAGTATAATATGAGGCGTAGGGGTTCAACTTCATTTTTTTCTATGTGGATATTCACTTGTCTCAGAACCATTTGAGGAAAGACTATTTTTTCCCTTTTAAATAGTTTTAACACTCGTGTTGAATAACAATTGACTATGATATATGGGTCATTTTTGAATTCTCAGTTACATTTCATTGATCTATATGTCTATCCTTATGCCAGTACCACACTCTTTTGAAAAAAGAACCTATTTTAATCCTCTTTTTTTAAAGGAAGAATTGACTTATTCAGTGGATAGGATGGAATGCAAAATGATTGGCAGAATATATTTTCTTTTTTAAGGGATAATTAAGGTCTACATAGAAAAGAATGCATGAATCATATGTATACGACTTGAGGACCAGTTTTCACAGCTTATTCTTTTATAGCTAACACATAGATAAAACAAAACAACAAAAAAGAAACCCCAGAATATAATCATTACCACAGAAAAAATGGCATAATATTTTATTTTTTATTTTTTTATGGTGACATTGGTTAACGAAATCCAATAAGTTTCATCTGTACACTTTAACACTAAGGCATGTATATATATATATTTACACTGTGTGTTCACCTCCCATAGTTAGATTTCTTTCTGTCACCACTCATTTGACCCCATTAACCCCGTCTACCTCCCCTGCTCCCCCTAGTCCTACCCTCTACTAACCACTAGTCTATAGTCCATATCCATGAGTCTCTGTTTGTTTGTCCTGTTCACTTGTTGCTTTTAGCTTTATATCCTACATATAAGTGATATCATGTAATTTTCAACTTTTTCTGTCTGGCTTATTTTGCTTAGCATGATTATCTCTAGGTCCATCCATATTGTCGCAAATGGCAGTATTTCATCTCTTCTTATGGCTGAGTAATATTCCATTGTATATATGTACCACAGGTTCTTTAGCCAGTCATCTATTGTAGGACACTTCAGTTGCTTCCATGTCCTGGACTCTGTGAATAATGCTGCTATGAACATCTGTGTGCAAATGTCTTTTCAGATATGGGTTTTCAAGTCTTTAGGGATAAATACCAGTAGAGGGATTGCTAGATCATATGGTAGATCAATTCTTAGTTTTTTGAGGAACCTCCATACTGTTTTCCATAGTGGCTGTGCCAATTTGCAGTCCCACCAGCAGTGTATGAGGGTTCCTATTTCTCCACATACTCTCCAACATTTCTTATTACCTGTCCTGTTGATTATAGCTATTCTAACAGGTGTGGGACGGTATCTCATTGTGATTTTGATTGGCATTTCCCTAATAGCTGGCGATGTTGAGTATCTTTTAATGTATTTGTTGGCCATTTGTATGTCCCCTAGGGAGAAGTGTCTGTTCAGGTCCTCTGCCCATTTTTTGATTGGATCGTTTGATTTTTTGTTGTTATTGAGTTGTATGAGTTCTTTGTATATTTTGGATATTAGGCTCTTATCGGAGGCATTGCTTGCAAATATTTTTTCCCATTCAGATGTTTGTCTCTTTACCTTGTTGATGATTTCTTTTGCTGAGCAGAAGCTTTTTAGTTTGATGTAGTCCCATTCATTTATTTTTGCTCTTACTTCCCTTGCCTTTCAGATCAAATTCATCAAATCCTCTTTAAGTCCAAGGTCCTTGAGTTTAGTTCCTATGTTTTCTTCTATGCATTTTATTGTTTCAAGTCTTATATTTAAGTCCTTAATTCATTTTCAGTTAATTTTGGTGTGTGGTGATAGAAAACACTCTAGTTTCATTCTGGGACACAGAGACAGCCACAGGGATAGTGGCTCTCCAGTTTTCTCAGTAGCGCTTATTGAAGAGGCTTTCCTTTCTCCACTGTATATTTTTGTTGAAAATTATTTGCCCATATAAATATGGGTTTATTTCTGGACTCTCGATTCTGTTCCACTGGTCAGTGTGTCTATTTTTCTGCCAATACCATGCTGTTTTGATTACTGTTGCTTTATAGTATAATTTAAAGTTGGGCAGAATGTTGCCTCCAGCCTCGTTCTTTTTTCTCAGGAAGGCTTTGGCAATTTGGGGTATTTTGTACTTCCATACAAGTCTGATGGCTTTTGTTCTATTTCTTTAAAGAAAGCTGATGGGATTTTGATGGGGATTGCATTAAATCTGTATAATGCTTTAAATAATAAGATCATTTTAACGATGTTGATTCTTCCAATCCAAGAACATGGAATATCTTTCCATTTCTTTGTATCTTCTATTTCTTTTAATAGGGTCTTATAGTTTTCATTATATAGGTCCTTCACATGTTTCGTTAGATTTATTCCTAGGTATTTGATTCTTTTTGTTGCAATTGCAAAAGGAATTATTTTTTCCACTTCTTTTTCTGACACTTCATTGTTAGAGTATAGGAATGCTATGGATTTTTGAACGTTGATTTTGTATCCAGAAACTTTACTGCATTTGTTTATTGTTTCTACTAGTGTCCTTGTGGAGTCTTTAGGGTTTTCTATATAGAGAATCACGTCATCTGCAAATAGTGACAGTTTGACTTCTTTGTTTCCTATTTGGAGGTCTTTTATATCTTTCTCTTGCCTGATTGCACTCGTTAGGACCTCCAATGTTATATTGAATAACGGTGGTGATAGTGGACAGCCTTGCTTTGTTCCTGATCTTAGAGGGAAGGTTTTTAGTTTTTCAGCATTAAGTATAATGTTGGCTAAAGGCGTGTCATATTAGGCCTTTATTATGTTAAGGTACTTTACTTCTGTACCGATTTTTTTAAATGTTTTGTTCATAAATGAGTGCTGTATCTTGTTGAAGGCTTTATCTGTATCTATTGATATGATCATATGATTCTAATTTTTTAATTTGTTTATGTGGTATATGTATCACATTAATTGATTTACATATACTGAACCATCCCTGTGCCTCTGGGAAGAAGCCCACTTGATCATGGTGTATAATCTTTTTAATATGTTGCTGTATTCAGTTCACTAGTATCTTATTTAGGATTTTTGCATCTGTGTTCATGAGAGATATTGGTCTGTAGTTTTCTTTTTTGTGTCATCTTTACGAAGTTTTGGTATCAAGGTAATATTGACTTCATAAAATGAGTTGGGAAGTATTGCCTCCTCTTCGATTTTTTGGAAGAGTTTGAGGAGAATAGATATTAAAACTTCTTTGAATATTTGGTAGAATTCACTGGTGAAGCCATCTGGTCTTGGACTTTTACTTTTTGGTGGGTTTTTGATGATTGTTTCAATTTCCATACTGCTGATCAGTCTATTTAGATTTTCCAGTTCTTCTTAATTCAGTCTAGGAAGGTTGTATTTTTCTAAGTATTGGTCCATTTCTTCTAGGTTATTGAATTTGGTGTTATATACTTTTTCATAGTATTCTTGTATGATCCTTTGTATTTCTGCAGTGTCTGTCGTAATTTCCCCTCTTTCATCCCTGATTTTGTTGTATTTGTGTCATTTCTCTTTATTGAGTCTAGCAAGGGGGTTGTCAGTTTTTTAACCTTCTCAAAAAACCAGCTCTTTGTTGCATTTATTTTTTTCTATTTTTTTTTTTTGTTTGTTTTCAATTTCATTTATTTCTGCTCTAATTTTGATGATTTCTTTCCTTCTGCTGACTTTAGGCTTCATTTGTTCCTCCTTTTCTAGTTTTTTAAGATGAAATGTTAGGTTGTTTATTTGGGCTTGTTCTTGTTTTTGGAGGTAGGCCTGTAATGATGTGAACTTTTCTCTTATGACCGCTTTTGCCATATCCAAAAAGTTTTGATATGTTGTACTATCATTATCATTCGTATCTCTTGATCTCCCTTTTTATTTCTTCTCTGACCCAGTTATTCTTTGGTAGTATGTTGTTTAATTTCCATTTATTTGTGGTTCTTTCCACTTTCTTTTTACAGTTGATCTCTAGTTTCAAAGCATTCTGATCAGAGAATATGGTTGGTATGATTTCAATGATCTTGTATTTGTTGAGGCTATCTCTGTGTTCCAGTATGTGGTCAATCCTTGAGAATGTTCCATGTGCACTACAGAAGAATGTATAAGCAACTGTTTTGGGATGGAAGGCTCTATAAATGTCAATTATGTCCAGTTGGGCTAATGTATCATTTAAGGATGTTATTTCCATATTGATTTTCTGTTTGGATGATCTGTCTATATCTGACAGTGGGGTATTATGTCCCCTACTATGATAGTGTTTTGGTCTGTTTCTCCCTTTAGTTCTGTTAGTAATTGCTTTACTAATAGATTGGGAGCATAGGTAGTAATAAGTGTTATATCTTCTTGGTGCACGATTCCCTTCATCATTATGAAGTATCCCTCTGTATCTTTCTTTAACTTTTTGATTTTGAAGTCTATTTCGTCCGATATTAGTACTGCCAGTCCTGCTTTTCTCTGAATGCCATTTCCTTGAAATATCATTTTCTACCCTTTCACTTTGAGTCTGTATTTGTCTTTGGAACTGAGATGTGTCTCCTGGAGGCAGCATATGGTTGGGTTTTGTTTTTTCATCCAGTCTGCGACTGTGTGTCTTTTTATTGATGAGTTCAGTCTATTTACATTTAGGGTGATTATTGAAATATGAGGTCTTCTTATAGCCATTTTATCTTTTGCTTTCTGGTTGTTTGGTGTTTCCATTGCTTCCTTGTCTTTGTGTTTCTGTAGTCTTTATTTTGGTTGGCTCTTGTGGGTTTTCTCTCTGGTCCTTCTTATATACTTAAGCTCTGAATCTTTGGCGTGTGGTTACCATTACAGATATGAAAAGGATAGTTGTTTATATACAGTTGTCCCTTTTCTTTTCCGTGTGCCTTATCTCCATTCCCCTTTATGAATTTGGATCTTTGAATCCTCCCCTTTTCAGTCATTGTCTCAATTTGTCCCTATGTGTGCTGAATGTTCATTACTATCTTGCTATAGCAAATCTCTTCTTATTTCAAGCTTATAATGCCCTGCTCATAGTAAGGGTTGCAGCTTAACCTGGCATTCTGCAACTGGGGCTGGTAATAATCAACTGTTGTTTCTCTGCCATTTCCAGTTCTCTGTTTTCTGCCCTGGTCCCTGGGCACTGCTGCCGGCCGCGTGGAGCTCATAGCCCTCCCAGACGGGTCTGTTCAGGGAACTCATCGCACCTTCTCCCCTCTTCCTCTTCCTTCAGGGAGCTCCAGCGGCTGTGAGAGGCTGCTGCGTTTTTTCTTTCAGTCCACTGCCCGACACCCGGTGTTCTGACCTGTGGTAGCTCTTATGCATGGATCCCATGCTCAGACATGCTGATGTGCAGTTTGTGTGTTTTTTGTTGAGTTTTAGATGTTCAGCTTATTATTGTTTCAAGGAGAAAGATCTGGGAACGTCTCTCATTTCGCTATGTTTTCGACTTATTGGCATAATATTTTAAACGAGACTTCCTTTTCCTTCAAAATATTAATGTAAGATGTAGGTGTTTAGTGGGAACCTTCTATATTGTATCATTATTAAAAGTAAGTTTCTAAATATCTTGTTTCCATCCTTCAATGCTGAATATGAATGTATTTTTACAGGAATCAGTGTCATTCAAAGATGTAACTATAGACTTCAGCTGGGAGGAGTGGCAACAATTGGACTTTGCTCAGAAAAGCCTCTACAGGGATGTAATGCTGGAAAACTATTTCAACTTGATCTCAGTGGGTAAGCACAGCTCTGCTGGGTGTAAGGCTGTACTTAATTGTGTGTAGTTTCTTTCTCAGTAGAATTTCTGAAATCTGGGGTTTCTGATTTATGTGGGACTTCTAATGCTGCCACACATCTGAAGTGTGTAATAGTTTTCTTCATATTTTGCCCTATGTTTTTAATAAACTCTTTGGAGTATTATGAATATATCACTGTTCACCATGAACTTTTCTGAAAAGTAAATGGTGAACAGTGTTTCATTGTATTACCTCAAACCAAGTCTTCTATCATTTTCTACAATAGGGTGTCAAGTTCCCAAACCAGAAGTCATTTTCAACTTGGAGCAAGTAGAAAACCCATGTATGTTGCATCGTAAAATCTCACGTCAGAGCTGTCTAGGTGAGTATGGAACCAAGAGCATAATAGGCAGTACTACTGAACTGCAGTTATACTGTCAGAGACTGGCAACTTTGAAGTGCTGTTAATATGACATTTCTGTAACATTCTGAACTTTTGGAACTATTTGGATAGAATTGATATTGGTCCAATGGATATCTAAATGCCATCCGCACTTTGAGGCCCCTTCCCATATCAGTGTATTCTTCTTTGCTTGACTTTTTAGGAAAGAATGTACTATAAATTACTGATAGTTTGGGTCTGGGGTCCTGCTTTTTTGTGTTTTCGGTCCTGCTTTTATGTGTTTTCTCCCTTTCTCTAGCATTTTTATTCTTTTTTTTACCTCCATCAAGATCTTAAATCTTTTTTTCACACATTCAGATACTCATAGATTTGCCTTTAAAAAAATTACTGTGAGTCACACTCTTACTGGTTTCCTCTCTTTTCCCTTAGTGCTTCAAAATTGTCATTTAGTGGTGGCCTTATTTTATCATCTCCAACTGTTGACTTTGAGGGTACCATTACCTACATTTGGTATATTACTTTAGTAACTATACTTATTGACATTGTCTTCCTATTTGGCTAGTTTAACACAACACTGATTTAGTCTTTCTAATTAATTTATTTTGATGTTTTACAAAAAGTTTTTGTATCTGTGTGCATGAAATGGAGTTAATCGTAATTTTCAGTTAGTAGTCAATATCATCATCGATGTGTTTTAGATAAGATAGTCTCCTCTTATTTTCTTTATTTATTCCCTTTAGTCCTCACTCCCATATTCACTTTTATCCTTCCAAGAGGATAAAACTGCTCTAATATATTTAATTTGTTTGCTCGAATTTGTGGGGTGTCTGTAAAATTTAAATCGTTGGTTTTTATTTATAGAAATGCTATATATCCTACTCAGTTTTTTTTCTCTCAGCACTAAATTGGTTCATGTTGCAATGTGTATTTCTAGTTTATTGCTTCTAACTGAAACATAGCATTCCATAGTGTGTATATATACATTTTACTTGTCCAGCTTCCCAGCTACTGTAATCAGTACTGCAGTAGATTTCTTCATGAGCAATTTTCTAATGGGAAATGAGAATTTCTTGGGAGTGCTTTATCACCAGATGTAATAATACTTTGTTTGACTAGGTATTACCACATTATTTTCTAGATTGGATGTATCATTCTGCAATCCTCTTGAGTGTAGAAGGGTATTGATTTCTCCACATCCCTGCCCATATTCCTAATAATTTATAATAATTTGGCTAATCTAATGGATTTTAATTTATAATATTGGTGAAAGAATGTCCAGCCCAAGAAAAAGCTTTGTAAGATGACAATTTTTGGGAAGCAAAATTTCAATGGATTAAGATACTGCTCCTGACAATGGCAGTTTTACAGCTTGTTATATACATTAGAATCAATGGAGAAGATGTAAGGAGGGTTACATGAAATTCATTGGTGGTAGATTAGGGAGGCAGGAGAAAGCAAAGTGGGGAAATCTTAGATTGGATAAAAAGCAAAATGAGGAGACACACACTTCTTACATTGGTGGGTACAAGATAGTTAACATTTATAGTACATAAAGATGGTGTGTCAGCAACAAGATAGCAGTGTGGTCTCATGTGCTAGTACTGGGGCTGTTGTGCCTTAGAAAGGGTCTGGAAAAGAATACTCTTACATTCCAAAAGCATGTTATCTTAGGCGCAGAAAGACAGTAGAGAATTTCAAAGTTAAAAATTTGTCAAGGAAGCTACAGGTCTGAGATGTGACTACCTACCACAACCCAATTTGAGTTAGGAATTTTTATGTTCAGACTACCCCGTGTAATTATTTTTTTTTTAATTTAAAATTTATTTATTTATTTTTAATTGAAGTTGGCATTTAATATTATTTTATATTGGTTTCAGGTATATAGCATAGTGTTTAGACATCTGTATAATTTACAAAGTAATCTCCCCAGTAAGTCTAGTACCTACCTAGCACCATATGTAGTTATTATAATATTATTCTATAACTATATTCCCTTTGCTATACTTTAAGTTTCTGTGATTATTTTATAACTACCAATTGTACTTCTTACTCCTTTTACCTTTTTTCCCAGCCCTCCAGCCCCCTTCCTATCTGGCAACCATTAGTTTGTTCTCTGTATCTATGAATCTGTTTCTATTTTGTTCATTCAGTTGTATTGCTTTTTAGATTCCATATAAATGATATCATATGGTAATTGTCTTTCTCTGTCTGACTCATTTCACTTAGCATAATACTCTCTATGTTGTCTATATAAAATATCCATGTTGTCTATATATAATATCTATGTCTATGTATAATATCCATGTTGTTGCAAATGGCAAGATTTCATTCTTTTTTATGACCAATAGTCCATCACACACACACACGCAATCTAAAGTCTACTGACTTAGGTTGCTTCTGTAGCTTGGCTATTGTGCATAGTGCTGCAGTGAACACAGGGATGCATATAACTTTTCACATTTGTGTTTTGGGTCATAAAGTAGTTCTATTTTTAATTTTTTTTAGGACTCTCCATACTGTTTTCCTATGTGGTTACTTTGGTCTTTGGGTTTGTAAATCCCAACATGCAGGCCTCCTCTGAGCTTGTCAGGTTTAATATGTGGCCCCTTTTTTCATCCACAATTCCCATTTTGATCATAAATCAACCTGAAGGATGCATCGATGACCAGCCTTTTGGTTGGGTAATGTGGTCCTACAGTGATAGGAAGCCTCATTCCTAGATTGTCTTAGAGTCAATGTTTGTCTTGCTGAATGGTAGACTATTGGGGATGGAGTAAGACTAACCTTGAATGGTAGTCAAGGCCAAATTTTCAAAAGGAAAGGCAAGTGAATGGGAGGCAGTCTGATCCTATATGTCTTCATTAAAAATATTCTGTATCATTTTTTCTTTGAGCTATCATGATCTGAGTTTTTTGATGTTTGTCTTTAGTTTCGTTTTTGCATCTAGTATAACGTAAACCAATAACACTGATTAGGAACAGAAAATATATAATACTAGATAAGAACAAGTCTGAGGGAAACAAATATCCAGCTATCCAAAGAAACTTTTACATGTATCATCATAATTTTTCATTTAGATAATAATGTTTTCCTCCCTTGTTTACTGCCTTTTGTATCTTATGATAAATGTGGCCAGGTGAATGATGCAGTAGATCTAATTTTTTTTCTGGCCAATTAGTTTTCTTAGAAATGACTCCATGAGGAGGATTAAATTCAGTTTCCCAATACATATTTTCAGTATCAATAGTATCATAGGTTTCATTAACCTCAAAGTTATTTTGCCTTTAATTTCAGCGTTATACCATATTCTCATAGCATTTAATAAAGCTTGATGTCATTACAGTAGAAGTCACTTAGTATAATAGAAGAAATTTCTAATCTTTTCCAACAAAAACATCCCTTTCCTATATATCATATATTATTATTTGTTGAGGGTAGAGACAATAGGCCAGAATTGGGTGAATTCAGAATTCCATATAAATTGGGGACATAACCATTTACCTTTCTGATTTTTTCAATCGGATAATGAGATGGGTTCCCATTTGCTTTTACGTTTTAATATGCTCCATCTGCTTCCCATTGGAAGTATTCTAATGTTATTAAGGATGGTCTCTATACCAGCTCTGAAAAATCTTAGTTTATGATTTAACCGAAATGCCTGGGCTTTTGATACAATATCATAGATCACATTTTCCATCTAAAATTTCCCAAAGTCCAGGAGGACCATAAGAGTCCCATAAGTGTCCAGCCTGAGTTTCTAAACCCATTATAGTAGGTCATTTTTTTCATAACTACTTCAGATTCCTTTTGCAGTAGCATAGATAATAGGCCCTGTTGAGTTAGGGCATAGGCATGTTCCCATTGTTGGATTTGTGCACGAGCTTTTATAGTCTGTTGTGTCCATTTTATCCGTTAAACTAAAGCCTCATTGTCTTTCCGTGCTGCTTTCCTTTCTTTTCTTTCTTGAAAGAACATTTCTTTCATATGAACTATTTTAGTAAAGAATCTTTTTCTAACAAATGACATTCTTCATTAACTGTAAATTCAGCTTGTCCCAGAATATCAAGGCTAGCTCTTAATCCTCCAAGTAGTCCCCTCTTATTTCTTACAGAGGGTCAGTGTTGGATACACAAGGCATGTTGTTGCCATTGGGTGGCTATGGCCTGGGAGCAATTTGGGTATACTGGATGGCCCCCAAAATGTTGAGTTTCCCATGCTATAGTTAAATGAGTAGAGGTAACCCCAAAATGAGGTAGAGTTCAAATATTCCATAGGGCTTTCCACAAACATCTAAAATATTTCTGAAATGGGAACCCATTTCATGGCTGATCAATCCAAGGACTAGATAGATATACTATGCCAGATTGGGCAGGCTGCTTCAAGTCTTTTCCCTCATATCCAGATATTTTTCTTAATTTTTTTTATCATCCATTTCTATAGCTATGCAATGCTTATCTAAATTGGATTCGTATATAATTCTACCAGGAGAATTATCAGGGAGATGTTCTCGAAGGCATTTGCCCAAGATGGATCCTTTGTAATAGATATACCTAGAGAAAAATGTACCAAAGTACTACATTAATAGTAGGAGAAGACCATTGCATGGCTAACAAAACATTAACTTCATTATCTTACTGGATAATCAAAATATCATTGTCTAGTAGATGGGAGAGATTAGCAGGTACCCAAGTTAAAATTTTCATATCCAATAAAGGAGGAGGTTTGGGGAGATGGATATTGTTTTCATTAGGAAACCATAAGAAGGATAATAATATATGATTCATTATATGTATCTTTATTGATTATTAATAATTAGATGATATAAGGCAAGGTTTGAGAGAAGTTCAAATAATAAATTTTTTATTATTAGCCAACAAAAAATGATTAAACAAATGTCCCAGTGTTCAACATCAGTTCGTGGGCATACAGGCCTTTTTGATGTCTTGGTATAGCTATCTGCCTTTGATGTCGGCAGCTTCTCATCCTTGAAGAGTTCCTTTGATATGCACTGAAGGCAGAGGCAAGTGTCAGAGGCAGGTGTAGATGTTCACTCACAATTAGGCACCTTTTAAAAATGAGAAATGTGAATTCATGAGTTAACCCCTTTTAAATTTGACTGCACATGGATTAGTTAGTAACACCTGATAAGGTCCCTTCCAATGACGTTGGAGAAGAGTCTTTTATTTGATGCCTTTTCCAATAGCCCAAATCTTGATTGTAAGCCAGGGTCTTTGAAATCTTTGTCTCCTGGAAGTACACTTAAAATGAATCAGTTACTAATTTATCAATCCCATTAAGCTGCTTAATACACCCTTGATGTTATTGTGTAGAATGTTTCCTTTTAGTAAGGTTGGCTCACGTGCCCTTTCATCCACATCCATAGGGCGACCAGTGACTATTTCTAAGGAGAAAGGCTATGTTTACCCAAAGGAGTAGATCTCCTGTTGAGGAGCACCATAGGGAGAGCTTTCGGCTAGGGGAGATTAAAAGTTCCTGAAATTTTAGCTAGTTAATTTTGATTGTACCATTGGTATGTTCCACCAATCTGGAGGACTGGGGCCGGTAAGCACAATGAAAATGCTGTAGAATAGGCTAGATGTTGCAGATGGGTTGCATTATTTGCCCAGTATTCTTAATCTCTTGGTTCTGTTCTGATTCCAGATTGGTTCTGTTCTGATTCTGTTCTGGAATCAGCCATTCCCTCTATATAACTCAGAGGGAATTCCTTAATGGGGATTATTTTTTCCAATAACAATTTACCTACCATTAAGGCTGTTGCTCTCCTACAAGGGAAAGCCTCAACCCAGTGAGAAAACATACAAATCATAACTAATATATATATATTTAAAATCCAATTGCCATACCTCAGATGGACGTAAAGGAAGTGGGACATGTCTTTGGGACCCATGGAATGGTTTTCCTGGATTATATTGGACAGATAGAACATGTGCTATATATACACTTTATGAGCTATAGTGAGAGAAGATTTCTAGTAATATTACTTCATGAAATCATCTTTTCAGGACTCTAGTGTGTTAGCTCATGTACTTGCTGAAGTACAGACAGTTGAGCTCTTGTAGGTAAGATTGGTTTCTAATAGGATCCAAACCATATGGATTTTGTGCGGGTTGAAGGTTCCCCCTTTTTATTGTCATATCCTCTTCTGTAACTCTGTGTTGGAACTGTAAAAGATAGTCTTTTATTGATTTAATAAGAAACAAGAATTCTCAGGTCTGGATAATTTGGTTGCTCAGTGCTGCCTGTTTAGCTGCAGTGTTCACTAAATTATTTCCTTTTGCTTCCTTGTTGGCAGCTTTAGGATGTCCTGGAATTTTGTATGGCATCTAATAATTCTGCCACTTGTTTTCCAGGCTGCCCTGAGGAAGTTCAGAAGCCTCACTTCTTCCATAACATTCCAGAGTTGTGGGCTACACCGAAGGCATAGTGATGATCAGTGTAAATATTGGCTACTTGATTTTGGACCAATTGACAAGCCTGAGTTAGAGCAATTAATTTGGCTTGCTGGGCAGATCTTGTTACTGGAGCAAAAGGGGTCTGTTTGCCTGCACACATCTGAGTCAAAGAAGAGATACATGCAGGTTTTGCAGCAAAGAAAGGTTTGTTTTAGAGTTGCAAGTCCCGGGGACCCATGTGAGCTATTGCTCTCAACAACCTGGCTCTCTGGGAGCATTTGAGGAGTACATATTATATAGGGAAAAATCAGTAGTCGTGGAAATTAAGGGAGTTGTAGATGTACATACTACTGATTAGATGATTGGAGGGGGCTGGGGTAATTGATCATTGTGTTCTGTTCTGGAATCAGCCAGCCATGGCGCCATCCCATCTGGTCCCATGCCAGGGGTTTGTTCTACCTTGAAGGGTTTGGAGCTGAAACACATCTAAGGCTAAGATGTTATCCTTAGTGTAACCTAAACTTACTGTCTTCATGATTATAGACCTGAGGCTCCATTAATCTTATGTCCAAAGGCTTAATGATTAAAGGAGCAGGCATACAGAGAGAGAAGGATAAGAGTGGGTAAACAAGTGAGTCACAATGCCATTTTCTGCATAAAACCAGCTTGAATCAGAGAAAAAACTATATTAAAGGAATGAAATATCAGTTTCCTGTAAACCATTCGTAGGAACAAGAAGGTAGTCAGTAAGCGAAACACAATTGTGAGTGTCTTCATCCTGTAACGAGGGTAATAAAGTTGCTGGGTTAGGACTGTTACATCGAGTTAAATATTAGGTGCAGAAAGCAGTTCTTCATAAGCACCCAGTCGACTGACAGGGAAGTGTTGACTGTGATAATGTTGTAGCCGCCAGCCCCCAATAGACACACGGACCACCAGGAATCAGTGAGTCATAGGAATCACACTCTTTATTCAGCCAGCCGGGTCTGCCAGGGGTACGCAGACCCCAAATTAAGCAGCTCCGAAATGTAGAGGTACAGGGTTTTAAGCCCAAAATCCCATTCTTCATTCTGTTGGAATAGAAAGGTCTATTTTTCTCCTATTCACTACCTGTCAATCTATAGGTCGGGGTGTGCAAGCGGGGAGTACAGAAGCAGAAAGCTTGTTATCAGAATGTTATGTCCCTATGATCAAAAGCCTTTTGTTCCCATGGCGATAGTAAACAGTAATTTCCTACAAGTAATAAATCTCAAGTAGTCATTTTTCAGCCACCACATTCCCCACTGGCCTTAGCAAAAATCAAATCTTTGATTCTTCATGCGGAATTTGCTCATAGCCTCTAGTCTGTAATATTAAAAGTCTAATAGAATTAATTCTTTTCCTTATATATGCAAACAAGAAATTAAGGAAACACGGGCCAAAAGTTAACAAAAGGAGGAGGATGATTAAAGGTCCAGCTATAGCAGCTAGAAGAGTTGTTAGCCATGGTGACCAATTGAACATCCTATGAAACCAGTTATTTGATTCTAGTCTCTGTTTTTCCCTGGCATCCAAATTTCTCTGTACTAGTCGTAAGCTTTCTCTAATTACTCCAGAGTTATTGGCATAGAAGCAATAGGTTTCACCTAGAGCCATGCATAACCCACCTTGTTCTAAGAATAATAAATTTAAACCTCTTCTATTTTGGAGGACTACTTCTGCTAGTGAATAGACTTGAAGTTCTAGCCTGCCAATGGTGCCTTTTAAGGTCTTGATATCCTTATCTATCTGTATTCCAATTTCACGTAATTCATTTTCTCCCTTGATGAGAGCAGTAGTACCTACAGCTGCTGAGCCCGCTATTCCGAGACCCACAAAAAGGGATACTAAGACTGGTACGGCCCGTTTCTGTAACCTGTCCCAGTAGAAGAAATGGAGCCTGCCTTCCGGCCCATTGTAAAGGGACACTTGGGGGAGTACAAAGACTAGGATACAAATATTAGCTTCACCTGTGTTGAAAAGAACAGATGCAGCACAGTGAGTGAGCCCGTTATCACATGCTAGCCAGGTATTATTTGGAGCCTTATAGTATTTATTTCCTGAGGTAGGTACTTCGATAGTACGATTACAGTTATCATAGTAAGGCGACTGTGCCAACAGCTTGGAATAATTCTTTGAAATCAGGCAAGTTCCTTTTCCTTGTATGTCTCCCAAAGTGAGTCGAGGAGTTTCCCATTCACAATCATGTGCGCTGCTGAGCTCAGTCAGGTTTAGGGGAGTTCCTACCCCAACATAATAAGGGGATTTTGGGTTTAGGCACAACCAACAATCCTGCCCTGTGTCTGGGGAGGTCTTATTTAAGACCTTGTGTATTGTTGTTAACATAGTTATGAATTCTTCTTCGGGTTCTGGTTGTGGCTGGTCAAATGTCTGGGGTTTAATAGCTGTTAGGCTACTACCTGAAGAGGCTAGAGCCGGAGTCGGGGTTGCCCGGGAAACTCCTGTAAGACTTTGGGGTAGTCCTGGAATTAGAAGTGGTTTGTTGGGCTCTATAGGGTGAGCTTTTCTGGGAGGGTCCTTAACCTGTATAGTAAAATATGATCCTGAATCATATCCAGTTTTATACAATCTGATACCCCAGGTCTGTCCCATGAGCCAATAGTGTTGTCCCCCAAGGATACTGGTTTTGATGGTGATTATGAGGGGATTGCAGGACCCAAGAGAGCATGTAGAAGGGCTTGGTCCTCTTATTAACCCAATATGATTATCATTCTGTTTTTTATAATTATCTATAGTAGAGATAGTTTCACAACCCCAGTTAGCACAAGAAAATTGGCCTTTTCCTTCACAGTTGAGTCCCCTATTCCTCATGCTGCCAGATATTCTTTGAGGAAAATATAGAGCCCTATTCCTAAGAGGCTTTTCTCTGCCGATAATATGCCACAGCCAGGTCTCCCTTTGTAGCCTAACTATGCTCCACCCACTACGAAAGCTCTACCTATGAAAGATCCCAATCCAAGTTGGTGTCGGGCCGTTGTAGTGGTGAGGGTATCTCTGGCATAGGTCCACTTGGATCTCTGGAGTACTGTGGCTGGTGATGTTCTGGGCAACAATCTGACCGGTTTCGGTTACTATAAGTTCTCACTCTAGGCTGGTGTATGTTTCTGTATGCCTGGGCCAAAGAGGAAAAAAGGAAGAAACAAAGGATTAGACCTATATACACTTGAGTCTTAGTCTTAAGGGCCGTACACTTGAGTCTTAGTCTTAAGGGCCCGTCTTCCTCAGCTGTCCATTCTTGTGCTGCCTTCATGTGGGAGTGATGGATGCATGATGGGATGCCGTCTACTTTAACTGCAGTGGGCATCGTCCGGTAGACAGTGAAGGGTCCTTTCCACTTGGGTTCTAGTTTCTTGGAAGTGAAATTCTGGATATACAGAGTCCCCAGGCTGAAACTGATGGGGAAGTCCGTCCTCCGGAGCTGAATGGGTAGCACGAACCCGGGACCAAATCTCCTCCAGTACACTTTGAAGGGCCTGTAAAGACTTAAGTAAGATAAGATTACGTAACTCTGCCTTTTTCTCATCTTTTATTCTAGGTACTAAAGGAGGGGGTTTTCCAAAGAAAATCTCAAATGAGGTAAATCCATTAATATATGGAGTACACCTGGCTCGGAGAAGAGCAAAGGGGAGAAGTTCTACCCACGTCCCACCAGTTTCTAATCCTAACTTGACTAATGTCTCTTTTAGGGTTCGATTCATTCGCTCTACTTGCCCCGAACTTTGGGGCTGGTAGGCGCAGTGGAGTTTCCATTGCAAATTTAGGTAGCTAGCCAATTGTTGTGACACCTTTGCTACGAAGGCTGGTCTGTCATCCGACCCTAAAGTTCCAGGGAGACCGAGTCGAGGGAGGATTTCTTCTAGTGGTTTCTTAGTAACTACTGAGGCAGTCTCTTTCCTGGTGGGGAAGGCCTCTACCCATCCTGAAAAGGTGTCTATAAAAACAAGTAAATATTTGTAGCCGCCCACAGTCAGAGTTACCTCAGTGAAATTTACTTCCCAGTGGTCCCCCGGACAAGTTTCTCTTTTCCTATGCCTAGGTTTTTCTATCTTTCCCTTTTTTGGGCACAAGCCGGGCATCGTGAGGCCATCTCCTCTGCAGTTCTTCTCCCTTCTAACAAGTGAAAGTAGGGGTCTAAAGCTTGGAGCATCTTAGTTTGCCCTAGGTGTGTGGCCTTTAGTACGTCCTAGGTGTGTGGTCTGGTGTAATTGGTGGAGGAGAGTCCTTCCCAGGGCCTGTGAGAGCCCGATTTTTCCATCTGGGGTCGTCCACCACCTCTGTTGGTTCTTAGTGGCTCCTTTGTCCTGAAAATATATGTCCTCTTCTGCCGTATAGGTCAGAGATGGAGGCAGTTCTGGGTAAGGAACAACAGTCAGTAGATGTGGTGGGGGCCCCACTGGCCTTGTGGCCACTGTTATTGCCTCTGCATCAGCTCGTCGGTTTCCCTCAGCCTCGGGACTATACCGTTTTTGATGCCCTTCACAATGAACAATCGCCAGAGCCTTAGGCATCCATATGGCTTCAAGTAAGGCTAAGATCTCCCCCTTGTTCTTGATGTCCTTCCCAGCTGAAGTCAGAAGCCCTCTTTCCTTATAGATGGCTCCATGTACATGTGCAGTGGCAAAGGCATATCAGCTGTCAGTGTATATTGTGACTGACTTGTCATTTCCCCACTTAGTGCCTCAGTGAGGGTGATGACTTTGGCCTTTTGAGCAGAAGTCCCATGGAGAAGAGCCTGTGACCAGATAGTGCCAGTTAGAGTAACAACCGCTGCCCCTACGTACCTCCTCTTGCATGAAGCTGCTCCCTTCCGTGAACAGAACTTCATCGGCCTCAGGCAGAGAGGAGTCCTTGAGGTCTGGCCGCGAGGGACACACAGCATCAGTGAAATCTATGCAATTATGAATGGGGGTCTGGGGGTCTGGGTCTGGCAACAGGCTGGCTGAGTTGAGGACAGTGACTTTGGAGAAACTGATCCTTGGCTGGTCGAAGAGGAGAGCCTGGTATTGGATGATTCTGGAATTAGTCATCCATCACTCTGGGCTACTGCGGAGAAGGGCTTCTACTGCATGAGGAGCAGTAATGTTTAGACTTTGCCCGCGGGTGAGTTTGTCAGCTTCTTTGACTAGGAGAGCCATTGCTGCTATGGCTCGTAGGCAGGGTGGCCATCCAGAGGCCACTGTGTCTAGTCTCTTTGATAGATAGGCCACTGGTCGGCGCCACGGGCCTAGCGTTTGGGTTAGGACCCCTTTGGCGATTCCCTTGGTCTTACTTACAAAAAGATGAAATCCCTTGGTGATGTCTGGAAGAGCAAGGGGTAGGGCTGATAGGAGTGCCTGCTTGAGAAGGTCAAAGGCCTTCTGTTCTGTCTCTGTCCAATTGAGGGGCTGATTTCCTCCTGTTGCTGAGTACAGGGGCTTTGCAATTTCTGCGAACCCAGGAATCCAAAGTCTGCAATAGCCTACCCGCCGCCCCCCCCGAGGAATTCTCTTACCTGTCTCTTGGTGGTGGGTACCAGAATCTGAAGAATGGCTTCAATCCTCTGCCGGGATAGAGTCCGTTTTCCTCCTTCGAGTGTATACCTGAGGTAGTCCACAGACTGGGTGCATAGCTGGGCCTTCTTAGCCGAGACCCAGTACCCGTATGCCTCTAGGGTGCCAAGCAGGTCCCTAGTTGCCGCGAGACAGATTTCCTCGGTTTCAGCTGCTAATAATTGCCACGGTCCAGCCACGACAGGATCCAGGGGGCCCCGAAGATGGGCAAGGCGTCGGCGCAGGAGACAGTCGACTATACAACTCAGAGGCGATGTGACACTGTTCCGTTTTATTGTGATTTGAGTACAACTTTTATACTTTTTATTTTGGCATTCGATTATACTTTGTAGTTAAGGTAGCAGGGAGTTAAATTTCTGTGGTTAGGCAAAGCAGAAAATCTTATAGAGTATATTATTATTAATGTTCATGATTAACTAGTACATTCTTCTCTCAATCATTAGAACAGAACTACCTGATGGAACAATCTAAACTTTTAATTCTTATATCTATTATGTAAGATACAGTTTGATTTAAGTAAAGGTGATAGATAAATGTATTCATAACAGCAAGCATTGGCTTGTGGGCAGACATTGTTCTTCTTTCTGCCTGAAGAAATCTTTTAAATGCTATTTGATTTATGCTATATCTAAAGTTCAAGCTGAACCTTTCTCATAGCTGTTCAAAAGTTTCCTTGGTGCAGAGGAAAAGAAAATATTTATAAAAATCAGTTTTACAAAGCTGCTTTCATAAGCTAAGTTTCTGTTCCTTTGTTTTTTAAGCACCAAGGAGATCCTGACCAGCCTTTCTTTTCTATGAAACTTAAACTACTATAAGGCACATGAATTCTATCTTTATTCACTATACGTATACTATCTTTATTATAAGCTCCTGTATAAGGCAAAGGAAGATCAGGTAATCTTTTCATACTATTAGCCCCGCTAGGTGGATACCAGAGTTTTCTATTTATCCACTAGGCCACAAAAGGAGGCCCTTCCATAGTAGGCACAGGCTTATGAGTAAATTTCTTATCCTTTACTAATTTTTCTACTAACTGCGTGGGAACAGGAGTATAAACTGGTTCCAGTAATTCAGCTTGTTATAATTTATTCATAATATCTTTAAGAGGCGCATCAAAAGGAATTTCTCTTAATAATTGTTCAAATAAAGGGTTTACGCATTCTGGACACATCAGGGTGACTAGATCTGATTCCATACGCAGGGAATTTACTATGTTTTCCTCAGAGCCAATTTTGAGGAAATCTATTTGTATAGCGTCTACACTTACTAGAATTTGTGCTACCCAAATTCCCCCTATTTATAGGATCATTTCTAAGAAACCAATTATCCCTAAACATATGCCACGTCCTCGTTCTTGACGATGCATTCCTTGAAGCCTCTGTCCCCATCTCCAGATCTTGTCACGCAGTAGGGTAGAAAGAGGATGCAGCAAATAATAAATCATCAACATACTGGAGTAACGTACGGTCAAGATTACGCTGACAGAAAGGTCAAAGTTCCGCACTTAGGGCCTCATCAAATAGGGTAGGAGAATTTTTGAATCCTTGTGGTAAATGCGTCCAGGTTAGTTGGCCCAAGGGTCTGTCCACTCAAAGGCAAAGATAGGCTGGCTGCTAGGGGCTAAGGGAATGCTGAAGAAAGCATCTTTTAAATCTAGTACGATATAAACAGTTCTCTCAGAAGGTAACAAGCTTAAGAGAGCGTACGGGTTGGGTACAGTCTGGTAGATGGTTTCAACCCTCTTGTTCACTTCTCTTGTTTTGTACTGGCCGGTAATCCTGGGTACCAGGCTTCTGGACTGGGAGCAAGGGAGTGTTCCACGGCGATTGGCATGGCACGAGAATCCCCGTTTCCTGCAGCCGCTGGATATGTTTCCTTATACCAGTTTTGGCATCTTGGGCAATCGGGTATTGCTTAACCTGGACAGGGGTCACAGTAGCAGTTAAACTCACTACTACTGGGACTTGGTGCTTAGCCAACCCTGGGGCATTGTTTTCAGCCCATACCCCTAGATATTCTACCAGGAGTCTGCCTAGTAATGTCTCCATGGACGGGTCTATATTTTCTTCCTTCTCGTAGAGGAGGTACTCTTTGGATAGAGGACAGGTAATTAAGATAGTTGATGGGGCAGACATGGACATCTGAGGTGTACTGTCTCCGAATGTAATAGTAGCCCGTAGCTTTTGGAGTAGGTCTCTACGAAGAAGTGGAGCTGGATAATCTGGAATTACGGGGAAAGAATGGGTCACTATTCCTCGCCCCAGATCTACAGTACTTTCAGTGGTCCATGGGTATTCTCGTATTTTACCTGTGGCACCTTGGATGGCAGTCTTTTGTTTGGAGATTGGTCCCCCTGGGTCAAGTAACACTGAGTTGGTAGCCCCTGTGTCCACCAGGAAGTTAACAGTTTTGCCCCCCATTTTTAAGGCAACCCTGGGCTCCTGGGGGCTTAGTGTGTAGGAGCCCCGGCCCCGTCAGTTCTCTTCCTCAGTGACGAGAATTTTAGTCTTGCAGTTTCCCTGGTCCATTTTTCTCAGGACATTCATTCTTCCGATGGCCTTCTTTCTTGCAGTAGGCACATTGATTTTTCCCTAGGGGTGTGTAACCCTTACGTGGGCCTCTTTCTGATCTCCCTTGTCTTGCCCTAGTCTTCCCTGATCTCTCCTCCTGCATGGCTGCTACCATTATTTTAGGCATACGTTTGGGGTCATCTGGTGCTTCCCTGTTGTTAAACACCTTCTGGGCTATTTCAACAAGTTGAGACAGGTTCATCCCTGCAAAACCTTCT
>NW_006442597.1:315838-364260 GCF_000325575.1 Pteropus alecto | reverse complement strand
CCTGAGGTCCCTGTATAACTTCAGTTACCTTAGAAAGGTTAGTTGGCTGACGAGCAGCTATCCTAATTCCCCCAATTAGAATCTGGTGGTACCGATCTAATGCCATTCTCCTTGCCTGAGAATTGTGTCCCCAGTCCGGGCAGGTGGAGGGAAATTCCTCCTCAATCTGTTCCCATGTTTCCTCAACCCTCCTCCCTTCCACAGCTATCTTTTGTGCTTCCGCCCGTATGCGCCCATGTTCTTCTGCAGTGAAGAGGGTAACTAAAAGCTGTTGGCAATCATCCCAGGTGGGGCGGTGAGTCTGAAAGACACTCTCTAAGAGTCCCATCAATGCTTGAGGTTTCTCAGAGAAAGGCATATTCTGTGCCTTCCAGTTGTACAGGTCACTAGTCGAGAAAGGAATGTAAACCATAAAGGGCCTGTCATTAGGATGCCCCTGGGGTAGTGCTTCTCGCAAGGGAAGAATGGCCGGGGTAGTGGTATCTGCCGGTGCCTTGCCCGGAGTGGGAGCAGGAGGCCCATAAGGGTTACCTGCTCGTGTCTGGGGAGGTGAGGCGGTGCTATTGGGCCTCTGTTGTCCTGGATTATAGGGTGGGGGAAGGTCATGGTCCTCCAGTGGAGATTGGAGGACTGAGGGACTGGGCTGTTTTGGAGTTTCAGTTGCTGCATGTTTAGGGGTACCCACAACTAAAACTCACACCCCTAGAGAGAGGGCACACCAGCGGAGCCAAGGAGGGGGGTTCTGAACAAGATTTAACCACTGATCAATGTAGAGAAACTAATCAGGGTGTCCCGGGTCTCCCGTGACAATCTTCCAAACATTCCTCACCAAACCCTTGTCAAAGGAACCCTCTGGAGGCCAGTTTACACCAAAAGATGGCCACTCAACTTCACACAATGTTCTTAGTCTGCCTGGAGAAAACTTTATGCCATAGTCAGCTCCTTCTACAAACCCTTCTCTGAAATGTCGCAGGAGACAACCCAAGGGTGTCTTCTGTGAACTCAGGCTTCCCCCCATTGCTTTGCGCAGAAAACATAAAACAAACACTACGACAAAAACAAACACTCAAACAAGAACAATTACCGGTGTGTAGGTGGACCCAGAGAAGTCCGCCACCTACAACCTAGACAAGACCAGAGACAATAAACAGAACTCGACAACAGGGCACAGGAGGCGGTGTCCCGCGGCCTGGCCACGGTCCGGGAGATATGACTGCGTCCAGTCTCTCCGTGGACCCCACTGACCGATCAACAGAAACAAGAAGGTACCTTTTATCCAGACACCGAGGCCTCAGAGATTCCAGATTCCCGTTGGGACCAGGAACAAAGAGTGTGTCCTAAAGTTTGCATCCTTGACAATTGTACAGACCTGTCACAGCATTTAAGGGCCCTGGAACATCTCAGGTTGGCTACCTCTTTGAATCCGTAACAGGGACAGCAACTGCTTCGGAGGCTGATCCGGTCTTAGATCCCAGGGCCACTCCCTGAGATCTCGCTGGGGCCTCCAAATGTTGTACCTGCCAGCCCCCGATAGACACATGGACCACCAGGAATCAGTGAGTCATAGGAATCACACACTTTATTCAGCCAGCTGGGTCTGCTAGGGGTACGCAGACCCCAAATTAAGCAGCCCCAAAATTAGAGATACAGGATTTTAAAGCCCCAAATCCCATTCTTCATTCTGTTTGAACAGAAAGGTCTGTTTTTCTCCTATTCACTACCTGTCAACCTATAGGTCGGGGTGTGCAAGCGGGGAGTACAGAAGCAGAAAGCTTGTTATCAGAATGTTATATCTCTATGATCAAAAGCCTTTTGTTCCCATGGCAATAGTCAAACAGTAATTTCCTACAAGTAATAAATCTCAAGTAGTCATTTTTCAGCCACCACAATAAGAGTTCAATAAAGATTTAGCAGAATGAGAAACATAAATAGTTAAAGGAGAGCCCATAACTAACTATCCTTCTGTTTGTTTGCATAGCATGGCTGTACCAGAGATGGCCCTCATGCAGAGAGAAGCCCTCTTGCTACTGAGTCTAATTACTGGCTATAATATCCTATAGGTCTATGACGATCTCCCTGTTTCTGAGTTAGAACTCCGAAAGTATTTCCTTATTTTCATGTATGAAAAGGAAGAAATGAAGTTTATAATTAGCATGTCCCAAAGCAGGAGTTTTAGATAATTCTTCCTTTAGAGCTTCTGCAGCTTGTTTCTCTTCTGGGTTCCATTGAATTGGGTCAGATCAATCTGATTTGTAATAAGACTTAGTGGCTGGGCAATTAATGAAAAATTTGAAACCCAATTGCGACTTTAGACCCATGAATCCTCTAAGCTGTTTTCTTGTTTTTGGAAGAGGAAAAGTTTGAATTCCTCTGATTCTTTCAGGGTTAATCAGTTAGATATGAAATAGTGAAGATATTTCACTTGGGGCAAATGAAATTGAAGCTTGTCCTTTAAGAACTTTTATAGCTAGCTGTTGTAAAAGATAAACTGTGTCCTTTTGAGAGTCTAGTGTTGTCCTAGAGCATAAAAATAAACCTTCCACATATTGGATTAGAATGGAATCTCTGGGAAAATCAGCATCATTCAAATCAGCTTTTAGTATCTGAGAAATAGGTAGGGCTGTGCATATTCCTGGGGTTTACAGTCCAAGTAAATTGGTGATCTTCCCAGGTGAAGGCAAAGAGATATTGACTGTGTTTCTACAGGAATGCTGAAAAAGGCACTACATAATCTATCACTGAAAAATATCGGCAGTCCACAGGAATGGCAGATAATAGGGTATGTGGATTTGGAACCACAAGATGTCTGGGAATAACCATTTTATTTACAGCTCTGAGATCTTGTACAAATCTCCATCCTTTTCCATTTGGTTTATTTACAGGAAGGATAGGAGAATGCAGGGGCTCATATATGGAATTATAAGCCCCCTTTTAAGTAATCTTGTATAATGGGTTTAATTCCAGCAAAGTGCTACAGGTCTTAAAGGATATTGGTGAATATTAGGTAGATGCAAAGTATTGTCAATAATCATTTTAATAGGAGTGGCTGACTTAACCTTGCCAATATCTCTACTGGAAAAGGCCCAAGTTTGCTTTGGAACATCCTGCAACAAATGTTCAGTATCAAGGTTAGTTTCCTCTTGTGGAGGTTCTTTTAAAATCATTATTTTCCCAATTGGTTGAGTATCTGATTCATTTAGTTCTAAACGTACTCACCCTTCTGGGAAAAAAAGGTACATGAACTTCATGGGTTTCAAGAAGATCTCTATCAGTTGAATTGGGGCAGATTTGAGTAGTTAAAATATGTGTTGCCCCATAATATTTCCTATTTGGAAGGAAATGGGTTCTGATTTAAAAACAGATATTGGTTGATTAGATATTTCTGCCATTTGTACAGAAGCTTTACTCCGAGGGAGAGGACAACCTAATTGGGTAGGGTTAAGAACAGATAAAGTAGCCCCAGTATCTATAAGACTCTTCGTAATTTCCCCTTCTATGGTAATTTTAGTTTCTCTTAAAGTATTCCTAAGGAGAAGGGGAAATGTCCTCTCCTAGTCCCAGGAGCAGCCCCATGCTTGCTTAGTTTCTTTTCTTTTTTTCTAAAACCCATTTCAGTTTTCTACAATCCTTCTTCTTAAGATTGCCTGGCTTTCTACAATAAAAACAGACTTCCTCTCTGCCCTTGTCTAAGAGACCCTGGGGGGTGTCTGACCTGATTGCTTAATTGCTGGAGCTTAAATTCATGATTTTGGCAGCTTCATATTCTTTCTTTTGGGTAGTTTTAGATTGTCGATGAGCCAGAATTGCCAGTTGTATGTTTGGTCAGCTAGTTTAATTTATGTTGATTAATCAGAGTTACAAGCTCTTCATCTAGTCCTTCCCAACATTCCAAATTTAGTAAGAGATCATTTTGATGATCCTTAAAATTGTTTGGAATCGGACCTGAGTATTGTTTGAAAGTTTTTTTGAAAAGTTTTTTGCTGAATCTTGATCCAGTTCATTTTCTTGGGAAAAATCTCAGATATGGCTTGGTAAAGCCAACAGGCTAATTCCCTACATTTTTCCTGTTTTGTTTCTCTGTTTCTTAGTGAACTTTATTTAGCTATTCTATTGCTTAGCTCTCAGAAACCAGTAGGTGTAATAATTAGAATAGATCAGAATAGCAAGTATCATATGTTCTAACAGTTAAATCAGATTCCATTGCAAACCCATCAGTTCTAGAGAGGGTTGGGAAATCTTTAGTTAGATTCCTTAATTCCGTTCTTGTCCAAGGAATGTACGCAATTGCTGGTTCTCCTCTGTGTGAGACTGGCATATCCTTAAAAGGAGCTACCACAATTTCTGTTGTTTTCCTCGTCTATCTTGTTCTAGATTTCTATTCTGTTTCCCCTAGGTCAATAGGGAGTGGTGGTAGAGGAGATATAGAGGAAATAGAAGAGGGAGGAAAAGGGAAGAGGAGGGCAAGTCAGGACAAGGAAGCTCAGAAAGCAAAGAATATAGTGGAGCAGCTGGAGATGGGGGAGGAATGGGGTGTTGGCATTTATCAGCTTCAGAAGCCTTTAGTTCAGAGACAGTCTCTACAATTTTCTTATTAACTTCCAGTAGAGAATTTATCTGTCTTCTTCCTAGAAGCTTCTAACTTCCAATCAAGATAAGCTTCCCATTCATTCAGTTTTTAATTATAGAGCCAGCTTTTTCTAATTGAGTGTGCAGAAAAATCAATTTAGAGGTATCAAAAATTCCCCACTTTGACCATCTCAAGCTGATACCACTTTTAGTTAGATTTGCCCATTCCTATAGATACTTGCAAATTGAGCTTCCATACGAATTATACATATAGCCTGCGGGAGTATTAAGTGGGGTGGCGCTGAGGTTCTTGGAGTTTAGGACCTTAGAGACATGATTTCCCATGTTAATTTTTGTTTTCCTCTGGAGATCTGCAGAGTCTGAACAAATTTCTAGAGATATTGTGTGTTGGATTGAAGTGTGATGCTTATGGGTTGAGCTCCAAGGAGCTGTCACCTCTCAAATGTCTTAGTTTCCCTTCCTGGTTGTCTAATACCTCTAATACAATGGTGAGGACTCAGAGTGCTAGGTAACCAGCCTTTATGTATGCATCCCAGATAAGTCAATTATTTAATAACAGTTTTGTTGGAATTCCCATTGGGGCCCTGCTCAACTTGAGGGGTACCCTCAGACATCTCCACTTAGATATTTAGTCACCTAAGAATACCGGATATTGGAGCTGGAGGGAGTAAATGTCCTTATCTTCAGAGCTGAACAAGTTCAGAGTCTCCTTTCTCCAACAAAAAGCTTTATTCAGACTCACAGTAAGAAATTTCCATTGAAAAGTGGAAATTAAAACCAGCTGCCCACTTCAGCTTTTGTCCATTAGTGCCACCTTGAGGATTTTAAAGAACAGCTTAGGTAAAGTCAGACCCTCTACCATAATAAGCAAAGGGAAAGTCCTGGATTCCAAGAGATAACACACTTGAGTTCACCTGATGTGGAGCAGGAAGCTAGTAGGACTCAGTGGGTTCCTGCTGGTACCTAGCACCAGTCTAGGTCCACAGAGTGGTCCTGGGTGAGCTTCTTGGGAATCCTGCTGACTCTGCTAAGTAAATGTTGATGAAGTAACGTCCGAACTACTTAAATGCCTTATAAGAGTTTATTTGAGCCAAACTAATGACAATTGCTGGAAAGCAAAATCTTAATGGATTGAGATATTGCTCCTGAGAATGGCAGTTTTGCAGCTTGTTTCATACATGAGAATCAAAGGAGGAGACATAAGAGGGGTTACATGAAATTCATTGGTGGTAGAGTAGGGAGGCAGGAGAAGTGAAGTGGGGAATCTCAGATTGGATAAAAAGCAAAATGGAGAGACACATACTTCCTTTACACTGGTGGGTATAGGATAGTTAACATTTATAGATCATAGAGATGATCTGTTGACAACAAGATAATTATGTGGTTTCATGCTCTGGTGCCAGCAGTTGTGCCTTCGAGAAGTCTGGAAAATATTAGTCTGACATTTTTAAAGTATGTTACCTTAGATGCATAGAGACAATAGACAGTTTCAAAGTTAAAAGACTGACCTTTGTCAAGGAAGCTACAGGTCTAAGATGTGACTACCCACTACGACTTGCTTTTAGTTAGGAAGTTTTATGTTCAGACTACTCTGTGTGGTTACTTTGGCCTTTGGATTTGCAAGGCCCACAATGTGGGCCTCCACTGAGCTTGTCAGGTTTAGTATGTGGTCCCTTTTTTGTGCATAGTAATTATTGATTTAATTTGTGTTTCTCTAATAACAAAATATTTTGAACATCTCATCATGTATCTTGTAATAGATTCTGACTTCATTTTGATGTTTGATTGCTTATATCTTCCAAGTTTTACCCCTTTCTCTTTGCCTTCTGCCCCACATCTGGGCAAAGTAGTAGAAAATGACCAGATGCTCCCTCCCTTTGCACTGATACAGTCAGCTTAGCCCATCTCCAGTCACCATATAAAACCCAAGCCACCTTCCGTTTCTTGCTCTCTCAAGCCATTTTTGGACCTGCTTGGGAGCTCTCCCTTAAAAGCCTTATTGTGTAAGTAACATACCTTCTTGGTGTATGTATTGTATTAATCACTTTCTATATCTGACCTAAGATTGTGGTGAGGGTCTATTTCTCCTCTGCAGGTGACTTAACAGTTAGTGCAGTGAGCAGGATGTCTAGATGATGACCATCACCACAGGAGTCTTTCTTCTCTGGCTATCTGGCTCTATTGCCTACTGGTAAGTTTACACTTTGAGTAGTGCTGCTTTATGCTATATTTACCAGTCCTACAAGCCTGTCATATATATAACCAATTGAACTTAGAAGTTATAACTGGCACTTAGGAACAGATGTAAGAGATTTGGCACTCCTTAAAGTGGCTCTGGGTTGTGTCTCTTGGCCCAGACCTATCTGTCAGATTGAATTGTGTTTCTTAATTCCAGCATAAGCCATGACTAATGCTAGGCACAGGGGAGTAAGTCTTACCCTATGAAAAGAGTTCCTGGACCCAATTCCAATATGTGTGTGTGTGTGTGTGTCAGGGCCGAGCTGATCATGTCGGCTACGCCAAGTGTCAGCGGTATTGTTGCTCGAGAAGGGAAGTTTGATGGTGAGATGCCCACTTGGAAGAAAGCACAAGAGGCAGACATGAGAATGAACCTGCAGGAACCAACTTTATTGTGTGGAACGCAGTTCTGCTGGGGGAAGTGCAGTCTGTTGCACGGGGGCGTGCAGTATTGCGCACACTTCTGCTTCCCTTTCTGTGCTCTCCTTCTGTTCCCCAGGAGACTGCATGGCTCTACACAGATCAGAGTACAATAGTGGCCTTCAGCCACACGTGCGTGATACAATAAGCTGAAGTATGTTTACATATTTTGTAAATTTAGGGTCCTATTCCTAGCCACGGGCCTGGATCACAGCCACACCTTGGATCAGCCAGACCTTGGGCCAGCCAGGCCTGGTGCCCACAGTGTGTGCACGTACACATGTGCATGCACACAGGCTTCTCCACACCAACAGTCAATTCTCAGACACCAGCAGAGTGTCCAAGAAGTCAACTCAATTTTAACAGTACCACAAGACTGCCCTCTACTTCAGAGGCCACTTGCAATTGTAGGTTATTACCTGTGATTCTGACCAACTGGTTATAGATTGGGGGTCCCAGTGACACCCGCCCCCTTCTTGGCAACTCAGTTCATATGCCAGTCACAAGTCCAGATTGTTACCTATACTGGTGACCAAATGGCTATAAATCAGAGGTTCCCACAATCCCCCTGGGGTTTAAGTAATTTGTTAAAGATGGCTTACAGAACTTAAGAAAACTCTTTTACTCACTGGATTACTGATTTATTACGAAGGATATTAAAGCATATGAATCAACAGTTAGTTGAAGAGATAAAAGGTGAGGTCCCAAATGAAGGCCCTCTTGTCCTTCTGGATCTTGGGGCCCAGCACAATGGCATGTGGAAACGTTCTGGCTCTCTGAAAAAGGGCCAACAACCTGCCCTTTGGGTTTCTATGGAGGTTTCATTACTCAGTCCAGATTGACTAAATCATTGGCCATTGGCAGTTATTCAACATCAAGCCCCAACCCCTCCCTTGGGTGGGGTCCAAAAGTTACATCATTAACATAACAAGAGATGCCATTGTTGCTGTCATCACTTTTAAGGAAATTCCAGGGGGTTGAGAGCTGTGAGCCCAGAACTGTGAATGAAGATCAGAATATCTGAGAAATATATCATTCTGATGACCAAAGATATATTTCTCATAAATCATCATATCACACCCTGTTACTGTAGGTTGTGTGTCTCAAGCAGGCATTGGCCCCTGTTGTATAGAGCTCTCGGGAACAACTGATACTTTATGCATTTAAGGGTCCATCAAGTGGTCACAATGTGGAGGAAGAGCAGTTACAATGCAGCATGCTAAGAGCAGATGGCTCACCTTTCAAAATTTTGTCATATTCTATTGTAGCTTTTTACTTTTCCCTGTGACTCATGTCAAACAATTTTTTTTCTGCCCTTTTACTAATTTTTCTCTTTTAGAAAATATCATTTGGATACCCTTTACCTCTTGCTTTCCAATGCCATCACCGGAAATCATGTTTATGTTTTCTCATGACTGGATTACTCTAACCCTATTTGGATGTGCTAATCTTTTTTTTTAAACTAGTTCATCTTTGATGCTGATAGATTTTATTGCTTAAAACATTGTGTTTATTCTGTCAGTTATATGGTGCAAAACTAAAGTTACTATTTGTAAACGGAAGTTCCACAAGACTTTTGTGAGGAAGTAAACAGAGTTTTATTCTGATATGATTTGCAAATCAGAGAATATAGCCTTTGGCATGAGCCAAAGACATGCTCTAAGGCTGGAAGAATAAAGCACGAGCTTTAAAAGTGAGATTCGAAGGGATAGATTGCTGGGGTAATACGACCATAAACTTACATCATTCATTTTCTGATTGGTGGCAGCAACTGGATTTCAGGGTCTGCTGATTCAGTAGTCAGCAAACGGGACTGTGAGATAAAACCAAGGAGTAGTTTCTGTTAACTCATGGTCAGCAGGTAGAGTTATAGGATATGGCCAACAATTAGAGTCATAAGACATGGTCAGTAGGAGTAAAGGGTTTGGGGGGAGGGAGGAGTTAGGGCCAAAGCTTCAGTTTCCTTCGGGGTCTGGAAAATAAGCTAGTAAAACTAGTTTTGTGGTGAAATGAACAATACAAGAAATGCAGTTTGTGAGATAGACAAGAGTCAAGAGTTTAAACTGCAAAACGGCCTATTCACCCCTAGGAAGGTCAGAGACCAAATTGCAGAAGCGTCTAGATATTCAGTCACAAAATTATGATATTAGAATTCTCATACTTATTATCTAAACATGTGACAAATTTTTCTCTCAATGGGTTTGTAAGCTAAATAAAGAACATACCTCATATTTGTACTTTATATTTGTCTCTGTTTAGTTTCCATAATCTTGTTCACTTTTTTTTAATATTCCCTTTAGTGATCCTTTGGCATCTGACCCTTTGATAATTTTCTCTATCTGCCTGTTTAGATGCTACACATACTTACACTTTGTGCTCGGGTTTCAGTTACTCCTTGAATTGAACCTAACTATTACAGCATATATTGCTTTTTCCCTTTTCTTATTCTCCAACCTACATAATTTCAGAGAAAACTACATTAAGTGACATGATAACTGAGTCTTTTACCCTTTCCCCCCCAATGTTTCTGTAGAGAATATTTAGTAAAATTAAATTCTTGAATTTATGTGATAGGATGGAGAAAATTATTATTTTGCTCTTTTTCACAGGGATTTGAAAATTTTTCTGCTAGGAGCAGTTCAAGGGGCTGATAATTGTAATTGGAAAGGGAAGATAATTGCACAAAATGCTTAAAATTTCAGGCTTTGTGTATTAAGCATTTGTTATGGTACAATCTATGCCAATTAAGTATGAGTGGCTCAGATTATCTGGTCTTTTTTTTTTCTTTAAATGTGAAAGGAAAGAGAGCCTCCCTAGTGCTATGCTGAGATTTAGACTTGTTTTTAGAGCATAGAACTCTAAATGATCTGTGAAGAACAATGAATTTTGAATAGGAACAGAGGATAGAAAAAGGAAACTTAATAGGGAAAAGGAAAAGAACATATGTTTGCATTCAGTAATAAAATAGACCAGTGGAAAGATAGCTTGCATGCACACATATCATTGTCCTGAATTATGATTTTGTATTTTATTGGATGAGTAATTGAATCAGTGGTGACAGGAATTATATATAATTCAACTTTTTGACACAGGAGCAACATTTTCACATTGAATGTTATTGGTAGTAATGTAAATGATTTAGAAATACCAATAGGTTTGTAAGCTAAAGAAAATGAAAGATTGCAAAAGATCAAAATTCATGTTTAGGAATCCAGTGTTTGATGTCCTCAGGATTAATAAAAGCTATCAATGTGTATGAGTAAAAATGTAATATAACAGTTAAATAATGTGTTTGGGGATATAACAAGGTCCTAGAAACAATAAAATGTGTATGAGGTTAGACTATATCTATATTCAAAAACTCTAGTAGAATAAGATAATAGTATAATCTAGTTTTTGCATAAATATTTACTGAGAATCTATACCAGAGTTTGGAATATTAGTAATTCTTAATCTGGGCAAAAAAAAGATACTGGAATAAAGCCAAACTCTTGTCACTGAGAGTCCCTAATTCTGCTTTCTAGGGCCATTCAGGAACAAAGTTTTTAGAAAGTCATTGCACTACCATCCCCTAGAGCAGGATATAGCAAACATTTTCTGTAAATACCCAGAAGTAAATATTTTAGGTTTTGTGAGCCTTAGGATTGCTGTCATAACTACTCAGTTCTACAGTTGTAGCCCCAAAGGATCTATAGACAAGTACATCAACGAATGGGTGTGACTGTGTTTCATTAAAAACTTTGACATGGAAATTGGAATTTCATATAATTTTTATGTGTCATGAAGTATTATTTTAATTTTTTCAACCATTCAGAAATAAATCCATTCTTAGTTTTTGAATAGAGGCCTGGATTTAGCCTGAAGGTTGTAGTTTTCTGACCTCTGCCTAGGGCATTGCAGCTGCATAGAACTGAGTACTGTCAGTCTGGAATGTAGCCAGTGGGAAAGAAGAGGGTTGTGGGAGACACACCCAGTTACTTAAGATAGTGGCCTTGTCACAACAAATAAAATTTTTACTCACATTTAATTGGTGAGAACTGAATTATTTGGCTTTATCTAATAACAAATGAGGCTGGATAGACCTGTTTTTCTGAGACAGCCACATGCTTGGCTACAAGTATAATATTGTTGAAGCAAAGGGACAAATTTTTATGGACAACTTTTTGTTTCTGCTATTAGATACTGCCTGTTAGATGCATGTGTCTCTGCATTCCAAACCAGACATAAAAAATTAAATCATAGACATCTATTTATTGTGTAGCTAGGTCATGATGACAAAGGTTACAATAGTTTGGTAACTATTTAGGGAACAGTGGTTAATAGGGAAAAAGATAAAGAGAGAGATTAGTGAGGATTTACAGATGAAGGATACTAAGAATCTAGACTCAGAAATACTTCTTTTAAGCCACTTAGTTTTGTCACATTGTTCTTCTGTCATCTTTTTTTTCTTTTAAAAACTTTTTTCCCTGGCTTTTTTGACATATAATAGACATATTATATATTGAGATATAATTAGTTGTTCATATTTACATTGTACAATTCAATGAGTTTTTTTCAATTATAGTTGGCATACAATAATATTACCAGTTTCAGCTGTATAGCATTGTGATTGGAGATCCACATAACTCATAAAGTGATCACCCCACTAAATCTAGTACCCCTCTTCCCCTTACATATTTATTACATTATTAACCATCTTCCCCATGCTACACTGTACATCTCCATGTCTATTCTGCAACTATCCATTTGTACCTCTTAATACCTTTGCCTTTTTTCCCCACCTCCCTAACCCCCTCCATCTAGTAGCCCTCAAAATATTCTCTGCATCTATGAGTTTATTACTGCTTTATTGTTGTTTGTTCTTTAGATTCCACATGTACAAGAATTCATGTGATATTTGTCTTTATCCTTCCCATTTCATTCAGCGCAGTACTCTCTAGGTCCATCAAGGCAATATCTTTCTCCATCCCCTTCCTTTATTCTGTGTGTGTCTTATAATCTGAAATGAGTCTCTTGTAAGCAGCATATGTAGGGGTCTTGTTTTCTTATCCACTCATCCACTCTATCTTTCAGTTGGAGCACTTAACTCTTTTCCATTTGAGGTACTTATTGATAGGAATGTAGTTATTACTATTTTTTACTCATGTTTTTAATACATGTTTTTTCTTCTTGAAGTCCCTCCAACATTTCTTGTAATACTGGCTTGGTGTTGATAAATTCTTTTAGCTTATTTTTGTCTGGGAAGTTCTTTATCCATTCTTCGACTCTAAATGATAGTTTTGCTGGATAAAGTATTCTTGGTTGTAGATCCTGGGTTTTCATCACGTCTAATATTTTGTGCTAAGCCCTTTTGTTCTGAATAGTTTGAGAAATCAGCTGCCAGTCTTATGGGTGCTCCCTTGTAGGTAACTAACTGCTTTTCTCTTGCTGCTTTTAAGATTCTCTCTTTGTATTTAACCCTTGGCATTTTAATTATGATGTGTCTTGGTGTGGGCGGGTCTCTTTGGATTCCTCTTTCTTGGGACTCTCTGAGCTTCCTGGAGTTGTATGTCTATTTCCTTTTAGGTTCCCCTATGACATGGACATTTTTACCCTTTATTTTGTTCCATAGGCCCCTTAAATTATCATGATAGTCTAGGCTTCTTTTTTTTTTTTTTTTTTTGCCATTCTGATGGAGTGTCCTTGGCTTCCCCATCCTCTATATTGGTGGTTTGATTCTCTTCTTTATCCACTCTGTGTTTTCCATCTAATATACTCTTCATCTCAGATAATGTGTTCTTCATTTCTGACTGGTTCCCTTTTATAATTTCCATTTCCATTTTTGTTTTTTTTTTTATCTCTTTGTTGAAGTTTTCACTGAATTTATCTGCACTTCCCAAAAGTTCCTTGAGCATCTTTATCACCAGTATTTTGAACTCCGCATCTGTTAGATTACTTAACTCTATTATATCTGTATCTCTGATCCGTTCTTTCATATGGTTTCTGCTTCTTTGTCTTCCTATTTAGGCTGCCTTTCTGTGTCTGTTTATATGTACTAAGCAAAGCTCCTAAGTCTCCCAGTCTTATTAGTGTGGATTTGGAAAGTAGCTGTCCAGTGGCACAGCTGCAGGCCAAGTTTAGCCTCAGCCTGTGCCCCTCTGGGGCTACCTGTTAAGATTCAGCAAGCAGTCCACAGATGCTGTACTTTTAATTGCCTCAAGAAATCACACCAGAAACCGAGGCCAGCTGCCACTAGTGTGAGTCTTGGCTCTGCTCAGCAAGGAGCACCTGACTCGCCGAAGATACAACTGGATGTGGCTTTGGTGGGGGCGTGAGTTGGGGGAGCAGAGTTTCAGGGAATCCTCTGGGCGGCGCGACCTGTTATCCAGTTTGATGATGTCTCTGCTATGGCAGTGCTGGGTCCACACACTGGGAATGGGGAGAGCTCAACAGAGGAACAATGGATACTGCTGTCACTTCTGCTTGGGAGAGAGCCTCACCTCCGGCCCTCACTCTGACAATTCATTGTTCCCTGTACATCCCTGGTGACCTCTGCGCTGCCGAACTGGCACTGGTGCTCAGAGTGAGCATGTCCATTGCCACAAAAGTTCGCTCACAGACACAGCCCCTTTAAGAAGTGTCTGCAGCTCCTGCTGTTACAGCCTCCGTCCCACTCATCACTCAGGACTGAGCAGCCTCCCATCCTTGTCCCGTCCTACTTTCTGCCATTGCAGGGTGATTTCTTAGTTCTCTCCCTATTTGTATGGCGTATTCATGTAGATCCCAGGCGGTTTTTCTTGCTGTTTGCTCCTTGTTTCCATCACAACTTTGATTTAGTCACCAGAGGGATGAATAGTGCTTCTATCATCTATGCCACTTTTTTTCTCCTGTTCTTCTGTCATCTTGTTTTGTAGTTCTGCTACATACATGGAACTGAAGTGCTTCAGTTTGAATCTCATCTTCCCCAATTACTAAACATTTGATTGGGCAAATTTCTATGGCTCAGTTTCCTCATCTTTAAAACACAGTAATAATACCAACAGCAAGTAATTATGATTCTGATTAAATATAGATATAGAACTGAGAATAATGCCTGGCACATATAAATGGTATTATTTATCATATAGTATATATCTTTGGTCTGTTAACTGTTCTTCGTGTGTTTTATTTTTTCTTTTTCAGATGGGGATATTGGTTTTGAAACTTCACAACAGGGAATGTCTGAAGAACTTTCAATTCGGTTTGAGAGAATTAATCTCTTCACAAGGGATGACCCATATTCCATTTTAGAATTGTGGCAAGATTATGAGCAGACAGGAAGATATGAAGAAAACCAGAAAAAACATTCATTTCACATTGCCTTCATCAATAAGCAAATACTCGCTAATGTGAGGCAGTATGACTATAAGGGCAATGGGAAAATAGTTCATGTAAACACATACCTTATTCCTTCAAGAAAAAGACTCTATAACTATGACTCATTTGGAAAGAATTTGAAGCCTATTATAAGCTTATGTAATTATAAGAGAAACAATGCAACAGAAAGATTAGATAAGATTATTGGATATGGTAACATTTTCACTTATATAAATTCTCATACAGAAATGAATGCTTGTGAATGTAATCAGTGTAAGAAACTTCTGAGTCATAAGCAAGCTCTCATTCAACATAAAAAAAATGATACTGGGGAGAACCTCTATTTATTTTCTAATTGCATAAACATTTTCACACAGATGTCACACTTATTTGTACATGATAGTATTTATACTGAAGAGAAACAGTATGAATGCAGCAAATGTGAGACAATCTTCATTCAGAAGATTGCTGTACCTCAGAAGGTTTACACAGGAAAGAAACCCTATATATGCACTAAATACAGGAGGGATGTTTCCCTCAAGTCAAGTCATGAGAAAACTCACACTGAAGAGAATCATTATACATGCAGTGAATATGTAAGAGCATTTATCCAGAAGTCAGATGTATTCAGATGCCAAGAAATTCATTGTGGAGAAAAACCTTACGAATACAGTGAATGTGGGAAAAACATCTCTCAGAATTCAGACCTCAGTATGCATAAAAAAAGTCATACTGGAAAGAAACACTTTGATTGTACCGAATGTGGAAAAGCCTTCACAAGAAAATCAACATTAGGTATGCATCAGAAAATTCATACAGGAGAAAAACCATATGTATGTACTGAATGTGGGAAAGCCTTTATCCGGAAATCACATTTTATTACACATGAGAGAATTCATACTGGAGAGAAACCTTATGAATGCAGTGACTGTGGGAAGTCCTTTATAAAGAAGTCACAACTCCATGTGCATCAGCGAATTCACACAGGAGAGAATCCCTTTATATGTTCAGAATGTGGGAAGGTCTTTACCCACAAGACAAATCTCATTATACACCAGAAAATTCATACTGGAGAAAGACCCTATATCTGTACTGAATGTGGGAAGGCCTTTACTGATAGGTCAAATCTCATTAAGCACCAAAAAATTCATACTGGAGAGAAACCCTATAAATGCGGTGACTGTGGAAAATCATTTATCTGGAAGTCACGGCTCAGTATACATCAGAAATGTCATACTGGAGAGAGACATTATGAGTGCAGTGAATGTGGGAAAACATTCATTCAGAAGTCAACACTAAGTGTGCACCAGAAAATTCATAGAGAAGAAAGACCTTATGTTTGCACTGAATGTGGGAAGGCCTTCTTCCACAAGTCACATTTTATTACACATGAGAGAATTCATACTGGGGAGAAACCTTATGAATGCAGTCACTGTGGGAAATCCTTTACTAAGAAATCACAGCTCCATGTACATCAGCAAATTCACACAGGAGAGAAACCTTACAGATGTGCTGAATGTGGAAAGGCATTCACTGACAGATCAAATCTCTTCACACACCAGAAAATTCATACTGGAGAGAAACCCTATAAATGTAGTGACTGTGGTAAAGCCTTCACTAGGAAGTCAGGCCTCCATATACATCAACAATCTCACACTGGAGAAAGACATTATGAGTGCAGTGAATGTGAGAAAGCCTTTGCACGAAAATCAACACTAACTATGCATCAGAGAATTCATACAGGAGAGAAGCCCTATATTTGTACTGAATGTGGGAAGTCCTTCATCCAGAAGTCCCACTTAAATCGACATCGGAGAATTCATACTGGAGAGAAACCCTATGAATGCAGTGACTGTGAGAAGGCCTTCATTAAGAAGTCACAACTCCATGAGCATCAGCGAATTCACACAGGAGAGAAACCATATATATGTGCTGAATGTGGAAGGGCTTTCGCCATCAGATCAAATCTTATTAAACACCAAAAAATTCATACTAAACAGAAGCCCTATAAATGCAGTGAATTTAGGAAAGCCTTAAACTGGAAGCCACAGCTAAGTATACATCAGAAATCTGATACTGGGGAAGGAGAGTGTCCAGTGCCACAGTCATGGTGTGGGGACACAAAATTGTGAGATGCTACAGCTTTACTAAAAAGCAGGAGGTAACCAAAGCCAACTTTCCTCTACTAGTCAGAAGTCTGAATATCTAGATCACATAGCTGATGTTTAGTTACACTTATGAGGAGACACTTTGGAGAAAGTGTTTACGTAATGTATAATGGTTGTGCTAGGTTATTTGACAGATACTGGGATTGTCAAGCTGCAAATAATGGTAAATATGCAAGGCTATATCTTTGCAGTCTTTCTTGTTTCACATTTTGGATTAGCAGCTTTATAAATTCAGTTGAGTTTTTCATACCCTGGGTAACAAAAATACCAAAGGAATTTCTTAATAAGTAGAGTGCTAAGAAGAATTTTTCATTGCACCCTAATGATACTGACATCAAGGCAAAAGTATAGACAATTTAATAAGTCTATAATGAAGAAAAGCCATAAGTTTTTGTGAAAATTGACGTTAAAGACACAAAGAAAGGACTTCTTTTGAAATTTCTATTACTTATTGTTTATAGTATCTATTAATGTGTGAAATTTGGATAAGAAAATTTTAAATATACAATTCGACTTGACATTGGCTTACCTGAATATTTATAGGCATCTTTAGGTAACCAACATGTTCCCTTATTTATTAATTCCCTGCCATGGCAGCAGGAAACTTACATCCAAGAGGCATAAAGTGCTCCCAGCCTGTATTCCACAAGTGATCAGAGATGTAAGCAGCAGCTCCACAAACTACTTGTCACATTAGAACTGTCCCTGAGCTCATGGAAATTAGCCACAGGCTACTAATCTAGAGATCAGCATTTCAGATTCTCAGTCTTATCCACAGAAACCTATACTTTCTTACTGATTTCTGTTTGAAAAAGAGAAATTAAGAAAATGGGTTTTGAGACCTAGAATTATATATTACCTTCCAGTTTTGTTAATACATTCTCTACATAGTCATTACATGATATATGGGACACAATTGTCTTGCATTTAAGCTTGTTTTCTTAGAAGACACATAGATGCACATTTAGAAGAATATTCCTATCCCCTCTTAATCTTTATAAGTTACTTTTATTTAATTGTATTTTCAAATCTTCTATATCTTTATAGACTTTTATTCTATTAGATAGTGAAAAATCTTCCACAATAATTGTGAGTTTGTCTCTTTTAGATCTATGATTTTGGATTTATATAGAGTTTGTTTTTACATACATTCAGATTTAGAATTGTTATACTTTTCTGATCAATTTAAACAACCATTATGAAATGTCCCTTTTTATCTCTAATGATATATTTTGCCTTAAAATTTACTATGTTAAATATTAATGCAATATGCATACTTCACTTATTTAAGGATAATCTAAATTAGTACTCATACCACTTTCTGAACAAGGTGAGGAGCTAGGACATTAACTCCATTTATCATCTTGATTTATATGGTAGTGATGTCATGCATTTGAATTCTGCATGTAGTTGACAAAGCCAATGATAATTGTTTCAGAGTCCAATTCATTTAAATCTGCATATTTATCCCTTTTGTTACCCTTTTATTCCTTCTTGTCCTGTTATTTCCTTCTAAAATAATTTTCTTCTGACTGAAAAACATCCTTTCGTATTTCTTTTAGTGTGTATTTGGTAGTGACAAATTCTGTTTTTGTTCATGGAAAAATGTCTTTATTTTGCCTTCATTTTTGAAGGACATATTTTTGAGTATTGAATTCTAAGTTGGCAGTTATTTTCTATCAGTATTTTGAAGATATTTTGTCGTGGTTTGTCTTTGTTGAAAAGTAAGCTTTCAATCTAACTACCTTTGAAGGTAATGTGCTTTCTCTTTTTCACTTTAAAATTTATGTCTTTGTTTTAGGCTGTCAACAATTGCACAGCGATATGCTTACGTGTGATTTTCGTGTGTGTATTCCGCTCGGGGTTTGCAACATATTTTTTATTCAGTGGGGATATTTTTTTGTATGTTTTGGGAAATTCTTAGCTATTATTTATTCAAATTAGGCATGTGCTTTGTTATCTTCTACTTCTTCTAGACATGGCCCCATTATCTAGATCCCCTGTTGACCTTTATCTATTGGTTGTCGTTTCTCTTGAGTTTTGGTGATGTCATGCCTTCTCATAAACCTAGTGAATTTGAATTAATTACCAGACACTCATTATATATTAATAATTGTAGAGATAATTAGATGGTCTGGATGATATCATCTTCCTGAGAGGCTTTGCCTTTGTTTATGACATGTGACTCAGCTAGGAACACTAGCAGTCCCAGATTGCCTTCATCCAATCATGTGCTAAGATTATTTGAAAATGTGAAGACTTGTCTATTTTTTTTTTTCACTCTTTTTCCTAGGGGATACCCTTAAGATTTAGGACTTTGGGAGATTTAACAGGCGTCTCCTTCTTGGAAAGACCTCAATCCTAGTATTTGTCCCTTTAGTCCTATAAATTTGTCAAAAACTTTAAAGCTTCTCTTGCCCAGTATGTTCCTTAAGAATTAATAAACACTTCTTTGTAGTAAATAGTTACAAATTCCAGAGGTTATGTCTTGTTTCTAAACTTATTCCTGCAGTTTTTAACTTTCTTCGTACCTCTCCAATGCCACTACAAAATTAAATGTAGCTAATATTTTTTTCTACCTTTTTTTTTTTAATTCTCTAAGGGAGTACTGGTCTGTACTGTCTACTGTGCCATTAGCAAAAGTTTTCAATTTTCTGTGATAGCTGTTCCTATTTAAGGAGTGTGGAGTCCAGAAATATATTTTTTTAAAGTACTCAAACTTTCCAGACTAACTTAAAAATAAAAATGCTGTGATTTGCAGCATTACTTTATTCCTAATTTTTGTTGCTAAAAGATAAAGTATTTACTCTTCGTTAAAGACTTTATAAACTTTGATACATAAGAGAAAATTACTTCTGGTGGTGTTAAATTTTACTATGGTAGCTGCCAAGTTTTAGCAAAAGGAGGAAACTAAGATCTTTTAAGATATCTATAGTTTTTAGTATGTTTTTTCCCCTTTGGAATGGAAAATTAAGTAAATGAAGATTGGTCTAAGAGCCCAGGGATTTGAAAATAAGAATTTCAAAGATTATTTTAGTAGGATAACAGAGGTAATGATTCTCAACCTTTCTATTTAAAATAAAACAAAAAATACAATTCTGTATTACCAAGTCAAAAAAAAAGAAAAAACTTTCGTCAAGTTTTAATCTTTAGGAGAAAGGAAGACTTTCTTTTTTTTTCCATGGATCTCCAGGGGCACTTGGGAATTGATTGAAAAATGGATGATGGAAAATTATCCATCATGAATGGAATAGGAGAGCTAAATCTTAAGTTGAACTCCAGGGTCAGTATACATTGGATGCATGTGAGCTATAAACTTTACTAGGAAAAGTAGTATGGCAGCAGTATAACACAGTTCATTTGTATACACAGAAAAACTATTTAAAAAGTTTTACAACCTAAATTTTTAAATTAAAAATGCACTTTAAATTAATTTTTGGAAAATGAATTCAGTAAATGTAAGAAAACTTTCACTCAAACGATTATACATCAGATCATTCATAGAGGAAAGTGATTTTCTATCTTCATTCACAAATTATACTTTATTACATAGAGAATTCATGCTGGCAAGTGACCTTATGAATACAATGACAACAAAATCATCCACTGAAAAGTCAACTCCTTGAACATCAGCAAATTCACACATGAGAAATAACAGGTCAAATCTCATTATACACTAAAAACTCATTTTTGAGATAAAAACCTATAAAAGCTGTGACGAGAAGTTATTAGAAAATGTCCTAGGAGGAAATTTTCTGTATGCACTTTGGGAATAATTTCATTCAGAAATCAAATTTCAGTATTTATAAGTGAATGAAATTATATATTTCCTGAAAGTGAGAAAGTCTCACACAAGTCAGAACCAATCATAAATTATTTGAATTACAGAGAAACCCTATGATTATTGTATATTGCGTATTATATATTGCATGTCAAAAGTTTTTGTCCATGAGTTACACCTTACTAGACATCAGATAAATAATTAAGAAAAATAAGTCTTCTAAGAATTTTTGTTAAAGTGCCATAAAATTCATATTGGGGGTAACTGTAAATTTGATACAATTGGAAAAAGACTTCCTATAGAAGCAAATTCCATATTTTAACTGAAAAATACATATTTAAACACACGTACAAATGCTTGTGCACACATAAAATGGTGTAAATGTAACTTCTATAATTTTATTTAATTTTGTACTTTCTTTACTGATAGCAATTCCAGTCACAACAGTTTGTCAACAGCTAAGCAATGCTGATCAAGTTCACTTTTTTTTTTTTTTTACTCAAAGTCACATACACATGTAGGTGTGTGTTTTCATTGACTTGAAATGAGATTATACTATACACATTTTTGCATTTTTTGCACCCAACGATAATGTTTAACTAGCTGAAGAGGCCAGAAAAAATGTTCTGATAATCATCCTCAAGAGGGGACATAGCATAAAGGGTTAGTGGACAGGCATAATCATGCCCTTACCTACTGGAGATCTTTTTTAAAATTTCTGTGACACTTCTGGCAGTGAAATTGAATTGTGTTTTCTTACTTTCATAGTTGTCAGACTTCTTTGGAATAAGACTAGTCTTTTGTATTTCCAACAATGTATAATGTACTCCCTTTCCTCTACTAAAAGTAGCTATTACTCTTTAACTTTGAGAAGTGTTATGATTTCAAAGCAATAATTAGTTTTAATTTACATATTAATATGCCTGTTTAAATGTTTCTTGCCATTTAATATGCTATTCTGTAAGTTGCCTTTATAAACCATTTATTCATATTTTTTTCCTCTTTGGATTGTTTTTCTTATCTATTCATAACAGTTTATTGTATGTTAAAGGTAGTAACTCTTTAAAAATAAAATCTTGCTTGTCTCTTGATTTTGTAGATGAAATTTTTCCATCAGAATAATTTTATTTTTCGCATGTTTAAATATGTCCATCTGTTCTTTTACAGTTTCTAAATTTCTAGTTTTAGTTAAACTGCATGAATAAAATTTTAAGTGTTTTTTTGGGGGGGGTATATTTTATATACTTTTTGGGAGAATGATTCAGTTTTTTCTTGGACATGAATACCAGTTTTACAGTTGTAGACACTCTCAGTTTCCTGAGTATGTCAGATACTCTTCTCTCACTGCTTATTCACTTTATTAGCATCTTTTGAAGCTGGTAGTGGCCAGGTGATGTGATTTGGACCAATAGAAGCAAAATACTGATAGATGTGTTCTGGGAGGAAAACTTTTGATATCCTAAGAAAAGGAACAGATGAAGCTGCTGCCATCAATTTACCCTTCTCTATGCCTTGTACATGATGGCTGGGCAATGGGAACCTTTTCTCAACAATAATTGGAAGGCCAAAAGAACTACAGACACTGGTCCTGACAATTTAATCAACACTGAAAGCATGTTCCCTTTAGACTTAAGCTATGTGATGTGAATAAACATGTATTGCAAAAAAACATTCTATTCTAGGTTTCTCTTGCACCTGAAAATATGCCTAAATTTATTATGAATTACAAAATAATTCATTTTTTTGATTAAAATAAATAGGGAAGATTCATTTTTTAAAACTCGTAAACTACATACTCCACACAAACCTAAGTAAGGTAGAGAGATAGAAAAATGACACAAGATTTATAATGAGTAAAAAGAATCCACAGATACTGGATCAGTTAATAGGATCAGAACAGAATACTATCTAGAGTAAATGAATGATTTCATAGCAAGACATAATTGATGAAAATTGAAAAATAAAAAACAAAAAAGTGATAACCATAAAAGAAATTGTAAATATTGTTACAGAGTAACTATTTAAAATGTACCAAGACCAGAGGAGAAGACTTCCTAGATAGGACACATGAATGATGGCGAATAAAAGAAAAAAATAAAATTGACTTTTCAAAATTAAAAACTCTTGTCCTTTGAAAGGCACTGTTAAAATAAAAAAGAATGGAAGAGAATATTTGCAGTAGATACATGACAAAAGATTTATATTCTGAAAATATAAAGAAATTTACAACCCAATTGTAAGAAGGCGAATAACCCAATTAAAATGGCAACAGTCAATGAAAGAAGATAATGAAATGGCTAATAAGGACAAGATAGATTTTCTACTTTGGCCATCATGGAAATACAAATGAAAATTACAATGAGACACCCCTATACACTCATTAAAATGACTATTAAAATGATTGGCAGTATCATGTGTTGGAAGATGTGGAGCAACTGGAACTCATACATAGCAAGTAGGGATATAAAATGACACAAACACTTTGAGAAATAGTTTGGCAAATTTTTTTCCCCAGCTTTATTGAAATATAATAGGCAATTGCTCATATTTACATTGTACAATGAGTTTTTCAGTTAGGGTTGGCATACAATAAGTTATTTCAGTTTGTACAGTGTAGTGATTAGAGATCTATGTAACTCATTAAGGGTCACACCAATAAATCAAGTTTCCCCCTTCCCCCTTACATGTTTTTCAAAACATCGTTGACTACTTTCCTTATGCTACACTGTATCTCCATGACTATTTTGTATCTATCCATTTGTACTTAATCCCTTGGCCATTTTCACCATCCCCTAACCCCTCCTCCCATCTAGTAGCCCTCAAAATATTCTCTGTCTATGAATGTTTCCATTTTTGTTGTTTATGTTGTTCTTTAGATTCCACATGTATGTGAAATCATTCTATATTTCTTTATTGAACTTCATTCAGCGCAATATCCTCAGGCAATATATTTCTCCATCCCTTCCCTTTTAGTCTCAGTGTGTCTTTTAACTGGAAGTGAGTCTCTCATAGGCAGCATATTTAGGGGTCTTGTTCTCATATCCATTTCGCCACCTTATCTTTTCATTGGTGCACTTGATTCTTCTCTATTTGAGGTATTTGTTGATATATATGTAGTTATTACCATTCATTCATGTTTTTGATACATGTCTTTTTCTTCTTAAAGAAGTCCCTCCAACATTTCCTATAATACTGGCTTGGAGTTGATGAATTTCTTTAGCGAATTTTCATCTGAGAAGCGCTTTGTCCTTCAATGCTGAATGATAGCTTTGCTGAATAAAGTATTCTTCGTTGTAGGTCCTGGCTTTTCATCGCTTTGAATATTTTGTGCCAAACCCTTGTGTCCTGCAAATTTCTTTTGAAAAATTGACTGCCAGTCTTATGGGTGCTCCCTTGTAGATAACTAACTGCTTTTCTCTTGCTGCTTTTAAGATTCTCTCTTTGAATTTAATCCTTAGCATTTCAATTACGATGTATCTTGGTGTGGGCCTCTTTGGGTTCACCTTTTTTGGGACTCTCTGAGCTTCCTGGGGTTAAACGTCTATTTTATTTCTTTATTGATTTTCTGTTTAGATGATTTGTCCATATTCAACAGTGGGGTATTTAGGTCCCCTACTATGATAATGTTTTGGTCTGTTTCTCTCTTTAGTTCTGTTAGTAATTGCTTTATATATTTTGGGGCTCCTTGATTGTGGGCGTAGATATTAATAAGTGTTATGTCATCTTGGTGTATGATTCCCTTTATCATTATGAAGTGTCCTTCAGTGTCTTTACCTTTTTCATTTTGAAGCCTATTTAATCTGATATTAGTACCACTACTCCCGCTTTTCTCTGAATGCCATTTCCTTGAAATATCATTTTCCACCTTTTCACTTTGAATCTATATTTGTCTTTGGAACTGAGATGTGTCTCCTGGAGGCAGCATATGGTTGGGTTTTGTTTTTTGATCCATTCTGCAACTCTGTCTTTTTATTGGTGAGTTCAGTCCATTTACATTTAGGGTGATGATTGAAATATGAGGTCTTCTTATAGCCATTTTTTCTTTTGCCTTCTGGTAGCTCAGTGTTTCCATTGCTTCCTGGTCCTTGAGTTTATGTTTTCTTTATTTTGGTTGTTTTTTTGTGTGTGTGGGTTTCCCCTCTGATTCTTTTTGTTTTATGTTATATACTTCAGTTCTGAATCTTTGGTGTGTGGTTACCATTATGAATATGTAAAGGATAGTTATATGTATAGTAGTGCTTTTTCTTCTACATGTGCCTTATCGCCATTCCCCTTTGTGAATTTGGATCTTTGAATCCTCCCCTTTTCTGTCATTGTTGTCTCAATTTGTCCCTATGTATGCTGAATGTTTATTACTATCTTGCAATAGTAAATTTCTTCTCGTTGTTTAAACTTATAATGCCCTGTTCTTAATTAGAGTTGGACTGCTCTGCTTCTATCTACATGCTATTTGCCATACTCATAGTTATGTATTTTTTTGTCATTTTGTTTTAGGTGAGCTGACCCCTTTCAGTATTTCCTGTAATGCAGGCCTCTCAATTTTTGTATGTCTGGAAAAGTCTTTATTTCTTCTTCATATCTAAAGGAGAGCTTAGCTGGATACATTATTCTTGGCTGGTATTTCCTTTCACTTACTAGTTTGAATATTTGATTCCAGTCCTTTCTGGTTTATAAGGTTTGTGCTGAGAAGTCCGACGATAATCTAATGGGTTTTCCTTTATAGGTCACCGTCGTCTTTTCCCTGGCTGCTCTGAGAGTTCTTTGTCATTAATTTTTTATAATTTTAATACAATGGTTCTTGGTGAAGGCCTTTTTGGCTTGAGATAATTGGGTATTCTGTTGACTTCTTGAATTCCAAGCTCCAGCTCATTCTTTAGATTTGGGAAATTCTCATCAATTATTTGTCTGAAAATGCTTTCTAATCTCTGCTGTTTTTTTCTCCCCTTCATTCTAATGCCCATTATTTTTATGTTTCCTTTCTTGATGGTATCAGCTAGTTCTTGTATTACTCTTTGGGCTTTTTTTTCCCCCTCCTATTCTTCAGTTTCTCTCTTCTTCCTTCTGATTTATTTATAGATTTTTGTCTTCGATATCACTGATCCTTTTCTCCATTTGGTTGACTCTATTCCCGAAGCTTGCCTGTTTCATTCTTCCTCTCTTTCAGTGTGTTCTTCATCTCCAGAAGTTCTATTTGGTTCTTTTTAAGAGTTTCAATCTCTTGGCTAAAAGCTCATTGTGCTGATCTAGTTTTTTTTTCTCAATTATTGGAATTGTTGATATGAATTATTTTAGATCTCATTGAGTTTTTTTCAGAAGTACAATCCTGAATTCTCTGTCTTTTAAGTCTCATATTTCTATATCTTTAAACTTATTTTCTGGAGATTTTTCTCTATCTTTCTGAGCCGTCTTGTCGCTTTGGTTGTTCATGGTGTTTAATGGACTATGTCTTCACCTGGGTATTAATAGAAGCGTATTCTTTACAATTCTTTACAATGTAAAAAGGAAAGTCTCTTCAAAAAATAGTGTTGGGAAAAAGTAGACATGAAAAAGAATGAAACTAGACCACTGTCTTACACTATACACAAAAGCTTTTTTTTTTTCCCCCCAGAAAACAGATTTATTATATAAAGGTCTCTCTTTAGCCTTTTGCTAAGCAGCCATTTTTCTTTTGGTTTCCAGTAGGTGGCGTCTAAGCCTCTTGGATCCCTGCTTTATATAAAGTCTTAATGATGCCTCTTTTTTTCCTTATAAATATTCAATCACGCTCGCAACCCTCAGTCTCAGTCCCTATCAGTGTTAGCGACAGTTTCAGTAGCATTTACTCAGATTCCTCATTGTTCAGTCTTGGAGAATATGGGAGGAGGTGCTCTCTAGGTTGGAGGATGTTGCAACTGCAGCTGGTAATCAACTGTTGCTTCTCTGCCGTTTCCAGTTTTCTGCCATCCCCACTTCTCTGCTTTCTGCCATGATCTCTGGGCACTGCTGCTGTGTCAAGCTCACAGCTCTCTCAGGCTGGCTTGTTCAGGGATCCATTTGCACCCTCTCCCCTACCCCTCATCCTGCAGGGAGCTCTGGCTGTGAGAGGCAGCTTCTTTGTTTCTCCCAGTCTACGGCCTGACTCCCAGGGTTCTGCCTGTGGTAGCTCTTATTCACAGATACCTTGCTTCGATGTGCTGGTGTGCAGTTTGTGTGTGTGTGTGTGTGTGTGTGTGTGTGTGTGTGTGTGTGTGTGGTGTTTTCATTTTAGATGTTCAGCTTATTGTTTCAAGAGGAGAGATTTGGGTACATCTCTCACTCTACCATGCTTCTGACATCACTCCTTTTTCCTTTTAAAAAATTAGGTTTTACTGACATAAATGACACACAAAATACTACACACATTTAAAGTGTATAATTTAATGTTTGATATACATATACACTTGTGAAAACATCACCACAGACAAGATAGTGAACTCATTAATCATCTCCAGAAGGTTCCTTGTACTCCTTTGTAATCCTCATTCCCCTCCCCAGCACCCACTGATCTGTTGTTTGTCACCAAAGATTAGTTCTATTTACATTTTCTGGAGTTTTCTCTACAGGGAATCAATTATATAGTGTATACTTGTTTTTCCCCCTGGCTTCTTTCACTCAACAGGATTATTTTAAGGGCCAACCATGCTGTTTTGTATAGTAATGGTTCGTCCTTTTTATTGTTAAGTTGAATCATGACATAGATAAACTACAATTTGTTTATCCATTTATCTGTTGATGGACATTTAGGTTGTTTCTGGATTTTGGCTGTTACAAGTAAAGCTGCTATTGAATAGTCACGTACAAGTCTGATAAGAAGATGTTATTTTCCAAGAGATTGGATAAATACTTAGGAGTGTAATAATGGGTCATATGGTAGATTGTCTTTTTAAGAAACATTCAAATTGTTTTCCAAAGGATTTGTATATCCCCACCAACTGTGTGTGAGGATAAAGTTCTTCAACATCCTCACCAATGATTACTGTGGTCAGTGTTTTTATTTTGAGCCATTCTGATAGGTGTGTAATGGCATCTCTGTTTTTTGTTTTGTTTTGTTTTTGCTTAAAAAATTGTTTTCTTGTTGAGGTGAAATTTATATAACATGAAGTTAACCATTTAAAAGTGAACAATCCAAGTGGCATTTGTACATGCACAATGTGCAAACACTGCCTCAATCTATTTCCAAAATAAAACCTTGCATCCATTAAGCAGTTACTCCCCATTTCCCACTCCTCCCTGCCTTTGGCAACAACCACTCTTCTATCTTATGGATTTACCTATTCTGGACATTTCACATGAATGGAATTATAAATAGTGTTTGGCCTTTTGTGTATGGCTCTTCCGCTTAGCATAATATTTTTGAGGTTCATCACTGTGTACTTCATTTCTTTTTATGTATGACTAATATTCCATTGAATGTGTATACCACAATTTATCATTCATCTGTTGATGGACATTTGGGTTGTTTCTCCCTGCTGGCTATGAACATTTGTGTGCAAAGGTTTGTTTGAGCACATGTTTTAAATTCTTTTGGGTATATATCTGCGAGTGAGATTGCTGGGTCATGTACTCATTCTGTGTTTAACCTTTGAAGCTTTTTTACAGTAGCTTAGACATGTTATATTCTCGCCAGCAATGTATGAGGGTTCTGATTTCTGTATATCCTTGCCAACATCTGTTATTTTCTGATTTTGATTATAGCTATCCTCGTGGATGTAAAGTAGAATCTCATTGTGGTTTTGATTTAAATTTCCCTATTGGCTAGTGATTTTGAGAATCCTTCCACATGGTTATTTACCATCATTATAATTTCTTGGACGTATCTGTTCAAAATTTTTTGCCCATTTTCTTTTCTTTTTTAAATTGGTTAATAATATCATAAAACTTTCAGGTGTACAACATTATAATTTGATGTTTGTATACTCTATTAGAGTGCTTACCATCAAAGTCTAGCCTCCTTTGTCACCATATATTTGACCCCCTTTACCCACTTTGTTTTTCTCCCAATCCCCTTTCCCTCTGGTAGCCACCATTCTGTTGTCTGTATCTATGAGTTCGTTTTTCTCCTGTTAGTTTGCTCCTTCCACACATGAGTGAAAACATACAATTTGTGTCCATTTTTTCTGACTTATTTCACTTAGCATAATACCCTCAAAATCAATCCATGTTGTCTCAAATGGCAAAGTTTTTTTCATTTTAATATCAGTAATATTCTATTGTGTGTGTGTATATATATATATGTGTGTGTATGTGTATATGTATGTATGTATTTGTATATATATTACATATATATATAATCTGTCGATGGACACTTAGGTTGTTTCCTTATTTTGACCATTGTGAATAATGCTGTAATGAATATAGAGGTAAATATACCTTTTAAAATAGTGTTTTCATATTCAGATAAATACCCAGAAGAGGAATTGCTCGATCATATGCTAGTTCTATTTTTAATTTTTAAAGGAACCTTTGTACTGTATTCCATAATGGCTGCAGCAATTTACAATCTCACCAACAGTGCACGAGGGTTCTGTTTCTTGACAACCTCTCCAACACTTGTTATTTCTTGTCTTTTTGAGAATAGCTCTTCTAACAGGTGTGAGGTGATATCTTATTGTGGTTTTGATTTACATTTCCATAATAATTAGTTATGTTGAGCATCTTTTTATGTGCCTATAAGCCGTCTATATTTATTCAGATCTTCTGCCATGTTTTAATCAGATTGGTTTTGTTGTTGTTGTTGTTATATGAGTTTTTTATATATTTTGGATATTAACTCTTTTTCAGAAGTGTGATTTACAAATATCTTCTCCCATGTGGTTGGTTGCCTTTTTGTTTTGTTGATGGTTTTCTTTGCTGTGCAGAAGCTTTTTAGTTTGATGTAGTCCCATTTGTTTATTTTTGCTGTTGTTTCTCTTACTTTTGGAATCAAATTCACAAAAACACCACTGAGACAAATGTCCAGAAACTTAGTGCCTATGTTTTCCTCTATGTATTTTACTCTTTCAGGTCTTACATTCAAGTCTTTAATCCATGTTGAAATAATTTTTGTGTATAGTGTAAGACAGTGGTCTAGTTTCATTCTTTTTCATGTCTACTTTTTCCCAACACTATTTTTTGAAGAGACTTTCCTTTTTACATTGTATATTCTTGGATCCTTTTCATAAGATAGTTGCCCATATATTTGTGGGTTTATTTCTAAGCTCTAAACACTGTTCCATTGGTCTGTTTTTTCTGCAATACCATCCTGTTTTGATCACTAGTTTTGTAGTGTAGTTTAAAATCAGGGTGTGTGATATCTACTGCTTTGTTCTTATTTCTCAGGCTTCCTTTGGCTAATTGGGATGTTTTGTGCTTTTCTGCAAATTTTGCGATTTTTGTTCTATTTCTGTGAAAACTTCCATTGAGATTTTGATAGGGATTGCAATGAATCTGTAGGTTGCTTTAGTTAATATGGATATTTTAACAATGTTAATATTTTCAATCCATGAACATTAAATTATCTTTCCATTGGTTTGTGTTTTCTTTAATTTATTTCAACAATGTCTTATAGTTTTCAGTGTACAGGTCTTTCACTTGTTTTGTTAAGTTTATTCCTATGTATTCTATTCTTTTTTGTGATTGTAAATGGGATTGTTTTTCTCATTTCTCTATCTGATGGTTTCTTGTTAGTATATAGAAACACAACAGATTTTTGTATATTGATTACATATCTGGCAACCTTACTGCATTCATTTTTATTTCTAATAGGTTTTTTTTTTTTTGGGTAGAGTCTTTAGGGTTTTCTATATGTAAAATCATGCCATCTGCAAACAGTGACAGTTTTACTTCATCCTTTACAATTTGGATATCTGTTTTTTTTCTTGTCTAATTGCTCTGGCTAAGACTACCAGTACTATGTTGAATAAAAGTGGTGAGAGTGGGCATCCTTATTTTGTTTCTGATCTTAGAGGAAAAGCTTTCAGTTTTTCACCACTGAGCGTGATGTTGGCTGTGGGTTTGTCATATATGGCTTTTTAATGTTGAGGTAATTTTCTTCTATATCTCTTTAATTAAGTGTTTTTTAAAATTAGGAATGGATGTTGTGTCTTGTCAGATGTATTTTCTGCATCTATTGAGATGATCATATGATTTCTATCCTTCATTTTGTTGATATGGTATATCATGTTGATTGATTTGCAGATGTTGAAGCATCCTTACATTCTTGAAATGAATCACACTTGATTGTGGTGTGTGATCTTTTCAACACATTGTTGTACTTGCTAGTTCATCTATGTTCATTACAGATATTGGCCTATAAAATGTGTGTGTGTGTGTGTGTGTGTGTCCTTGCCTGGTTTTGGTATCAAGATAATGTTGGCCTCATAAAATAAGTTAAGAAGCATTCACTCCTCTTCAATTTTTTGTAAGAAACAGTTTGAGTAGGATAGGCATTAAAACTTCTTTGAATATTTGGTAGAATTCACCAGTGAAGCCATCTGATCCTGGACTTTTATTTTTTGGAGGTTTGTGATTACTGTTTCAATTTCCTTACTAGTGATTTGTCTATTCAGATTTTCTGTTTCTTCATAATTCAGTCTAGGAAGTTTATATGATTCTAAGAATTTGTCCATTTCTTCTAGTTTGTCAAATTTGATGGCATATAGCCTTTCACAGTATTCTTTTATGATCCTTTGTGGTATCTGTTGCATCTTCTTTCATTTCTAATTTTATTTGAGTCTTCTCTCTTTTTCTTTTGTGAGTCTAGCTAAAGGTTTGTAATTTTTGTTTATTCTTTCAAGGAAAAAGGTATTTATTTCAATAATCTTTTCTCTCATCTTTTTAGTCTTTATTTCATTTATATCTGCTCTGATTTTTTTATCATCCTCTTCGTTCTACTGACTTTAGGCTTCATTTGTTCTTTTTTTCTAGTTCTTTTAGGTGTCATGTTAGATTGTTTGAGTTCTTTCCCATATCTTGAGGTAGGCTTGTATTGCTATAAACTCCCCTCTAAGTACTGCTTTTGCTGCATCCCAAAGATTTTGGTATGTCATATTTTCATTTTTATTTGTCTCTATGTGTCTTTTCATTTTCTCTTTTATTTCTTCATTGACCCAATAGCTGTTCAGTAGCATGTTTAATCTCCAAATATTTGTGATTCTTCCAGCTTTCTTGTTATGGTTGATTTCTAGTTTTATACCATTGTGGTCAGAAAAGTCGTTGATGTGATTTCAATCTTCTTAAAATTTTTGAGACTTGTTTTGTGTCCTAACATATGGTCTATCCTTGAAAATATATCATTTGCACTTGAAAAGAATGTGCACTCTGTTGCTTTGGGATGAAAAGTTCTGTAAATACCTATTAAGTCCACCTGATCTAATGTATTATTTAAGGTTGATGTTTCTTTGTTGACTTTAAGATTGGATAATCATTGGTTTAAATGGGATCTTAAATCTCCTATTATTGAATTTTATCTTTTTTCCCTTTAGGTCTGTAAATAATTGCTTTATATATTCTGGTGCTCTTAAATTGGGTGTGTATATATTAATGTTATGTCTTCTTGATGGATTGTTTCCTTTATCATTATAAAACCTCAATCTTTGTCTCTTACCATCTTTTTTTTCTCTTGAAGTTTATTTTGTTGATATAAGTATGGCTTCTCCTGCTTTTCTCTGAATATCATTTGCTTGGAGTATCTTTTCCACCTTTTCTCTTTGAGCCTATGTTTGTCTTTGGACCTAAGATGGGTCTCCTGACAACAGCATATAGTTGGTTCCTGTTTTTTAATCCATCCAGCTACTTTGTCTTTGGTGAGTTTCATATATTTACATAGGTTAGGGTGATTATTGATATATGAGGACTTACTCCTGACATTTTATCTTTATTTCTCCCCAATTGCTCTGTATCTCTTTTGTTTCTTTTCCCTTGTGATTCTTTCTGCTAAATTAGTTTGGTGGTTTTCTATTATGACTTTTCCTATTTTCTCTTTTTTAAGGGTCATATATTATTTTTTAATTTTCTTTAGTTCTCTTTGTTTGTTTGTTTTTTACTTCTTAGAATATTAGAAGCTGTTGTTTGAAGTCTGTAAGTCCAACACTTGTGTTTCTTCAGGGATGATTTCTCCCACTTTACTTTCTTCCTTTAAATGGCCCATATTTCCTGTTTCTTTGTATGCCTTTAATTTTTTTTGTGGAAAATTAGACATTTGAAAAAGGTAGTCATCTCTTCCATTTTTGAAAAATGGCTTTGTTCTTTTAAAGCTCTTTACTAATCAGCTATATATGTGTTTTCTTAGTCTTGTAATCAGCATGAGAAGAAAGCTGAATTCTCAGGTATTTTTTTTTTGTCATAAAACCAATTATTTAATTGAAGCTATAAAAAAAAGAGGCAATATAATTGATAAAATAATTAGGAAACGATTTTAGCATGTTTCAAAAGATTTAAAATAGGACACTTTACACTTTTTTTTTTTTGATTCTCTGTATACATGTATGTTTTAAATAATCTCCTAAAGAGTCTAACTCCAGCTTCTTCTTTGAAACTTAAGATAATTTATTGTATGTCTCTACCTGTAATCTAGTGCTGAGAGATTGCAAATCTTAGGATCTTCAGAACTTAGGATCTCTGAAGCTTTCTCATGCAGTGTTCATCCATTCTTCCCATCTGATATCTGAGTTAGGCAAAATAGAGACTATTCCTTCAGGCAGCTCCGAGACAGGTTACAATGTTTTGAATAAGTTCTGCTCTGGTCCTTCCAGTTCAAGGGGAGAAATTGAAAACTGTCTGGCGCTTCCTCTATACCGAGTCTGTGCTATGCTAGAAAGTGGCTGGAACAAGATTGAGCAAAAATGTCATAAATTTTCTTGTTTATTTAAAGTTTTCCCCTTATGGTTGAGTGTTTACTGGTTGCTGTAGAACTTTGTCTGTTTTCCAAAGCCCTTGTAAAGTAAAAATTTCCAGTTGTGTTTTTTTATGTGAGTCTTCATGGGGAGTTATGGCTTTGGGCTTCCACCATTTTGCTGACTTACTGCCTTTTAAGGCTTACTTTTGGTGGTGTAGAGTTCTGTGGGTTTTGGCATGTGCATAATATTATGCACCCACCATTGTAGCATTATAAATGTTTCACTGTGATAAAAAAAAAAACAAAAACAACTTCTACTTCACCTACTCAGCTTCCTCCATTTTCAGTTTCCCCTTGGCATTCACTGATTATTTTACTGTCTCTATAGTTTTGCCTTTTCCAAAATGTCATATAATTGGAATTATACATTTTGCAGCTTTTTCAGACTGGCTTTTAAAACTTAGCAATACACATTTAAGATTTATCCATAGTTTTTTTTTGTGGCATGATAGCTCATTTATTTTTAGTGATGAATAGATCCCATTGTATGTATGTACCACAGTTTGTTTATTCATTTACCTGTTAAAGAACATCTCGGTTGCTACAGTTTTGGACAATTATAAATAAACCCACTATAAATATTTGTATTCTAGTATTTTTATGGACCTAAATTTTCAAATCGTCTAGATAAATACCTAGATGCACAAGTGCTGGATCACACGGCAAACATGTTAACTCCATACAAATTATTCTTACCAGCAATGAATGTGATTCCCGTTGCTCCATATTCTCACCAGTATTTAAAATTGCCAATGTTTGGTCAATTTTTATTAGATTCCAGACATTGTGTTTTTAACCTTGTCGAGTGGTAGATATTTTGTATTCATATAAATATTCTTGAGCTTGGTTCTGAGATACATTTATGTTACTCGTGAACAGTTTAATCTTTTTGTGTCTTGTCATTAGATTTGTAAAATAAGATGAGAGCAGTGTTCAGTTTAGGGCTACCTTGTGCTGACCAAGGGATGGTCATGACAGAGCACTTCAGCCTAAGAGAACAACATCAATTTGGTCAGTACTTTCTGCCAAGTTCTGGCAATACTTCTTTGTTTTCTTGCTATAACTCCAACTAAGGCTCTCCACACTAATCCTAGACACACAGCCAAATCAGAATATAGGGATTTTTATTTCTTTTTCCCTGTGTCAATCCAGCATCCAGAGTGATAGGTGTTACGCAACAGGTTTTAATGAATATACTGAAAAATTAACATATAACATGTATTACATATATTACATGTAATATAAACACTATCTCTATTAGTGATATTTATGTTAAAGTCTACTATGACTTATTCAATACAGCAACATCAGAATTTTCATGCTTATTATTTTTAATTCATTAAAGAAGGTGTATTACTTTGCTGGTGATGCCATAATACAGTATCACAGACTGTGTGCTTAAGCAACAGATATTTTTTTTTTAAACTTCTGGAGGCTAGAAATTCAGGGTGTCAGTAGGTTTAGTTTCTCTGAGGCCTCTCTTGACTTGCAGATGGTTGCCTCTTTTATTAATTGAAATATATTTGACATATAATATTGTATAAATTTAAAGTGTATACATGTTGATTTGATACATTTATATATTATAATTGTCATTATAATGACAATTAGCATATCTGTCATGTCACATAATCATTTCTTTTTGGTGGTTGGAGTAAATTAATATCCAATCTCTTAACAAGTTTGATGATTATAATACAATATTATTGTCTATATTTACTATATTTTGCTTTAAATATCCAGGACTTTTTTAATGGTTGCCTTCTAACAGTGTCTTCACATGGTCTTTTCTCTGTGTGTTCTTACCTTGTATCTCCTTGCATGTCTAAATCTTCTCTTCTTATAAGGACACCAATGAGATTGGATTAGAGCTGACCCTAACATCCTCATTTTAATTTAATTACCACTTTGAAGGCTCTAACTGAATAGTTACATTCTAATGTACTGGGTGTTAAGGCTTCAACATATGAATTTGGGGAGTACAATTCAGCCCATAACAGAAAGAAAAATAATTTAAAATATTGGAAAATGAGTAGCTTGTCATGTGCGTGAAAATCTAAGATCATTAACATTAAAATTAGTTTAAAAATAAATAAGAGAATTAAGCAAAAACCGCTGTTAATGTATCAAAAGCAACAGCTTTCCTATGTGCAAATAAATACTTGTTAGAACATGTATGAAGATATTTTATTTACAATAATAAGAATTGAATGAAAAGAACTTAGTAATGTTTACCTGTATGTACATCTGTGTGTAAAAAAACAACCTACCTGAGAGATTTAAAGAAGAGAATACATAGTGGGCAGAATTATGTTATTACAAGATAATGTTATAATTTACTGCTGTAAATTATAGACAAGATAATGTTATAATTTACTACTGTAAAAATGTTATTTTCATGTTAATTCATAAGTATAATGCTAATCAGAACCTCAGAATAAATTTTTTTTCTAGAGATTTGGCCCTAGAAACTTATACTAAAGTTTATCTTGATAAAATAGCTTGTGAAAATATTTGTGGGAATTCTAAAAAATCAGAGTCAAGAGAAATGATTAGCATTGCCTTGTACTTAAATCCATAATAAAGTGACAATAATTAATATGCTAACATGCTGTGTAAATGCTGCATCAATAGATTGACCATGGGAACGCACACACACACAAAAAATCTACAAATAGATCCAAGTATGTAATGGAATTTTACATGTAATAAAAGTGATCTTTCACAATAATAAAGAGGACTCTAGTTTCAGATCTTAGTTATGAAGAATTTGGAACGTGTCACCTCACATATACAGCAAGAAAAGCTGGACAAACTTTAAATCAGTGACCTTTAACTTAATCAGACCAGAGGTTGCAGAGCGGATGTAATCCTGAAATCAAGAGACAAGGAAATCCAGAAGGATACAACAAATGAGAGATCTGCTTATCTTATATAGAAGCCCCTGGAGCTAATAGAACTAAACTGGTATTTTTAACAAATTGCTGGAGAATGGGTGTGGTCTATTATGAGAGTAAGAGTTTTCTTTGTAGAGACAGCAGTATTAGGGGGGTCCCTGATGTTAGGTTCACACAAGGCCGAAGAGGTTAAACAAGGTTTATTGTAGCAATGACAGCTGGGCTGAGCCGAAGATGGTGTCAGCCGTGAATGTGAGGGGACCTGAAACTTATGTGGGGCTTGAAGAGGGCTTTTTTGGTGGGAATATTTTGGGCGGATAAATTGGCTGGGAAGGAAAGTCCAGTGAAACGGAAGGTGAGCACATAGCATTGCCAACCTGGACTCGAGCTCTGGTTCCCACACTACAGGGGTAGGGATAGGGCCCTCCTGGACCTAACACCCACCCTTTTGTGAATTTTCCCTCCAGAATGAATTTTCTCTCCAGAAACTCCACCAGGTTCTCAGCTGAGAATGCCAGAAAAGTCCTGTAGGCACTGGTAAAGGGGAGAAAGAATAACTAACCATTGAGAAACACACCCAGAACTTTCTCCATAACAAAGGTCTACTCTCCAGAAACAAGTACTTTGCCAGAATGTAATTCTAAAATTTTATTCTACCTTGAGGAAGGTAATTATTCCCCACTCCAGCTCCCTGCATCCTTCCTTTCTCATCTAAGGGGTAATAAACACTACCAGATAGTCAACAAGGGATCTGACTTCAAAGAATTGATTTGGAAAACTGCAACTAGGAAAAAGGGTTGAAAAGAAAGAAAGCTATATCATTGGAGAGAGACAGAAACACTTGCGAAGGTCAGAGGCCCACTAAGACTGACATGACTGGAAGGTTTCTTCTTCCCCACACCATACCACACACCAACGCAGCTCCAGAATAGTAACAGTGAATTGCAGCTAAAAGAGCTGCATGAGTCAGACTCTATTCAGTAAGCTGTACATAAGGAAAGCCCTAGAGCTAATAGTGGAAAAAGAAAAAGAATAAACTTAGACTGCTATTTGACACCATACACAAAAATTAAGTCAAAATGGATCAAAGACCTAAATATAAGATCTGAAACATTTAAATACCTAGAAGAATACATAGGTACTAAACTCATGGACCTTGGACTTAGAGAGGATTTTATGAATTTGACTCCAAAGGCAAGGGAAGTAAAAGCAAAAATAAATAAATGGAACTACATCAAACAAAAAAGGTTCTGTAGAGCAAAGGAAACCATCAACCAAAAAAAAAAAAAGGCAATCAACCACATGGGAGAAGATTTGTAAACAATACTTCCTATAAGAGGTATTGTTTAAAGAACAATACAACTGTACTTATACAACTCAACAACAATAACAACCAACCCACAAATAATCCAACTAAAAAGTGGGCAGAGGACCTAAACAGACACTTCCCCAAGAAGATATATAAATGGCTGACAGACATTTCAAAGGATGTTGAACTTCACTAGCTATAAGAGAAATGCAAATGAAAACCACAGTGAGATACCACCTCACACCTGTTAGAATGGCTATCATCAACAGGACAAGTAATAACAAGTGTTGGAGAGGTTGTGGGGGTAAAGGAACCCTCATATACTGCTGGTGGGAATGTAAATTGGTATAGCCACTATGGAAAACAGTATGGAGGTTCCTCAGAAAACTAAGAATAGAGCTACCAAATTATCCAGAAATCTCTCTTTGGGTATCTACACAAAAACACTTTAAAAATACTTACTTATAAAGATATATGTACCCCTATGTTCATTACAGCATTATACATGGTAGCCAAAATATGGAAACAACCTAAGTGTTCCTCAGTGAACTGTTGGATAAAGAAGCTGTGCACATATATACAGTGGAATACTACTCAGCCATAAGAAAAGATGAAATACTGCCATTTGTGATGAGGTGGATACTCTTAGTATCATGCTGAGAGAAATAAGTCAGATGGAAAAGAACAAGAATCATATAATTTCACTCATATGGGATATAAAAGAGAAAGCAACAAATTAACAAACAAAACAAACAAAAAATTCATTGACAAAGACAACGGTATGGTGCTTACCAGAAGAGAAAGGGAATGGGGGGAGGTTGAAGAGGGTAAAAGGGGTCAAATATATGGTGACCGAAGGAAACTAAACTTTAGATGATGAGCACATAATGCAATATACAGATGGTGCATTATAATATTGTACACTTGAAACCTAAATCTTATTAACCAATGTCATGCCAATAAATTTAATTAAAAAAAAAAACACTAAAGAATTTTGAGCAGCTGGTACCTATACCTACAACAAACATTGAATATAACCTGATTCCTAGACAGAAAAGACAAATTATCCTACTAAAAGCTGTTTAGTTTCTATTATCAAATACATATTTAGCTTTTAATTTTAAAAAATTTATAAGATATGCCAAAGGCAACACAGAAAAAATTAAGAGATAAAAAAAATCTTGCAGAACCAGACACAGACATAACACAGATGCTGGAACTATGAGACAGAAAATTTAAAATTTAAATATGTATGTCAAATATATTTCAAGTAAAAAAAAATGTTAAAAATATACACAAAATAATGAATAAAATAAAATAATACTGTATAGATCATGGCTGTGTAATTCTCTTCCCTTCAATTTACAACTAGTAAGACATCCATACTCAAAAATGTTTTCTCTGCACAGCACACCGGGACACCTGAGAAATCCATCTATTTGTGCATCTGAAGGTGGATGAATCAGAGCTGGTGGAGGCTGCAGAGGGACAGAGGATCCAAGGTGGTGGCGGTGGCGGTAGGCCATCAGTGCCAGTGACAGTGGCACCAGCAAAACCAAAAGTGGTGGCGACACCAATAATCCAAGTGGTAGCAGTGGCATCAGAGCCACCAGTGGTGGCAGCAGTACCTGCAACCTTGGAAGAGACCCTGGTGGCAGTGGCAGTGGTGGCACCAGGGACGCTGAAGGTAATTATGGCACTGGAGGCACCAAGAGTTTGTAGTTGCCGGAGTGGTAACTGCACTGTCCACTCCTCTGGCAGAGGGGTTGGAGGGTAAGAGTAGTGAGTGAAAAATCTATTCACCCCATGGGCTGCAGCTGGAGGGTCCTGCTGTTCTTCAGTGGTTCCCAGACTTCTGAGGAGAGATCCATGACCAGGGGAAGGAAAGGAAAGAATGGAGGCAAAGAGAGCTAAAGAAACATATTTCCTACTGTCTGTAGCAGGAGTTCAGCAAAAGGACCCCCCAGGACTCCCCAGACTCCCCCACTTGAGGATCCCCTATCAGCCTTTGGCACACACCTCCCCAACTATGCTAACAGCCCATTTTTTAAAAAGCACTCACTCCCAACTATAGTAAGGAGGCAGCTCTAGTAAGAGAAAAACAAAACGGTGTGCTATAGTGCCACCTGCTTGAAATCAGAAGAAAGGCTTCTAATTTTCAACCTGTTGAATTGTTAGAATCAAAATAAAACCTCACCTAAGAAAGGTGTTCGCTACTTCAAATGCAGTGTTAGAAGCACATCTCATCAAACACTATGCACATGGTAATTTTCTCTCTCTCTCTCTCTCCCCTTCTTTCTCTCTCTCTCTCTCTCTCACACATACGACAGTTCTTTAGCAACCAAACTCAAAGATGTGGAATATTGCCATCTAACTGACAGAGAATTCAAAATAGCTTTTATGAAGAAATTCAATGAGCTACAAGAAAACTTAGAAAGGCAATTCAATTAACTCAGAAACAAAATTAATGAATAGAAGTACTTTACCAAAGAGATAAAAATTCTAAAAAGATGCCAAACAAAAATTCTGGACCTGAAGCACTTGATAAATGAGATGAAGAACATGTTAGAAAGCATTGGAAATGGAGCATATCAGATAGAACAAATAATAAGCAATCCAGAAGATAGGAGTCTAGAAATAATTCAGTTGGAAGACAAGAGAGAACTAAGACTTAAAACTATGAGAAAAACCCTGTAAGAGCTATCAGACTCTATTATGAGAGCTAACATAAGAGTAATGGGTATACTGAAAGAAGAAGAGAAGGGGAAGGGGGCAGAGAGAAATAATAGCTGATAATTTCTCAAACCTGAGGAAAGAACTGGACATACATGTCCACAAAGCTAACAGAGCACCTTGTTATCTCAACGCTAAAAAACCTTCTCCAAGACACATCATAATGTTGTCAAAAGTCTATGATAAAAAAAGAATATTAAAGGTTGTCAGGAGGGGAAAAATAACCTACAAAGAAACTTTTATTAGGCTATGAACGGATTCTCAGCAGGCCAGGGAAAAGTGGAATGACATATTTAAGCATTGAAAGATAGAAATTGCCAGCCAAGAATACTTTATACAGCAAAATTATCTTTCAGGTATGAAGAAGAAATAAAACTCCCTACACAAACAAAAGCTAAAAGAGTTCACCCCCACTAGACCTGCCCTACAAGAAATGTTAAAAGAGCTCTTCTAGTTGAATTGAAATAAAAAAGTACACAAAACTCAGAGTGAGGTGACAGTCAGAATTTAAAAACTGTAACTTTATTTTAGAATAGGATATTAACATTTAATTATAGCATAAAGGTTAAAGGAAAGGAATACTAAAAATAACTATGGCTACTATAGTTTGGTAACAAATTCACCATAAAAATAGATAATTTGTGACAGCAAAAATATAAAAGGAGAGGAGTAAAAAAGTGAAATCTGTATAGGCAAATAAAGAAAAGTTTCTACCAAGAAAAAATAGATTATTTTATCTTGGAGACATTTTATGCAAACCTCATGGTAACCACAAAACAAAAATCTAGAGTGGAGACATGAAGCATAAAAAAGGGAAAACTGAGTAAATTAACATGAAGAAACCACCAATGTAAGAAGGCAGACAGACCCATGAGGAAACAGGAAAATGGAGATTTAAAACAACCAGAAAACAAAAGCTAAAATGGCAATAGTAAGTTCTTACATATCGATAATCACCCTAAATGCAAATGAACTGAACTCACCAATCAAGTGGTTGGCTGGATTAGAAAACAATACCCAACTATATGCTATCTTCCGGAGACTCATTTCAGCTCTAAAGGCACACATAGGCTCAAAGTGAAGGGGTGGAATATGATATTCCAAGCAAGTGACCAAGAGAAAGCAAAAGAAATCAAAAGAAAGCTGGTGTAGCCATACCTATTATAGAAAAATAAAATTCAAGCCAAAAATGGTAACAAAAGGCAAAAAAAGTTATTATATAATGATAAAGGGATCAATACACCAAGAAGTTACAACAATCATAAATATTTACACTGCCAACAATTGAGCACTGAACTATATTATGCAAATCCTAACTGATCTTAAGGAGAAATAGACAATGATACAATAATAATACTCCAGTATCAGCAATGGCTAAATAGTCCAGATAAAAAAATCAACAAGGAAACATTGGCATTGAACTAACTATACCTTAGAATAAATGTACTTAACAGACATATCCTGAAAATTCCACCTTACAGCAGCAGAATACACAATCTTCTCAAGTGCACATGGATAATTCTTCAGGACAGATTATATGATAGGACACAAAACAAATCTTAACAAATTTAAGATGCTTTGAAGTCATTGCAACTATTTTTTCTGACTACAATGGTATGAAGGTAGAAATAAACAAGAGGAGAGTGAGAAGATCCATAAACATGTGAAAACTAAACAACAAACTCCTAAACAACATATGGGTCAAAGTAGAAATCAAGAAAGAAATAAAAACGTTATCTCAAAAGAAAATGAAAATACAACACATCAAGTTTTGTGGGATGTAGTAAAATCAGATCTGAGAAGAAAGTTTATAGCAATAAACATATATACAGTCATGCACCACATAAAGATATTTTGGTCAATGATGGAATAATCCCAAAAGATTATAATAAAGTTCCTAAGGTTACAATGGGACCGTGGTCCCATAAGATTATAATAAATCTGGAAAATTCCTCATAATTAGTGACAGCATAGCTGTCATTAATAGAGAGAAATGTTCATGGTCCATTATCTGCTTACAAGCAAATCTATGATTTTAAAACAAGCAAATCACTATAGACATATTTCTGAAAAAAGTGATATCTTCTCAAAAAGAGCCTCAGGAAGGTCCTTCAGGAGGTATTCCAAAAGAAGGCACTGTTATCAGGACACGATACCTCCATGCATGTTATTGACCCTGAAGACTTTTTAGTGGGACAAGATGTGGAGGTGGAAGACAGTGATATTGACCCTGTGTAGGCAGAGGCTACTATGTGCATTTGTGTCTTCATTTTAAGAAAAAAAAAAAAAGCTTATAAAATAGGGATATAAAGAAAGAAAATTTTTTTGTATGCCATATAATGTGTTTAGGTTTTAAACTGTTATTATAAAAGAGTTGAAAAGTTAAAAAAAATCAAAAAGTTTATAAAATAAAAAAGTTACATTAAGCTAAGATAATTTATTATTAAAGAAAGAAAAAAAATAAATTAAAATAAATTAAAATAAGTTTAACATAACCTAAGCGTATAGTCTTTATAAAGTCCACAATAGTGTACGGTAATGTCCTACGCCTTCACATTCCCTCACTGACTCACCTAGAGCAACTTCCAGTTCTGTAAACCCCATTCATTGTAGGTGCCCTATACAAGTGTACCATTTTAAATCTTTTATACTGTTTTTATTATATCTTTTATATGTTTAGACATGATTAAATACACACAATATTTTCCATTGTGTTATAATTGCCTACAGTTCAGTATAGTTACATGGCGTACAGGTTTGTAGCCTAGGAACAAAAGGCTATATCATATGTGTATGTGTAGTAGGCTATACCATCTAGGTTTATGTAAATGCACTCTATGATTTTCAAACAATGACAAAATCACCTGATGAAACATTTCTCAGAACGTATCTCCATTGTTAAGCGATTCACGACTGTATTAGGAAACTAGAAGATCTCAAATAAACAATTTTATACCTCAAGAAACTAGAAAAAGAACAAATTAAGTTCAAAGTTAGCAGAAGGATGGAAATAATAAAGGTTAGAGTAGAAATAAATAAAATAGAGACCAGAAAACATAGAAAAAAATCAATAAAACTAAGAACTGGTTCTTTGGAAAGATAAACATAATTGACAAATATTTAGCTAGACTAATCAAGAAAGAAAGAAGACTCGAATAAAATAAGAAATGAGAGACATTACAACACATACTACAGAAACACATGAGATCAAAAGAGACTATATTCCCATAAATTACAAAATCTAGAAGAAATGAATATATCTTTTTTTAATTTTTTTAAAATTTAAATTTATTTATTTTTTTATGATAACCTTGGTTAACAAAATACAATAAATTTCAGCTGTACACTTTAACAATAAGGCATATATATATATTTACACTGTATGTTCACCTCCCATAGTTAAATTTCTTTCTGTCACCACATATTTGACCCCCTTTTCTCCATCTACCTCCTCCTACTTCTACCCCCTGGTAACCACTAGTCTGTAGTCCATGTCCATGAATCTCTGTTTGTCCTGTTCATTTATTGCTTTTAGGTTTATATCCCACATATAAGTGATATCATGTGATTTTCAACTTTTTCTGTATGGCTTATTTTGCTTAGCATGATTATCTCGAGGTCCAACCATGATGTTGCAAATGGCAGTATTTCATCTCTACTTATGGCTGAGTAATATTCCATTGTATATATGTACCATAGATTTTTTAGCCAATCATCTATTGTAGGGCACTTCGGTTGCTTCCATGTCTTGGCCACTGTGAATAATGCTGCTATGAACATCGGTGTGCAAATATTGTTTTGGATATGGGTTTTCAAGTCTTTAGGGTAATGCCCAGTAGAGAGATTGCTGGATTATATGGTAGGTCAATTCTTAGTTTTTTGAGGAATCTCCATACTGTTTTCCATAGTGGCTGTACCACCAGCAATGTATGAGGGTTCCTTTTCTCTGCCTCTTCTCCAGCATTTCTTATTACTTCTCCTGTTGATTATAGCTATTCTAACAGGTGTGAGATGGTATTTCATTGTGGTGTTGATTTGCATTTCCTAATAGCTAGCGATGTTGAGCATCTTTTCAAATATTTGTTGGCTATATATATGTACTCTAGGGAGAAGTGTCTGTTCAGGTCCACTGCCTAATTTTTGATTGGATCATTTCTTTTCTTGTTGTTATTGAGTTGTATGAGTTCTTTGTATATTTTGGATATTAGGCCCTTATCCAAGGCGTTGCTTGCAAGTATACTTTCCCATTCGAATGGCTGTCTCTTTACCTTGTCGATGATTTCTTTTGCTGAGCAGAAGCTTTTTAGTTTGATGTAGTCCCATTCATTTATTTTACCTTTTACTTCCCTTGCTTTTGAGGTCAAATTCATCAAATCCTCTTTAAGTCCAAGGTCCTTGAGTTTAGTTCCTATGTTTTCTTCTATGCATTTTATTGTTTCAGGTCTTATATTCAGGTCCTTAATCCATTTTGAGTTAATTTTGGTGTGTGGTGATAGACAACAGTCTAGTTTCATTCTTTTGCAGGTAGCTTTCCAGTTTTCTCAGCAGCGCTTATTGAAGAGGCTTTCCTTTCTCCACTGTATGTTTCTGGCTTTTTTATTGAAATTTATTTGCCCATGTAAATATGGGTTTAATTCTGGACTCTTGATTCTGTTCCACTGGTCCGTGTGTCTGTTTTTCTGCCAATACCATGCTACTTCGATTACTGTCACTTTGTAGTATAATTTGAAGTTGGGCAGAGTGATGCCTCCAGCCTCATTCTTTTTTTCATGATTTGAGGTCTTTTGTGCTTCCATACAAATCCAATGATTTTTTGTTCTATTTCTTAAAAGAATGCCGATGAGATTTTGACGGGGATTGCATTAAATCTGTATAATGCTTTAGGTAGGTAATATGGTCATTTTAACTATGTCAATTCTTCCAATCCAAGAACATAGAATATCTTTACATTTCTTTGTATCTTCTTTGATTTCTTTTAATAGAGTCTTGTTGTTTTCATTATCTAGGTCCTTCGCATGTTTTGTTAGATTTATTCCTAGGTATTTTATTCTTTTTGTTGCAATTGCAAAAGGAGTTACTTTTTCCACTTCTTTTTCTGACACTTCATTATTAGAGAATGGGAAAGCTATAGATTTTTGAATGTCGATTTTGTATCCAGAATCTTTACTGTATTTTCTTATTGTTTCTATCAGTGTTCTTGTGGATTCTTTTGGGTTTTCTACATAGAGAATCACGTCACCCACAAATAGTGACAATTTGACTTCTTCATTTCCTATTTGGATGCATTTTATATCTTTCTCTTGCCTGATTGCACTCACTAGGACCTCCAGTGTTATACTGCATAACAGTGGTGATAGTGGACAGCCTTGCCTTGTTCCTGATCTTGGAAGGTTTATAGTTTTTCACCACTAAGTATAATGTTGGCTGAGGGTTTGTCATACATGATCTTTATTATGTTAAGGTACTTTCCATGTATACTGATTTTGCTCAGAGTTTTGATCATAAATGGATGTGGTATCTTGTCGAAGGCTTTTTCTGCATCTATTGACATGATCATATGATTCTTATATTTTAATTTGTTTATGTGGTGTATCACATTAAACGATTTTCATATGTTGAACCATCCCTGTGCCTCTGGGATGAAGCCTTCTTGATTGTGATGTATAATTTTTTTTAACATGTTGCTGTATTTGGTTTGCTCATATCTTATTTAGGAGTTTTGCATCTGTGTTCATGAAAGATATCGGTCTGTAGTTTTCTATTTTGTGTTAAATGTATCAGGTTTTGGTACCAGGGTAATGTTGGCCTGATAAAATGAGTTGGTAAATATTGCCTCCTCTTCGATTTTTTGGAAGAGTTTGCAGAGAATAAGTATTAAATCTTCTTTGAATGTTTAGTAGAATTCACTGGTGAATCCATCTGGTCCTGGACTCTTACTTTATGGTAGGTTTTTGATGATTGTTTCAATTTCCATATTGCTGATCGGTCTCTTTAGATTTTCTCGTTCTTGATTTAGTGTAGGAAGGTCATATTTATCTAAGTACTGGTCCATTTCTTCCAGGTTATTAAATTTGGAGTTATATACTTTTTCATAGTATTCTTGTATGATCCTTTGTATTTCTGTGGTGTCTGTCATAATTTGCTCTCTTCATCTCTGATTTTGTTTATTTGTGTCCTTTTTCTTTTTTTCTTAGTGAGTCAAACCAGAGGTTTGTCAATTTTATTAACATTCTCAAACAACCAGCTCTTTGTTGTATTTTTTCTATTGTTCTTTTGTTTGTTTGTTTTGAATTTCATTTATTTCTGCTCTAATTTTAATGATTTCTTTCCTTCTGCTGACTTTAGGCTTCATTTGTTCTTCTTTTTCTATGTTTTTTTGTTTGTTTGTTTGTTTGTTTTTTTAAGATGAAGCTTTAGGTTGTTTATTTGGGCTCATTCTTGTTTTTGGAGATAAGCCTGAAATCATATGAACTTTCCGCTTTTGCCGTGTCCAAAAGTTTTGATATGTTACTATCATTCATTTCTATGTATCTCTATTTTTTTTAGGCGAAGAAACCTTTGATTTACCTCATAGATCGCAAGGACCTTGTCAGCTTACAATCCCTTATTTTTTATTTTTTATTGATTTTTACACCTACAGCGCCTGGTCTTCCTAGTTGTTCTCCCATTCAAGTACTAACCAGGCCCGACTCTGCTTAGCTTCCAAGATCAGACAGAATTGGGCTTGTTCAGGGTAGCATGGCCGTCGACTCTATGTATCTCTTGATCTCTCTTTTAATTCCTTCTCTGACCCAGTTATTCTTCAGTAGCATGTTGTTTAATCTCCATGTATTTGTGGTTCTTCCTGCTTTTTTTGCAATTGATCTCCAGCTTCAAGGCATTATGATCAGAGAATATGGTTGGTATGATTTCAACCCTCTTATATTTAGTGTTGAGGCTATCTCTGTGTCCCAGTATGTGGTTGATTCTTGAGAATGTTCCATGTGCACTAGAGAAGAATGTATAAGCAGCTGTTTTTGGATGGAAGGCTCTATATATGTCAATTATGTTCAGTTGGTCTAATGTGTCATTTAAGGATGTTATTTTCTTATTGATTTTTTGTTTAGAAGATCTGTCCATATCCAACAGTGGGGTATTTATGTCCTCAACTACGATAGTGTTTTGGTCTGTTTCTCCCTTTAGTTCTGTTAGTAATTGCTTTACATATATTGGGGCTCCCTGATTGGGAGCATAGATATTAATAACTGTTATGTCTTCTTGGCATATGATTCCCTTTATCATTATGAAGTGTCCCTCTGTACCTTTCTTTATCTTTTTTATTTTGAAGTCTATTTTGTCTGATATTAGTACCGCTACTCCTGCTTTTCTCAGAATGCCATTTGCTTGAAATATCATTTTCCATCCTTCACTTTGGATCTATATTTGTCTTTGGAACTAAGATGTGTCTCTTGGAGGCAGCATATGGTTGGGTTTTGTTTTTTGATCCAATCTGCAACTTTGTGCCTTTTTATTGGTGAATTCAGTCCATTTACATTTAGGGTGATTATTGAAATATGAGGTCTTCTTATAGCATTTTATCTTTTGCTTTCTGGTAGCTGGGTGTTTCCATTTCTTCCTTGTCCTTGTGTTTCCATTTTCTTTACTTTGGTTGGCTTTTGTGGGTTTTGCCTCTGGTTCTTCTCGTTTTATGTTATATATTTCAGTTCTGAATCTTTGGTGTGTGGTTACCATTATGAATATGAAAAAGATACTTATATATATACAATCGTCCATTTTCTTCTCTGCTCGCCTTATCTCCATTCCTCTTTGCAAATTTGGATCTTTGAATCCTCCCCTCTTCAGTCATTGTCTTCTTCATTTGTTCCTATGTATGCTGAACATTCATTATTATCTTATTATAGCTATTCTCTTCTTATTTTTTTAAGCGTAAAATGCCCTGTTCTCAGTAAGGATTGCACTCCTCTGCTTCTATTCACCTCATAGTCACTTTACTCCTAATTATGTATTTTTTGTGGTCATTTTGGTTTAGGTGAGCTGACCCCTTTCAGTGTTTTCTGTGGTA
>NW_006442597.1:311783-315177 GCF_000325575.1 Pteropus alecto | reverse complement strand
TTCCATTTGGTTGTCTCTATTTCCCAAGCTTGTTATTTCATTTGTCACCTCTTGCAGTGTGTGTGTGTGTGTGTGTGTGTGTGTGTGTGTGTGTGTGTGTGTGTGTGTGTGTTTTAATCTCCAGAAAACCCAGTCTGTTCTTTTTGAGGGTTTTATTCTCCTTGCTAAAAAACTCATTCTGCTCATCTCATTGTTTTTTTCAATTCCTGAAATTTGAAATATGACTTGTTTCAGATCACACTGAGCTTTTTCAGAAGTACCATCCTGAATTCTCTGTTATTTAAGTTGCACATTTCTATATCTATAAGCTTATTTTCTGGAGATTTTGCTCTTTCTGAGACGCCCTGTCACCTTGGTTGTTCATGGTGTTTAATGGACTATTTCTGTGCCTGGGCATTAATGGAAGTTTATTCTACTGTTTTTCCAGAAAGATTTATTATATAAAGGTTTCTCTTTGGCTTGTTGCAAAGAAGACACTTTTATTTTGGTTTCCAGTAGGTGGCGTCTAAGCCTCTTGGATCCCTGCTTTATATAAAGCCTTAATAATGCCTTTTTTCCCCCCATATAGACATTCAATCACGCTCGCTACCCTCAGTCTCAGTCCCTGTCAGTGTTAGCAAACGTTTTGGTAGCGTTTGCTCAGTTTCCTTTGGGGCTCCACAGTGTTCAGTTTCAGAGGATATGGGGGAGAGTCCCTCTGGGTTGGGAGATTTGAGCTCAGCCTTGGTTTTGCAACAGCGGCTGGTAAGAATCGACTGTTGTTTATCTGCCCTCCCTGCTTCTCTGCTTTCTGACCTGATGACTGGGCCCTGCCGCTGGCCGCATGGAACTCCCAGCTCTCCCAGACAGGTCTGTTCAGGGAACTCGCTGTACCTTTTCCCCACCCCCTCTACCTACAGGGAGCTCAGGATGAGAGAGACAGCTTCTTTATTTCTCCCAGGCCACTGCCTAGCACCTGGGGTTCTGACCTGTGGGAGCTCTTATTCACAGATCCCACACTCAGCTGTGCTGGTGTGCTGTTTGGGTGTTTTCTTTTTGTTTGTTTGTTTTTTGAGTTTTAGATGTCATCTTATTGTTGTTTCAAGGGGAGAGATCTGGGGATGTCTCTCATCTGCCATTTTTCTTCAAAACCTGAATATACCTTTAGAAACACACAAACTACTAAGACCAAATCAGGGAAAAATAGAAAATCTGAACAGATCAATAATGAGTAAAGATCAGTAATCAAAAATCTCTCAACATAGAAAACTCCAGGCCCAGACAGTTTTGCTGGGGAATTCTACTAAACATTAAAAATTCAGTCCAATCCTCCTCAAACTCTTCCTAAATGCCAAGGAGGGAGAAACACTTCCAAATACATTTTATGAGGCAAGCATTATCTTGATATCAAATCCAGGTAAGAATTCCACAAGAAAAGGAAACTATAGACCAATTAATATCCCTGATGAATATTGGTGCAAAAGTTCCCCCCAATATTAGCAAACTGAATTCAAGAACACATTAAAAAGATTATACACCATGACCAAATAGATTAATCCCAGGGGTGCAAAGATGGTTCAACACATGCAAATCAATAAATGTAATACATCACACCAATAAAATGAAAGGTAAAAATCACATAATCCTCTCAATGGACACAGAAAAAACATTTGACAAAATAAAACATCCTTTCATGATAAAAAGAAGAAGATTGGGTATAGAAAGAACATGCTTCAGCATAATAGAGAATATATATGGCAAATATACAGCTAACATTATACTCAATGGTGAAAATTAGAAAGCTGTTTCTCTAAGATCAAGAGTAAGAAAAGGATGCCCACTCTCACCACTCCTATTCAGTATAGTATTATAAGTCCTAGATAGAGCAATTAAGCAAGACAAAGAAATAAAAGGTGTCCATATTGGTAAAAAAGAATTAAAATAGTCATTAATTGCTGATAATATAGTTTTATAAATAGAGAATCCCAAAGAGTCAACCAAAAAAAAATCTGGAACTAATAAACAATTTCTATAAAGTTGCAGGATACAAAAGCAACATAAGAAATAACTTGTATTATGCAAATAATGAAACATCTGAAAAAGAAATAAAGAGAACTATTTTATTTACAATTGCATCAAAAACAAAATACTTAGAAATTAATTTAATCAATAATCGAAAAATCTGTATAATGAAAACTACGAGACTTTGCTGAAACTGAAGAAGACACACAAATGGAAAGACATCCTATCTTCATGAATCAGAAGAATTAATATTGTTTAAATGTCCATCTACAGCTTCAGTGAAATCCTCATCCATATCCTAAACGCATTCTTCACAGAAATAGAAGATACAATTCTAAAATTTGAGTAGAACCACAGGACCCCAAAGCAATCCCGAGAACAAAGAACAAAGCCAGAGGTATCCAGCTTCTTGATTTTAAACCACACTACAAAGCCGTAATAATAAAAACAGGATGGTACTGGCATTAAAATAGACACATAGATAAACAGAACAGAAAGCCTAAAATTAAATCCCAGCATTATGGTCAACTAATATTTGACAAAGGAGTCAAGGAAGTTCAATATGGAAAAAGTAGTTTCTTCAACAAGTGGTGCTGGGAACACACACACAGAACAATGGAATTGGACCCCCATCTCATACCATTCACAAAAAAATAACACAAAATGGACCGAAACTTAAATATAAGACCAGAAACAATAGAAGTGTTAGAATAAAACACAGGGAAGAGCTCTTAAATATTGGTCTTGGCAATAACATTTTTGGACATGATGTTAAAAGCACAAGCAACAAAAATGAAAATCAACAAATAGAACTACATCAAAATCAAAAGCTTTGACACATCAAAAAAATTTTTTTAATGAAAGGACAACCAATGGAGTGGGAGAAAATTTTTGCAAACCATATGTTGAATAAGAGGTTAACACGCAAAATATATAAAAAACTCATACGACTTATGTTTTTTCTTTCTACAGTTTGAATATAATATGCCTAGGTGTGTGTGTGTGTGTGTGTGCGCACGTGCGTGTGTGTGTCTGGGTGTGTGTTTATTCTTCATGGTTCTCTATGAGTTTTTTGGATTTGTCTTTTGGTTTATAACATTAAGTTCTTGACTATTACTACTTCAGATATTTCTTCTGTTTCATTCTCTTTCTTCTCCTGGTATTCCAAATATGAGTACATTATTCCTTGGCAATTCTGTTCTGCATTTTTAATTTTCTCACTTTACATTCTTACTTGGGAAACAAGAACTTAATGCATAGTATAATGAATACAGACAACAATACTATAGTATAATAATGACATGTAATAAATATCACTACAAAACAATCATATCACAATATACAAATGTATCACAGTAACACATTGTACTCCTCACATTTATGCAATGTATTA
>NW_006442597.1:296175-311723 GCF_000325575.1 Pteropus alecto | reverse complement strand
TGGCCTAATGGAAAAGGTAGATGAAGAGGCTGGAGAGTGGGCAATCAAAATGGCGTAGATGATAAAGACTCTGTTCATCCCTCTGGTGACCAAATCAAAGTTGTGACAGAAACAAGGAGCAGCAGCAAGGAAAAATTGCCTGAGATCTAGATGAACAAGCCATACAACTAGAGAGAAATCCAAGAAAGCACCCTGCAACAGTGAGGACATGGGGCTGCCCAATCTCCAGCAGCTGAGTGAGACAGAGGCAGCGGCAGAAGCCTCTTAAAGGGGCCACATCCGCGAATGGATTTTTGCAGTGACAGACCTGCTCGCTCTGAGCATCAGTGCCGATTTGGCTGTGCGCAGTGAACACCAGAGACTTACAGGGAGACATTGCCAGAGTGAGGGCCAAGGTGAGACTCACTAGGTACATAAGTTAAGGTGGTATCCATTGTTCCCTGTAGAGCCCTCTCCCTTACCAGTGCAATGGACACAGGGCCGCCACAGCCATGACATCATCAGACTGGATAATGGAGGTCTCTCCGCCCAGAGGATTCCCTGAAAACCCACCTCCCCCAACTTGTGGCTCCGCCCAAGCCACATCCAAGTATATCCTCAGTGAGTCAGGTGTTCCTTGCTGAGCAATGCCTAGACTCCCACTGGAGGTAGCTGGCCTTGGCTTCTGGTGTGGCCTTTTGAGGTAACTATAAGCACAGCATCTGTGGATTGCTTGCTGAATCTTAACAAGTGGCCCCAAAGGGGGAGAGGCTTGGGCTAAGTTTGGTCTAGAGCTGAATCCCTCTCAGGATTGTTCCATTGGACACCTACTTCAGAAATCCACACTAATAAGACTGGGAGATTTAAGAGCTTTGCTTAGTCCATAGAAACAGGCATGGAAAGGCAGTCAAAATGGGAAGACAAAAAAAAAACAAAAAAACAGAAACCATATGACAGAACAGATATAATGGAGTCAAGTAATCTAACAGATGCAGAGTTCAAAATACTGGTTATAAAGATGCTCAATGAACTTTTGGTTAAATTCAGTGAGAACTTCAACAAAGAGATAAAAAACATAAAATTGGAAATGGAAATTATTAAAGGGAGCTGGTCTGAAATGAAGAACACATTATCTGAGATGAGAAGTATATTAAATGTAATAAACAAAGAAATAAACAGAACGAATAAAGAAAAGGATCAAATGCCCTATCTAAAGGATGGGAAAGCCAAGGACACTCAATCAAAATGGCAAGAGATAAGATGCCAAGACTATAAAAATAATTTAAAGAGCATATGGTACACTATTAAGGGTCCAAATATCCATCTGATCAGCATAACTGAAGAAAACCAAGATGTTGAACAGCTGTTTGAAGAAATAATGATGGAAAACTTCCCAAACCTGGTGAAGGAAATGAACATGAAACAGCTGGAAGCTCAGAGAATTCAAAAAATCAAGTATCCAAAGAGGCTCATACCAAGACACATCATAATTAAAATACCAAAGGTTAAATACAAAGGATGAATATTAAAAGCAGCAAGAGAAAAACAGTTATTTATAAGGGAACACCCATAAGACTGGCAGCTGATTTCTCAAAAGAAACCATGTAGGACAGAAGGGCTTCGCAAAAAATATTCGACAGGATGAAGACCCAGGATCTACAACCAAGAATAATTTATCCAGCAAAGCTATCATTTAGAGTTGAAGGACAGATAAAGAGCTTCCCAGACAAAAAATAAGCTAAAAGAATTCATCGACACCAAGCCAGTATTACAGGAAATGTTGGAGGGACTTCTTTAAGAAGAAAAAAACATGTATCAAAAACAGGAATAAAGAATGGTAACAACTACATTCCTATCAATAAGTACCTCAAATGGAAAAGAATTAAGTGCTCCAACTAAAAGAATGGATGAATGGAAAGGAAAGCAAGACCCCTACATGTTGCCTATAAGAGACTTGCTTCAGATTAAAAGACACACAGACTAAAAAGAAGGGGATGAAAAAAGATATTGCTTTGATGGACCTAGGAGGTATTTAAGTCAGACAGAGAATGATAAACACTATATGATTTCACTTAAAAGCAGAATCTAAGGAATAAAAAGAAAAAACTAATCAAAAACAGACTCACAAATATAGTGGACAATTTGGTGATGGACAGAGGGGAGGGAAGTTTGGGGGGCTGGGAGAAAGGGGTGAAGGGTTAAAGAAGTACAAATTAGTAGTGGATGGATGGTCACGGGGATGGGGAGCACAGCATAGGGAATGTAGTTAGCATTAATACATTGGCTAAGTGCAGGGGTCAGGGGAGGGAGGGAGCAATTGGGGGGATCATTTTACAAACTATATAGATGTCTAACCAATGTACTATATACTTGAAACTAATTAAAATAAATAAATTTTTAAAAAAGGTAGATTATATAAAAAAATATGGGTAATATAAGCAGAGAAACTGAAATTCTAGGAAAGAATATAAAAAGAATGCTAGAAAAACCTGCAAAAAAAAAAAATGAATAATGCCTTCAATAAGTTTAACAGTAAACATAAAGTGGCTGAAGAAAGAATCGGTGAGTTTGAAGGTATCTCAATAGAAGTTTCCCAAATAAGAATGCAAAGGGAAAAAATTAAAAATGCAGAACAGATAAAATTGAAGAAAACAGAAAAGCAATAGACAATTAAAAAAATTCAAAAGCTGTTTCTTTGAGAAAAATCATCAATAAAATTGATAAAAGTCTAGCCAGGCTAATGAAGAAAACATGGAGAAGATACAAGCTACCAGTACAAAAATGAAAAAATGGCATCACTACTTATCGCATAGACATTAAAAGGGTAATAACAATACTAAGATTATTTCTATACCCACAAATATGATATCTTACATGAAATGGACCAATTACTCCAAAAGTACAAATTACAAAAATTCACTCAAGACTCTCACCTTGATTAAACTTTAGTTAGGCTCCTCTGAACCTTTTTATTGACTAGGGCTTGAACTTAGCATTCCATATCCATCTCATCCTTGACAGGCTTGAATAGCTGTTTTAGCAAGAATTCTCCAAAAGCAGTTTAGAGAGGATCCTCATCCTTGACCTTCATCCCTCACTTTTGACATCTAAGTCCTTGGCCTGCCTTTAACAAGAATCCTATTAGGGCAGTTTAGCAAGAATCTCCCTACACTTGAAGTCTCCTTGTAGTAGTTTGCCATCCACTTACTTATTCTCTTACTCTCTCTCTGCTCATTAGCCTATACATCTCCAGCTTTCTTTGCTGTATCTGGAGTTGAGACTGATCTCTTCCCCTTATTGCAATAATCTTTAATAAACTCTTACTTATCATTTTAACAAATGCTAGAATGATTTTTTTCTTCAATAAATGCTAGTGGGAGCATATACTAGCACAGCCCTTTTGAAAATTTGTTGTTAACATCTATCAAATTTTGCACATCTATTTTAACTGAACAATTCTAATTTTGGCATTAGTATCACAGAAATAACACAAATATATAAAGAAGTATGGACACAAATATTCACTGCACATTATAATAAAAACTGGAAACAAAATAAACATCCGTCACAAGAAAAGAGCCACCCTTGAACGCATCTGTGTCTTTCCACAATGCCAGGTTTATCGAGTGGAACCTTCTCAGATAAACCAATCAAGTACCCATGCAGGTTAACAACACATAGAGAGAGGAAGTAGTCTTACACACAGAGCAAAGGGATGAAAGTCCTTAGCATCTCCCAAGTGAGCCCTGTTGACTGGAAGAGCAGATGGTTTCCTGTAGGTCCCAAGCCAGCGTCTACAGCAGGCAAAAGATCAGCATCTTCAGCTCTCAACATACCTGTTCGTGATGCTCTTGAGTCAGGCTTGAGTACCATCTGTCTGAGGTGTTCAACTTATATGGTCATTGTAGGTTGGAATCCTTATGCTTTCGACTCCTGCAGTGGAGGCTAATCCAGTGCAGTCGTTGCTGTGGTTTCTGTGGTTTGGGGCAGTCCTGGCACATCCTAGGGGCGTTCCCATTATGTACCAGTTGATGTTACTGTCATGATTCCCATGGAATCCATTTTGTAAAGACCTCAAAGTTCTCAGTTCTTTACGCTCTATAAAACATCCATCTAAAAGGTATTAAGTAAATAATATACCCCTCCAATACAACATCATACGGCCAAGAAAAATCATGATGTAATTCTAAATATTCTGACCTGATACTATGATTATACTGTATTAAGGGTCAAAACAATTTGTAAATAAGTAGAAAGAGCTCTTTTTAAAAAATGTATTTGTGTAGTGGTCTGCACTGAATAAAGTCAAGGCCAACCACCTGCAAATACTAGTTACATTTGGTAAGTTGCTACAATTATCTCACCAAGCACTACTCTTTAAGCGGCTTAAATTGACCCTGTGTTTACTTTGAAACAACCGACTTCTCACCATCCCAAGGCGCGGAGATCGCCGGGAAACGTAGTCGTTTTAACTCGCGCAGTGCTCTAGGTCTGTATGGGCTCTCTCTGCGCATGTGTAACTCAAGCTCCGGCTCCTCCGTCCGCCCTCCCTGGGGAGATGCGCCCCAAGCGTCTGGGTCTACGCGAATGCGGTGGCTGCGCTGGGCGCCCGGGACCTTGAGCCCGACAGGAGCGTTTCTCAGAGTGGTGTCCTTGTGCCGGGGGCAGGAAGGGCAGTTCTCGGGAAACAGCCCGGCTTAGGCGGGGCCCATAGGGCCCGCCTCTGGCCGGTTTCGATCTCGGCTAGTGAAGGCCGGAGGGATGATCTCCGCGCTGGCATCGCGGTCTCGGGGGCCAGGCGCTCGGAGCGTGTGGGAATTGGTGCGCCGAGCCCCGCCTGCAGCCGGACTCGGGTAAAGCCCTCGCCGGCCGCGGGAGGGGAAAGCGCATTCGTTGACAGCGAGTGTGCCAGAAAGCGCGGGTGATAGGTCTGCGGTGGAGCCCGAGCTCTGGAGGTGGAAAAGCCCAGTAAATTTCATCGTCACCTGCTACCCAGACCGGGAGAAATAACCTGGGTGCGAGTCAGGGCCCCGCGTCTGAAAATGAAGATGTAATGTCCACTTAAAGGCGTTGATCCGAGAGTTGGATACATCATTTGTAAAGGAGTTAGCACTGTGCCAGATACTAACCATGGAGTGTTAACTGCTATTGTATTTAGAAGGCAGTTTGTCCTTTTCATTGGGTTATTTACCTAAGCATCACATCATTCTGTGAGCTTGGTATTGAGAGAGGAGAGGAGGCATCTGAAAAAATACAAAGGAGAGGGCCTGCGGAAGTAAATGATTCAACCCGGTAAAACTGCTCAATCCCCACATGCTGCTCAGTGTTCTTCAGCTAACATGTTTTCTCATGGCTTCCTCCCCAACCTCAAGGACTCTCCAGCTCACATCTGTTGATTCATAGCTTGCTATCAACTAATGTTCTTATCTCTGTAGCTGTGTAGGAATAACAAGACTGTGTAAAACTGCTTGTTATGTTACAATTAGAGCTCAGCCTTTGGATAGGAGTCCCCTGAGCAGGTCAGGTCTCTGTTCAAGAATCCTATAATGGTGCTGATAACACCAAGGTCATGGGTTCTACTAAACAAATGATCTGTAAGACCAGTGGTGTGGAAATTCCTCCTCCCAAGCATTCCCCTACCCGAAGCTCCCCCGCCCAGCCTGAGTCATGAAACATACGTGAAACTTCAGAGAAAAAGAATCATGTGCCCCTTGCATGGACACTGCAAGGGTATATAAACTGTAAGAAATCTAACCAAGGAGAGATTGTGCTTTGGATCGGCTGCCGGCATTAAATTCTCCTTCCTCTAACAGAGTTGTCTGAGCATCTAATTTCCTCTGTCGGGTGTCACTTCCTGCAACAGATTTCTGGTGCATTGGCTGGGAAGCGAGGAAGAATGGCACCCCATTTGGTGGACTTTGGGTACCCCACTGGGGGGACCCCAACCCGCCTTGTAGATGCGCCCACTGAGTGTGCACTGGGGATTATCCCATATGGAAGCCTCGTAGCATGGAAGGGGAAGCCCCAGCTGCGGGTCCCTGCAAGGATCAGACAGTGGAGGAACAAGAAAACTAGGATGCGTCAGGGCCACGGTAAGGAAAAACTGGGCATGGGGTAACTAGCTTAGGTCCTGCCCCATTGGGTAGAAGGGGAGCCTGATCATTTGTTAGGGGAAACCATGATCTCACAGGGCAGAGAGTGGACTGTGTTAGGTTAACACTGGGCAAAAGGAAAGCCCAATCCCCCTCCGGAGAGTAATCAAGCGTACTCCACAGGTTAAAAGGAGCGACTGCTTACTCTGCACAGGTCAGGGTCTTCCCGGGGAGGGGCGGGGGGAGGGAAGGGGGAGACAAAGGTCAGGGCCTTCCAAAAAGGGGGGGGGAAGCAATGTTTTAACCTGGCATGTAAATGAATAAATGAATGAGTGGCCTGGCCAGCTTGACTTGGTCAAGGTACAAATTTGTAGCTCCATGGCTGGACACCCTTAAGGTCCCCTACAGGCCATGAAGTTTGGGTGGGCTCATCTGAGGCTCTGTGATGTATGGCATATGGTCTATGGCAGCATTGGACTAGTGTCCGATCATAGGTCATAAAGCCCAGTCTGCTACAGCCAAGCATCACCTAAGCTCCTTTGGGACACAGCCAGGTGAGCACCTGAGTGGTCTCCTCTTGTTTTTCTTTGTGTCACCAACACAGGGTGAGATACATGAGGGGGTGGGGCAATTAATTACTAATTGGGCTTAAGAATTATCTATTTCTAAATGGACTTTTTGACATAGGGGCCCTCTGTTGAATTATTTTCTTGAAATTTTAAGGTCTATTTTTCCCTCCATTAGGAAGCTCCCTAAGGTAAATATGGGGAGAGGTTCCTCTAAGCCAACTGTCTTAAATTGTATGTTAAAAAATTTTAAGAACGTCTTCTCAGAAGATTACGGGGTTAGTTGACCCCAGGAAAACTACAGGCTCAAATTACCTTTGACACACTTGGCCAAACCCCTCTATGAAGCCACAAAGTGGGGAGAACGGGAGCCCCTACTCTAGGAATCTACACAACAAAAGGCCTTTGAAAGAAGAGGAGAAAAAAAAAAATCAAACGGGCACTCACTAACGCCCCCGGACTAGAAATCCTAGACCCGTGCTGCTGTCTCCCATTCCCCTTCTGCCGTTCCAGGTGGCACCAGCACTACACCACAGGGTGCACACACAATCCTCTCCAGGTGAGTTACATACTTTCAGATTCAGACACAGCTAGGATTGTGTTCCATGGTATCTTAGGAGTTAAAGTTCAGTGCTTTTGTCCAGGTAGCCCAGGTTCAACTCACGGTGAGGGAAAAAAATATTTTTCCTCCTCCCTCACCAGTGGCACAAACACTTCTCAGCTTGTGCCCTGAAGGGAAGGTAAAAACCACAGCCCCACAGCCTGGCTGTGTGTGAAATACACCAGCAGCAATTTCTCGCAGCTAGGAAGGGGACCCTCTTCCTTCCAAACTAACAATGGGAAGGGGGTCAAAAAGTTTAGCCTGTAAACGGTTCACTAAACTATAATATTATCTTCCAATTAGATCTTTTTTTCCAAGAAGCTGGAAAATAGGAGGAAGTCTCCTACATACAAGCTTCTATGCTCCTTTATCAAGACCCAGACTTATTAGATGGCCCAATGATAAGAGCACCTTCCCGGAGATCTCAAAATCATCAGGAGTTTTCTCCTCTCCCTTCACCCTGAGACTCTGAAGGGGTCCAAGTTCTCTAGGGATCCCATTTATTTCATCACTCCCTGAGGAAACTAGATATGCACCCCCAGGAAAGTTACAAATACTGATGATGGGGAAATATGAGTATGCGCTCATATTTAAGTATAGACCTCTGATCTATATTTTTCTGTGTTACACTTAATATAATGGTTGAATTAAAAATTCTAATTATGATGGAAAGGAAAATGTTTTTTGGTAACAGAAGGAATAAAGTATAAAAATTTATTTTGAAGGAAATTAAAGAAAAGGTGTTTGTCTTAAAATTGGTTATTTCTGAATGAGAAAAGTAGTAGAAGTTTTGTAAAGAGAAATACTGAGAAAATTTTATATGATTGAGCTAAATGAGATTGGAAATTTAAATGACAAAAGTAAGCTAAGGCAAAATTAAAGTTGTCTTTTAATGTTTCTTAGACTATTAGTCTGCTACTGATGTTATAGAAAAGTTTTCTAAGTAGAAAACAAGGATTTCATGCTTAATCAAAGTAATTTCTGTGTTTTATGTTAACTCAACCAGTTTTCTGAGGCTTTTAGAGAATATGCTAACATTAGCCCAAAGTCTGAAGGCCAGACACTCCTAGATATACATTTCATAACTTAGTCTGTGCCTAATATTCAAAGAACGCTCCAAAAGTTGGGGCCAAGACCCCAATCCCGCAGGCTGCCTTGGTGCCAGAGGTCTTTAAGGTGTCCAATAACTGAAACTGGGCAGAGAAGGAAGCAGAGTACAAAAAGGGTGCCAATTTTAGCTGCCTTGATACAGGGACCATCTCGAGGTGACCCTAGACAATAAAAACCTTGCAGGCCTGGAGGGCCTCGATCTTGGTTGGCCATGAGTGGCACTGTCGGGACTGAGGCATAATCAATGTGCAAACTGCAGAAGGAAGGGCACTGAAAGGGCAAATGTTCATCCAGCCCTAGGAAGTGGGGGAGGGGTAGACCTCATAAGCCCTCGCCCCACATAGCAAGCCTCTCACGAAGGGGCTGCTCTCTCCTCCAGCAACGGAGGCCCAAGCTCTTGCAAGCTCCAGTCCTAGAAAAACCCACCATGATCATAATAGTGGAACCTCAGGTCACCCTTGACATGGCAAGAAGGAAAAACTGAATTTTTATTGAATACTAAAGCTATTTACTCTGTCCTGACCCATCCCATGGGCCTCCCTCCAATGCTAACTGCGCAGTGACAGGAATAAAAAGTCAGCCCTCAAGGCAAACAGAAAGGGCCCTACCAAGTTTTGTTAAATTCCCAACTGCTGTCAAATTACAAGGAATCAACAGCTGGGTACATTTATCTCAAATTAAATCAGTTTTTTTTATGAGTCCTCACAGGTTCCTCTAGAAAATAAACCGGAAAATGCAACCTAATCCTGTGAACCCGTGGAAGATCTTAAGTTCTTGTTCTGGGAACTAGATAAGTCCACACGACTAGGTAAGTCCACAGGACTAGATAAGTCCATATGTCCCAGGTGTAAAAGTGGAAATTCTCCAGTTTCAGGGAAGAGGTTATCTCCAGGCGCCATCTCCTAGGGAGAGCAGTAACTCAATCCGGCCCCCGGGAAAGCTCTGACAGCCACTAGTATGCAGATAACGAAACTGCCTGCTAGGCCCTTTTTGATCTAACAGTTCCGCAGAAACATTTGTCTTTGTGTAAATTTACAGCCAACATCTGCTTTCTGTAATCTTGCTTGCTTGCTTGTTCAGAAGACCACCAGGATATGGTCTTAAGCTTTATAAGCTGCCTCCTCTGGAAGCTCGGGGCTGATCTCCTCTGACCCTGCGTGGTAGAGTCAGTCACCGGCTGGCTAATAAAGGCTCATAATTAATCTCAGTTGGCTCCGTGGGTCTCAGAATCATTCGTGCCACAACACAGGGAATCAGGGAACTTTTGTAAATAATTATTCTTTTAGCCCAGTATGTATGCCATGACTCTTCAAAATGATTCAATTTCCTTTCACTAGATATCTTTACCTTGAATTAACAAACTGCCATGAAAAAGTAACTTCATTATCAATTACCTCTACTATTAATTTTGACTTGTCTTTTCTATATTTTTGCTAAGTTTATATCTTCTAGGTTGCAAAGCTTCCTACCACTTCTACGTGCTGGAATGACTTCACGTTGTCAGACTCTTCTGAGCCCCTCAAGGCAACCCTCTGGAAGGAAACACTGACTGCGCAGACAGATCAAGGGTAAGACCTCAGCCCTGCTTTGGTCACACCAGAAGCTGACCAATCTATGCATGGTAGAAGCCTGAGGACAATGTCTCATCAGGATGGGACCCTAGTAACCTCTTTGGAGGCTGGGTCTCCACTTTTGGTGGCTTTAAGACCTTAGTTGGGATAGTACTCCTCCTCCTCAGAACCTACCCCCTCCTCCCATGCCTACTGCTCTTGTGATCTGGTCAACCACCTCCCTCATAGAGGCTATAGTAGAATGAAAAACTGCAGCAAAACTCCTCATGCTATGGAGGTACCAGCCTCTAAACCAAAAGTTAGAAGGATAAGATGCTCTCTGACCCAGTCCTGGGTCATCATAGAGCATCAAAGGGGGGCATGTGGCAGCCTGACCCTGCCTGACCATTTCCTGCTCAAATGAGTTAGTTCCTGACTGCACCCCCAATCCCAGGACTCTCCGGCTGACACTGCAGTCCGAAAACCCACTTAAATGATTAAGCCGGTTTCCTTATAGTTTGGCAACCAATCAGTGTTCTCCTTATGTTCTCTTTCTTTATATGGAATATCTATAGCAGTGTAGGAATGCGAAAGTACAAGATGGTATAAAACTGCCCGCCATGTGACAATGGGGGTCAGCCTTTGGAATCCACTGAGCTGGGGCTGACATCAATAAACGCTGATTCCTGCTTATAGTCTTGGTGTCCCGTCTCCCCATTCGAGAATCTTACAACAATGATGGCCAAGTAATTCTAGGCTGTCTCCAGAAAGGTTTTGCTTCCTTTGCAAATGTCTTTAGCTTCTGGAACTATAGATCTTGAATATAAAAGAAGCAGGTATGCTGGAAGGTGGAATGCTCAAGTTTTTGGATATAAGTGATCCAATTTCTTAATATTCATATGCAGTCTATTGGATGCAATCCAGCTGAAATTGGACCCAATTCGATCCTGGATCCAGTCTGGTTCTTAAGTTGGACCCAGTCCAACTCTGCTGGTAACCAACAAATATCATGGAACTTTGGATTGGGGAGAGGATTGAATGAGCACAACCCAGGAAATAGTGATCATCAACTGATTTTAAACAAAATGGAGAACTGTGGCTGTTACTGGTCCAAGGTCTATGTTCCTGATGCGTCCACCAAAAGTCAAACCTTCTGAGGTTGCAGTTAGGAAAAGTTTATTGATCTAGAAGGCACCAACCAAGAAGATGAGAGACTTAATTGTTCCTCAAATCTATCTTACCAAAGTATTGGGTTCAGGCTTCTTTTGTGTCTAGGCAAGAGGAAATGGGAATAGCTGTTTTGTAAAAGTCAAGCAGCAATCTTATCTAATGATTAGCATGGCTATGTGAAACTTAAGCAGAAGCTATTAGCCTGAAGGCCATGAGAACAAAGCAACTTGAACGAGATGGAGTCAGAGAGATCTAACATTTCAGTCTGTTACAGCCCCCCACTCTTTTTTTGTTGTTTGTTCCTCAATCTTGAGGGAAATAGAGCAACTTGGTCCAGGTTCAATTAATAGGGAGGTTTAGCTTTTAAGATGGAGTCAGATTTGTGTGACCCTCTTATCCAGCTCTTACAATCTCACATGCCCTCCTCTTCCATGATGGTTTCTGAGCCTTAAAGGGGGCATTCCAGTGTTCAATTTAGACAAAGAATAAAAAGCAACTTTCATAATTATGTCCCCTGGTACGCAAATCATGATGAACTGGCCACAGCACAAACACTTCCTTGTTCAGCTAACGAATTATCTAAAGCAATCCAATTATTGTCTAAGAACCCAAGTGCCAAGGACCCTAAGATGGTGTGTTGAGTCTTAGAGCTTCAGCAGCAAAATGGGCCAAATGGCTGAGATGACTATATGGGTTAAATTTTATAACATTTAGTTAATATCAGGTGCTCAGGTAGACTTTCTGTGTGGCTTACACAGCATCAGTCACAGAGATTGTTTAAGCACGAGCTGTTATTACGATGTCTCTGAAATTTATATCATGTAAAACAAAACAAAACTCAAAAGACAATGGACAGGAGTGATGTCAGAAGCATTGCGGAGTGAGAGATGTCCCAGATCTCTCCCCTTGCAATAACAATAAGCTGAACATTTAAAACTCAACAATTAACACCCAGCCTGCACACAAGCACATCTGAGCAAGTGATCTGTGCATGAGTTTCCAGAGGTCGGAACTGCAGGAATCCGAGAGGAACAAAGAAGCTGCCTTTCACTGTGGAGATCTCCCTGCAGGTGGTGGAGGAGGAGTGAAGTTGCTACTAGTTCCCTGAACGGCCCTGACAGGGATATGTGAGCTCCACACAGTGGAGCCCAGGGATCCGGGCAGAAGGCAGTACAAAGACTAACTTCAGGGCGGCAACAGATGGTTCTTAGCAGTGCGGTTGAGAAATGCTAGGCTGAGACACAGAGATAGCAGTAAACCCCACCCACCAACCCAGACAGCACCTCTGCCTCCATATCCTCCAAGACGGAACACCGTGGAGGCCCAGGGGAATTTGAGCAAATGCTACCAAAACTGTCGCTAACACTAGCAGGGACTGAGACTGAGGGTAGCAGTCATGATTGAATATTTATTAAAAAAAAAAAAAGAGGCATTATTAAGTCTCAAAGCAGGGATCCAAGAGGCTTGGATACTACCTATTGAAAATCAAAAGTAAACCATCTTCTAAGCAACAGGCTAAAGAGAGACCTCTATATAATAAATCTTTCTGAAAAAAAGAAAAGAAAAGCAGAATACACTCTCATCAATGCCGAGGCAGAGAAATAGCCCATCAGCACCATGAACAACCAATGTGACAAGGCAACTCAGAAAAGAGAAAAATCTCCAGAAAAATAAGCTTAAAGACATAGAGATATGTGACTTAAATGACAGAGAACTCAGGATTGTACTTCTGAAAAAAATCAATGAGATCCAAAATAATTCATATGAACAATTTCAGGAATTGAAAAAGCAACTAGATGAGCAGAATGAGTTTTTTAGCAAGGAGATTGAAACCCTATAAGAAGAACCAAATAGAACTTCTAAAGATGAAGAACACACTAAAAGAGATGAAGAAATAGCAAGCTTAGGAAATAGAACTAACCAAATAGAGGAAAGGATCGATGATATCAAAGACAGAAATCTAGAAATAATACAGAAGGAAGAAGAGAGAGACTGAAGAATGGAAAATAATGAAAGGGAAATACAAGAACTAGCTGTTACCATTAAGAAAGGAAACATAAGAATAATGGGCATTCTCGAAGGGAAGGAATAGGAGCAGGGATTAGAAAGGATTTTTAGAGAAATATTTGAAGAGAATTCCCCAAGTCTAAGAAATGAGCTGGAGCTTTGTATCCAAGAAGCTAACAGAACACTCAATTATCTCAACCCGAAAAGACCTCTAAGACCTATTACATTAAAATTATCAAAAATTAATGACAAAAAAAGGAATTTCAAGGCAGCCAGGGAAAAGAAGATGGTAACCTATAAAGGAAAATCCATTAGACTATCTTTAGACTTCTCAGCACAAACTGTACAAGTAAGAAAGAAGTGGAACCAAATATTTAAACTACTAAATGAAAGGAACTACCAGCCAAGAATAATGTATCCAACAAAGCTCTCCTTTAGATATAAAAGAGAAATAAAGAGGCCTGTATTACAGGAAATACTGAAAAGGGTCAACCCACCTGAAACAAAATGACAAAAAAAATATGTAACTGTGAGTCAGACAACTAGCAGACAGACAGAAGCAGAGTAGTGCAACAGGGTATTATAAGCTTACGCAATAAGAAGAGAATTGCTGTCACAAGATAGAAATGAACATTCAGCATACATAAGGACAATTTGGGACAAAATAACAGAAAAGGAGAAGAATCAAAGATTCAAATTCACAAAAGAGAATGTAAATAAGGAACATGCAGAAAAAAATGGACTACTTTGTATATATATATGTACATATATAATCATCCTCTTCATATTCTTAATGGTAACCACATGCCAAATTCCAGAGGTATGTAACATAAAACAAGAGGGACTAGAGGGAAAATCCACAACCCAAGCAAATTAAAAAAACAGACAGAAACTAAAGGACAAGGAAACAGTGGAAACACCGAGCTACAAGAAAGCAAAAGATAAAATGGCTATAAGAAGATCTCACATTTCAATAATACCCAAAATATAAGTGGACTGAACCCACAAATTAAAAGGCACAGAGTTACAGACTGGATCAAAAAACAAAACCCAACCATATGCTGCCTCCAGGAGACACATCTCGGTTCCAAAGACAAACACAGACTTAAAGTGAAAGGGCGGAAAAAGATATTCCAAGCAAATGGCATTCAGAGTAAAGCAGGAATAGCAGTACTAATATAGGATGAAATAGACTTCAAAATAAAAAGTAAAGAAAGAGACTGAGGGACACTTTGTAAGGATAAAGGAAATCATACACCAAGACGATATAACACTTATTAATAGCTATGCTCCCAATCAGAGAGCGTAAAATATATAGGCAATTACTAACAAAACTAAAAGGAGAAACAGAAAAAAGCACTATCACAGTAGGGGATCTAAATACCACATTGTCATATATGGACAGATCATCCAAACAGAAAATCAATAAGGATGACACATGAGACCAACTGGACATAATTGACATTTACAGAGCCTTTCATCCTCAAACAGCTACTCCTACATTCCTCTCTAGTGCACATGGAACATTTTTAAGGAATGACCACATACTAGGACACAGAGATAGCCTCAACAAATATAAGAGGATTGAAACCATAGCAAACATATTCTCTGATCATAATGCTTTGAAGCTAGAAGTCAACTGTAAAAAGAAAGCAGAAAGAACCACAAATACATGGAGATTAAACAACATTCTACTGAAAAATAACTGGGTCAGAGAAGAAATAAAACAGATATCAAGAGATACGCAGAAATGAATGATAATGATAGTACAACATATCAAAACTTTTGGACATGGCAAAAGTGGTCATAAGAGGAAAGTTCATATCATTACAGGCCTACCTCCAAAAACAAGAATGAGCTCAAATAAATAACCTAGTGCTTCATCTTCAAAATCTAGAAAAGGAAGAACAAATGAAGCCTAAAGTCAGCAGAAGGAAAGAAATAATCAAAATTAGAGCAGAATTAAATGAAATTGAAAAAAAAAACAATAGAAAAAATAAATGCAATAAAGAGCTAGTTCTTTGAGAAGGTTAATAAAATTGAAGAACCCCTGGCTAGATTCACTAAAGAAAAAAGAGAAAGGACACAAAGAAACAAAATCAGGGATGAAAGAGGGGAAATTACGACAGACACCACAGAAATCCACAGCATCATACAAGAATACTATGAAAATGTATATAACACCAAATTTAATAACCTAGAAGAAATGGACCAGTACTTAGAAAAATACAACCTTCTTAGACTGAATCAAGAAGAACTGGAAAGCCCAGACACCAATCAGCAGTATGGAAATTGAAACAATCATCAAAAACCTCCCAAAAAGTAAAAATCCAGGACCAGATGGCTTCACCAGTGAATTCTACCGATCATTCAAAGAAGTTTTAATATCTATTCTCCTCAAACTCTTCCAAAAAATCGAAGAGGAGGCAATACTTCCCAACTCATTTTATGAAGTCAATATTACATTGATACC
>NW_006442597.1:295361-296084 GCF_000325575.1 Pteropus alecto | reverse complement strand
CGAATACAGCAACATATTAAAAATGTTATACATCATGATCAGGATGGCTTCATCTCAGGGACACAAGGATGGATCAACATATGCAAATCGATTGATGTGGTACACCACATAAACACATTTAAAAATAAGAATCATATGATCATATCAATAGATACAGAAAAAGCCTTCGACAAGATACAGCATCCATTTATGATCAAAACACTTAACAAAATCAGTATAGAAGGAAAGTACCTTAAGGCCATTTATGACAAACCCTCAGCCAACATTGTACTTAATGGTGAAAAACTAAAAACCTTCCCTCAAAGATTAGGAGCAAGGCAAGTCTGTCCACTATCGCCACTGTTATTCAATATAACATTAGAGTTCCTAGTGAAAGATATAAAGATATCTTTCAAGAGAAAGATATAAAACTTATTGGATTTCGTTAACCAGTGTCACCATAAAAAAAATCAATTAATTAATTTAAAAAATAAATAAATAAAATAAAATTTATGAGACTTTAGATGTTTAAGGTAATTTTTTTATAGTTTTTTTTTTTATGGTGACATTGGATAATGACATACAATAATATATCAGCTGTGCACTTTAACAGTAAGGCATATATATGTTTACACTGTGTTCACCTCCCACAGTTACATTTCCTTTCTGTCACCACATATTTGACCCCCTTGACCTTGTCTACCTCCTCCTTCCCCACTCCCCCCACTCCCCACCCTCTGGCCA
>NW_006442597.1:158713-291289 GCF_000325575.1 Pteropus alecto | reverse complement strand
GATTGACCACATATTTGGACACTGAGGTATCCTCAACAAAAGTAAGAGGGTTGTAATCATACAAACCATATCTCTGATCATAATGCTTTAAAACTAGAGATTAATTACAAAAAGAAGTGGGAAGAACAAAAAATACATGGAGATTAAACAACATGCTACTGAAGAATGACTGGGTCAGAGAAGAAATATAAAGAGAGATCAGGGGATACACAGAAACAGAAGGTAATGATAGTGCAACATATCAAAACTTTTGGGACATGGCAAAAGCAGTCGTAAGAGGAAAGTTTATATTATTACAGGCTTAGCTCAAAAAACAAATATGAGCCCAAATAAACAGCCTAAAACTTCATCTTAAAAAACTAAAAAAGGGAGAAAAAATGAAGTCTAAAGTCAACAGCAAAATTAAATGAAATTGAGAACAAGAACAAGAACAACAACAACAACAACAACAACAACAACAACAAAACAATAGAAAAACAAATGTAACAAAGAGCTTGTTCTTTGAGAAGGTTAATAAGATTGACAAACCCCTGGCTAGAATCACTAAAGGAAAAAGAGAAAGGACACAAAGAAACAAAATCAGGGATGAAAAAAGAGAAATCATAACAGACACTGCAGAAATACAAAGGATCATATAAGAATACTATGAAAAAGTATATAACACCAGATTTAATAACCTAGAAGAAATGGACCAGTACTTAGAAAAATACAACCTTCTTAGACTGAATCAAGAAGAACTGGAAAATCTAAATAGACCAATCAGCACTATGGAAATTGAAACAATCATCAAAAACCTACCAAAAGTAAAAGTCCAGGACCACATGGCTTCACCAGTGAATTCTACCAAACATTCAAAGAAAATTTAATACCTATTCTCCTCAAACTCTTCCAAAATATTCAGAGGAAGCAGTACTTCCAGAATAATTTTATGAGGCCAACATTACCCTGATACCAAAACCTGGTAAAGATAACACAGAAAAAAAAGAAAACTACAGACCAATATCTCTTATGAACACAGATGCAAAAATCCTAAATAAGATCCTAGCAAACCGAATACAGCAACGTAGTAAAAAGATTATACACCACAATCAAGTGAGCTTCATCCCAAAGGCATGGGAATGGTTCAACATGTGGAAATGAAAGAATAAGAATCATATGATCACATCAATAGATGCAGAAAAAGCCTTTGACAAGAGATAGCATCCATTTATGATCAAACACTTAACAAAACTGGTAAAGAAGGAAATTACCTTAATAAATGCCATGCATGACAAAACCTCAGTCAACATTATATTTAATGGCGAAAAACTAAAAACCTTCTCTCTAAGGTCAGGAACAAGACAAGGCTATCCACAATTGCCACTGTTATTCAATATAACATTGGCGGTCCTAGCGAGTGCAATCAAGCAAGAGAAAGAAAATGCATCCAAATAGGAAATGAAGAAGTCAAAGTGTCAGTATTTGCAGATGACATGATTCTGCATATAGAAAACCCTAAAGACTTCACAAGAATACTAAAAACAATAAGCAAGTACAGTAAAGTTTCTGTATACAAAATCAATGTTCAAAACTCCATAACGTTCCTATTCTCTAATAATGAATTACCTGAAAAAGAAGTGGAGAAAATAATTTCTTTTGCTATTGCAATGAAAAGAATAAAATACCTAGGAATAAATGAAACATGTGAAGGACCTATATAATAGTTAAAATGACCATATTACCTAAAGCATTATACAGCTTTAAAGCCATCCCCATCAAAATTTCATTGGCATTTTTTAAGGAAATAGAATAAAAAATCATCAGATTTGTATGGCAGCATAAAAGATTCTGAATTGCTAAAGCCATCCTGAGAAAAAAGAATGAGGCTGAAGGTATCACTCTGCCTGACTTCAAATTATACAAAGCGACTGTAATCAAAACGGCGTGGTATTGGCGGCAAAACAGACACATGGCCCAGTGGAACAGAATCGAGAGTCCAGAAGTAAATCCATATTTATATGGGCAAATAATTTTCGACAAAAGAGCCAAAAACATACAGTGGAGAAACGAAAGCCTCTTCAATAAATGGTGCTGAGAAAACTGGAAAGCCACCTGCAAAAGAATGAAACTAGACTGTAGTCTATCACCACACAGCAAAATTAACTCAAAATGGATTAAGGACCTAAATATCAGATCTGAAACAATAAAATGCATAGAAGAAAACATAGGAATGAAACTCAAGGACCTTGGACTTAAAGAGGATTTTATGAATTTGACCTCAAAGGCAAGGGAAGTAAAAGCAAAAATGAATGAATGGGACTACATCAAACTAAAAAGCTTCTGCATAGCAAAAGAAACCATGAACAAGGTAAAGAGACAACCATCTGAATGGAAAAATATATTTGCAAGCAATGCCTTCGATAAGGGCCTAATATCCAAAATATACAAAGAACTCATACAACTCAATAACAACAAAAAAGCAAACGATCCAATCAAAAAATGGGCAGAAGACCTGAACAGACACTTCTCCCTAGAGGACATACAAATGGCCAACAAATATTTGAAAAGATGCGCAACATTGCTATTAGGGAAATGCAAATCAAAACCACAATGAGATACCATCTCACACCTGTTAGAATAGCTATAATCAACAGGACAAGTAATGAGTGTTGGAGAGGATGCGGAGAAAAAGGACCCCTCATACACTGCTGGTGGGTCTGCAAATTGGGACAGCCACTACGGAAAATAGTATGGAGCTTCCTCAGAAAACTAAGAATTGATCTATCACTGAAGAGGCTGAAGCTCAAAGCCTGTTAGGTGTTCGATCTCAGAGAAAGGATTTGGGGTGAATTCTCTTTACAATTCAGCCACCTGCTGGGGCTTTCCGACTCAGGAACACCAATGAGCTCTGTGCCTGGACCCATAATATGAACAGTGCACTGAGAGGGAAGACCTGGGACCATGAGGTTGAAGGACAGCAGATACCCTACAAACCACTTAGACAGGGACACAGACAAATTGACAAAATATACGAAAAAAATTCAATAGTAAACACATCTATGTATTCAATCCAGATAGTCTGGAAAAAGTATGTGCTAAGGGACAGTAGGCAAGTATTTCATTTAAATTTGAAAAGAACAAGAGGCCGAAAGTCCCAGCCGGCAAGGGACAGTGGCCTACAACTGTGCTGTGGGATATTCAGAGACAAAGTAAAGCATCTAGGTTGTCCCAGGGTGGAAGCTCCACCCAGCACTCCTCTGCTATGTTCCTGGCCCAAACAGGGTTTCTCCTTACTGATAAGGAAAGGGGACATCTGCCCTCTTTTGAGGTCTTGTTATGACTTGCCCCTAGGCTGTCCTCCATGTAATTGTTATAGCTCACTCAGACCAGAGCCCCTACAGCTGGAGGCTCCAGACTCTCAACCCAGTGCTCAGGAGTGTACTTCAAGGACCTCCCCTGCAACTCCTTCAGGGTACACCCTAAGGGGGCAGAGATCAAACCACTCAGTCTCGTGGGTAAATGGGCAGACTCTACCCTGAATTTAGACAAAATGAGATTGAGAACAGACAGCCCTTTGCAGGATGAATCTTCAGTTCGACTGTAGTTTCTTTGCAACTAAGAGAAGGAAAATGTTAACCTCCTTTTGGCAGAGAAGCAGAATGCATTTTCCGGACAAGTCAGTCTTCCTCAGAAAGCAGTTTTGTATTCAGAAAGCAGATTAAAGCTCTGAATAAACAGTAGAGGTCGTGCTGGAGATTGAATGGTGATTTTCAATAGGATGGTCAAGGAAGGCATCACGAAAGATGAGCAAAAATCTGAAGGAGGTGAAGAAACACAGCAAGTAGGAATCTAGAGGAAGGGGCAACATGGGAATGCACGGGGCAGTAGGATGCAGGGAGGACACCTGGAGTCTTTGGGCCACTGTGAGGGGCTAGAGGTATTGGGCATATGAAGCAGATCTGACACTTTTATCAGGATCCCTCTAGTTATTGTGTGAAAAATGCATCAAAATGACAGGGAAACAGTTAAAGGGTATAAAGCAGCCCCACTGATAACAATCATCTACCATACGCAGAAGTTGCATGGAATTAGAACTACATGTATCACCTTTCTCGAATGAACTGCTTTTGTGTATTTGTCAAAAATCATATAGCCATACTGTGTGGGGCTGTTTCTGGGTTATTTGTTCTGCCACCAGTTAGTAAGGAGGGCTACGTCTGGAACCCAGTGGATTTTCTGAGGCACCTCTTAGTACTTCTCTGCCCAGTAGAAAAGTTAGGGGCAGGATTGCTGAGGATTCAGATCCTTTAGGAATGAAGATCTGCATCATCCATCAGGTAGAAAACCCCAAAGAGCTGAGGTTCTGGTGAGGGCCAAGGAAATATAGAATAAGGGAGAGATTTAAGTTTAAATACCAGCCATGAGCACATGACCAGTCAGTCACAGGACAGAGCAGCTACATACATCTTCTTCTTTTTGCTGTTTTGCATGTAATTGTATTGTATAAACATTTTTTCTTTCCTCCTCTTCATTTTATACACATTTTGTTGGAGTTAATTTTACCTTTTGGTAAGAGAATTTTCAGATGGGACTATGATTGATTTGGGGGAATAATAACCGTAGTCCAGTGAGATATCTTCCTGCTAAGATTCTGCATTTCCTAACTTTGCAGAGAGGTTGGGTGCATCATTGGTAAATAAGATAGCTATTTCATTAGAAAATGGAGTTGGTTGGTGGCTGCAAAGAAGCTCACACATGTGTAGCAGGTGTTGATAGGGCCAGTGATTCAGTATTGTTTCTCAGTTCCAATTTGCCTTTTACTTGGCACACCCTTTCCACTCTGTCAGCTGGATCTCTGTGTTAGCTCTGCCAATAAAGGATAATAGAAGGAAACTCCAAACTGAAGAGGAAGAGGAGGGATTGAGTAACTTCTTACCATCTTCTCATTTCAGCTTCTTCACCATGGTAGTGACAGTTCCTTCCCATAGCAGGAGCTGAACCGAGTTTCAGTTTTTTCAACATGTGCAGAACCAGGTACACTGTGCCAGCTCCAGCTATCACTCCCCCAAAGACCTTACCTCCAAGCCTAGAAAAACCACCATTGGTCAGCTGACAGCGCCTCTTCAGAAGTCTGAGACTCAACCACAGATTCTATGACCCTTCCTTAAGATTCTAGGTTTTAATGATTCAGACATGTACTCTTTGTTTCCTGAGTCCAGGGAAACTGTATTGATATTCCCATGATACCTTGGAACAGCTGTTCTCAAACTGTGGTCCCAGGACCAGCAACATCAGCATCTCCTGGGAGATGGTTAGAAATGCAGATCCTCAAGTACCAACCAGCTGACTGAGTCAGTAACTGATGGTACAGCCAGGAAGCAGTATTTAACAAGCCCTCCAGCTGACCCTAATGCATGCTGAAGTTTGAGAACCACTGCCAACTGCCTGGGAGTTCATATTTTACTCTTCCAGTTATCTTGTTAACAGTATAGTTCACAATTATTTATATTAAATTCTTTGTTTAAATTACTGGTGTGGGACACTTGATTAATGTAATAGAATTCTACAAAATGTTTAAAGAAGTATCAACATCAATCCTTCTTACACCCTTCCAGAAAAAGAGAAGGGAACATTTCCCAACTTATTCTATGAGGCCAGCATTACCAAATCCAGACAAAAATATCTTAAGACCAATATCCCTTATGAATATAGAAGCAAAAATACTAAAAAATGTTAGTGTACTGAATTTAGCAGTATATTCAAAGGATTATATACAACGACCAAGTAGTATTTATCCCAGCAATGCAAGGGTGGATCAACATATGAAAATACACCAATGTAATATACCACATTAACAGAATGATGGGGAAAAAAACACTCATGTCAACTGATGCAGCAAAAGCATTTGACAGAATCCAACACACTTTCATGCTTAAAAAAAAAAAAAAAACTCAACAAACTAGGTTCTTACAACATGACAAAGGGCATCTAATGAAAAACCTACAATTAATATCATAGTCAATGGTAAAAAGCTGAAAGCTTTTTCCCTATGACCAAGACAAGGATGCTTGCTTTTGCTTCTGCTATTCAACATTTTACTGGAAATTCTAGCCAGAAAATTAGGCAAGAAAAAAATAAATAAAAGATATCCAAACAGGAAAGGAAGAAAATTATCTCTATTTGAAGATGACACGATGTAATATATAGAAAACCCTAATGAATCCACTCATACATATACAAAAAAACTTCTGGAGCTAATAAATTCAGCAAAGCTGCAGGATACATGATCAACATACAAAAATCAGTTTATTTCTATACACTAGCAATGAACAATCTGAAAATAAAATTAAATGGAAAGCCATCCCATGTTCATGGGTAGGAAGGTTTAATATTGATAAGATGGCAACATTACTCAAAGTCATCTACAAATTCAATACAATCCCTATCAAAATACCAACTCCTTTTGTTTTTCTCTCAGAAATGAAAAAGCTGATCTTAAAATTCATATTGAATTGCAAGGGACACACTAAATTGCCAAAACAATCTTTAAGAACAAACTCACACTTTCTGATACTGGCCTAAAGATAGACATATAGAACTATCGAGTAGAATTAAAAGTCCAGAAATAAATCCATACATCACTGTTCAGCAGATTTTTGACAAGGGCACCAAGACCATTCAATGGGGGAAAGAATCTCTTCAAAAAGTGGTGCTGAGATCATTAAATATTCATATGCAAAAGAATGACACTGAAATCCTACGTCACGCTATATTCAAAAATTAAATAAAGATGGGTCAAAAAAAGAGAAAAAAATTAATAAATCGAACTTCATTAAAACTAAAACTTTGTGCATGAAAGCATACTATTAAGAAAGTAAAAAGACAACCCACAGAATGGGGAGAAAATATGTGCAAATCATATATCTGATGAGTCTAGCATCCTGAATACATAAAGAACTTTTACAACTCAACAACAAACACCCCAATCAAAAATGGACAAAGGAGGGGAGGGGAAAAAAAGATAGAGTCTCTGTTCATCCCTCTGGCAACCAAATCAAAGTGGTGACAGAAACAAGAAGCAAACTGCAAGGAAAATTGCCTGGGAGCTAGCTGAACAAGCCATATAACTAGGGAGAAATCTAAGAAATCACCCTGCAATGGCAGAAGGTAGGATGGGATAAGGATACGAGGCTGCTCAGTCCAAAGAGGCTACAGCAGGGGCAGACACTTCTTAAAGGGGCCACGTCCACAAGTGGACTTCCGGAGTAACGGACCTGCTTGCTCTGAGCACTAGTGCTGGTTCAGCTGCGCAGGGACTTACAGGGTGACACCGAGCTGTCGGAGTGAAGGCCAGGACCAAGCTCTCTCCTTGGCAGAAGTGCTGGTGGTATCCATTGTTCCTCTGTTGATCTCTCCCTGCTTCCAGTGCGTGGAATAGCGCTGCCATAGCAGAGATATCATCAAACTGGATAACAGAGGTTGCTCCGCCCAGAGGATTCCCTGAAACTCTGCCTCCTCCAAGTCGTAGCCCCATGCAAGCCACATCCAGGTATATGCTCCGCAGTCAGGTGCTCCTTGCTGAGCAGTGCCAAGACTCACACTGGTGGCAGCTGGCCTTGGTTTCTGGTGTGGCCTTCTGAAGCAACTATAAGCACAGCATCTGTGGATTGCTTGCTGAATCTTAACAGGTGGCCCCAGAGGGGCACAGGCTGGGGCTAAATTTGGCCTGCAGCTGAACCACTCTCAGGATTGTGCCAATGGACACCTAATACACAAATCCACACTAATAAAACTTTGCTTAGTACATGGAAACAGACACAGAAAGGCAGCCAAATGGGAAGACAAAGAAGCAGAAATCATATGAGAGAATAGAACAGAGATCCAGATATAATGGAGTCAAGTAATCTAACAGATGAAGAGTTCAAAACACTGGTCAATGAACTTATGGGAAGGGTAGATGAATTCAGTAAGAACTTCAACAAAGAGATAAAAAAACAAAAATGGAAATGGAAATTATAAAAGGGAACCAGTCAAAAATGAAGAACACATTATCTGAGATGAGAAATATATTAAATGGAATAAACAAAGTGAATAAAGAAGATCAAATGACCTATATAGAGGATGGAGAAGCCAAGGACACTCAATCAGAATGGCATGAAAAAAGAAGCCAAGACTATAATAATAATCTAAGGAGCATATGGGACATTGTTAAAGGTAAAAATATCCGTGTCATCGGAATACCTGAGGGAAAACAAGATGTTGAACAGCTATTTGAAAAAATAATGATGGAAAACTTCCCTAACCTAGCAAATGAAATAGACATAAAACCCCAGGAAGCTCAAAAAGTCCCAAGAACCAGGAACCCAAAGAGACCCACACCAAGACACATCATAATTAAAATGTCAAAGGTTAAATATAAAGAATCTTAAAAGCAGCAAGATAAGCATATAGTTACCTACAAAGGAGCACTCGTAAGACTGGCAGCTGATTTCTCAAAAGAAAATATGCAGTACAGAAGGGCTTGGCACAAAATATTCGACGTGATGAAAACCCAGCATCTACAACCAAGAATACTATATCCAGCAAAGCTCTCATTTAGAGTTGAAGGACAGATAAAGAGTTTCCCAGACAAAAATAAGCTAAAGGAATTTATCATCACCGAGCCAGTATTATAGGAAATGTTGGAGGGACTTCTTTAAGAAGAGAAAACATGTACCAAAAACAGGAATAAAGAATGGTAACAACTACATTCCTATCAACAAGTACCTCAAATGGAAAAGAATTAAGTACTCCAACCAAAAGATAGAGTCGCCGAATGGATAACAAGATCCCTACATATGCTGTCTACAAGAGACTCACTTCAGATTAGAAGACACATACAGACTAAAAGGAAGGGGATGAAAAATGATATTGTCTTGATGGACCTAGAGGGTATATTGCACTGAATGAAATAAGTCCGATAGAGAAAGACAAATATTGCATGATTTCATGTACATGTGGAAACTAAAGAACAAAATCAACATCACCAACAAAAGCAGAAATAAACTCATAGATACAGAGACTATTTTGAGGGATACTAGATGGGAGGGGGTGGGGAAGGAAAAGAGGGCAAAGGGTTTGAGAGATGCAGGTGGATGGCTGCAGAGTAGACATGGGGATGTAGAATACAGCATGGGAAAGATGGTTAATAATGTTGGAATAAATATGTGGCGGGGAAGGAGGGGTACTAGATTTGGTGGGGTGAGCACTCTGCGAGTTGTGTGGATCTCTGATCAATATGCTGTACAGGTGAGGCTGGTGTGCTGTATACCAACTATAATTGAAAAAAAAAATTGAATTGTACAATGTAAAAAATAAAAAAGAAAGTTCTGCAAATCAATAGTTAACGTACAGAAGTCAAAAAAAGGAGCAAAGGACTTGAATCAACATTTCTTCAAAGAAAATATACAAATGGTAAACAAGCACATGAAAAGATGCTAAACATCATTAGTCATTAGAGAAAGGCAAATCAAAAGCATAATGAGATTCCACTCTAAACTTACTAGAATGTCTTTAAACAACAACAAAACAGAAAATAACAAGTGTTGGCAAGGATATGGAGAAACTGAAGCCTTCCTACATTACTGATGTGAATGTCAAATGGATAGATAGCTGCTGTGAGTTTGGCAGCTCCGCAAATGGTTAAACATAGAGTTCGCACATAATCCAGAAATTCCACTCCTAGGTATATACCTAGGAGGAATCAAAAACATGTTCACACAAAAACTTAGGACAAGAAAGTTCATAGCAACATTATTAATGATAACCTGAAAGTGTAAACAACCCAAATGTCCATTGGAATTTGATTGCTAAAATATCAATAGACAAACGAATAAAATATTGTGTATACATACCATGAGATGTTATTCCTCTTTAAAAAGGAATAAAATTTGACATATGATACAACATAGGCCTCAAAGACATGCTATATAAAAGAAGCCAGACACAAAAGGTTACATATTGAATGATTCTATTTATATGAAATGTGCAAAATAGGCAAATCTATATTACTGATTGTATATTACTGATTGCCAGGGGATGGGGATAGAGGGAATTGATAGTGATTGCTAATGAGTAAGGGGTTACTTTTTCAGGATGATAGAAATGTTCTGGAATCAGGGCTAACAGCTGCACAGTTATGTGAATAAGCTAAAATCCAGTGAATTGTACACTTTGGAATGGTTAAAATGGTGCATTTTATCTCAATTAAAAAATATATACCTTTAAAATTAAAAAGATGAATAAATGACATTTGTTATACTGAGTAAAGAAATTGTAATTTTCTAAGTAGTGGTGACTAAGATGCTATGAGAACATTTTTTAAAAACTGTGGCAAAACATACATAAAATTGACCATTTTAACCATTTTTAAGTAGTTCAGTGGCATTAGTACATTCACATTGTTGTGTAACCACCCTCATCCCTTTCTAGAACTTTTCTCATCCTGCGAAATTGAAAATAACTTCCCATACCCTCTTTTCCTCTAGTCCTGGAAACCACTATTCTACTTTGTGTCTCCATGAATTTGATGAGATTCTTCACAAAAGTAGAACCATACCGTATCTGTCCTTTTGTGACTAGCTTACTTCACTTAGCATAATGTCTTCAGTGTTCATCCATGTTGTAGCATGTGTCAAGACTTCCTTTCTAAGGCTGAATAAATATTCCATTGTATGTAAATACCATATTATCTTTATTCATCCAACAATGGACACTTGGCTATTGTGAATAATGCTGCTAATCAACATGGGTGTACAAATATTTGTGTTCCTGCTTTTTTTAAAAAATAAAATAGTTATAATCTGTTTTTGAAGGGAGATTTTGGAGGAAGTTTATTAAAAATGAAACTTTTTTGAAAACACACATATATTTTACATTAGCTTAAGGACTTGCAATTTATTTTAGTTGAAAGCCAACCAAGAGAACCCAAAGATCAATGGTACTGTTTGCTTTAAAGAAACACAAAAGACATAAAAGTAACCATTGTAAATTTATTATGATTAGGAAGCTTAACTTAAAAACCAACAGCGTAGTAAAAAGATATGTTATTTCTCTTCATAGCAGAACAGGTTTCAAAATATATCTTCTTTTAAATGTATTTAATCAGTACATAATCTTTTATAAAAGTTGTATATATTTTTCTGTCAATACTTTCATTACATTTATAAATACAAGATTTACACAGCACTCCATCAAAAAAAATTAAAACTCCTTACAAATCTCTACATATATTTCATATCTATAAAACTTTCAAAGAAGTGCTCTGTTAAAAGTAGGCCCCAGTTAATGATTCATTTACCAGTGCAGCAAAATACATATAAATCTGTAAAATTTTCTTTGTCCATAAAACATCTCAAAAAACTAGCAAGACACTTATGAAACTGAGTTCACCCAAACCATCATATTTTAGAAAAGAATCTGATGTGCATAGTCCCATGAGATTCATCAGCTGGATAAATAGAAATAAAGATCTACTGAAAACAAATACATACTACACAAAGCAGTTAAGGCAGAAGTATGATGAATGAGAAAAACTGAGAAGTAGGACAAAGGAGATATGGGAAAGAACAAATAGTAATAATGCATTATATGAGTCTGAACTTAGATATAAACTCTATTGGTATCCAGTTACTAACCCTCATCCTCCCTTAGGAATGTTTATATTGTTGAAAACTTTCTTAGATGCACCCTCCAATTTCTATGTTGCTACCAAAATGCTTTATGTGTGTTTTCTTTTATAAAATCACCTTGGATTTAACCAAGACACTAGGGTCCAGGAATCTGAATTGCTAGTTCTTCATGATTTACATTTATATAAAAAATTTCCTTCAATGGTAAAGGTTATCACTGATTTAACATCCAGAGGTGTATATGCTGAATTTCATTCTAGCCGAAAATATTAAGTAGAGACAAGGAAAGAAGAAAAAGACTAGGTTTTTGTTTGACTTTTGAATGAAGGCAATAGATCCCTGATACTGAGTGACTCTTGGAGCAGCCACTCATCAACACTTATGGGCTAGATGGGCACTTTTCAGAGAAAACAGGAAGAAAGAAAACAAGAAAGGATTCTTTATCTCGAATCCTACACCTTCTACTGAAAAGGACATGGAAAGACTGCTGTCACTCGTACTGTAGAGGCATTAAAGGAAAGCCATCCTTTCTAGCAGAGATACGATTTTTTCTATTTGAGTTTCAAAGTTTGGACTCCAGATAACTTTGAGATTTGCACACTATTTGCAGGAATGTATTTCAAATATTAACTTGTTCTAATGTACAAATGGAAAAGAAATGAAGAAAAGAAACAGGAGGAGGAAGAGGAGAGAGGCAGAGGGTCGCTTATCAAATTTGGCCCTGAAGGATGCCACTAGCGTCTCACCTCCAGCACCATGAAGTTTCCATGTGGTATGGCTCTCCAATGATTTTCAGAGACGATGTGTGCAGAATCTCCTTTTCTACCTAGTTTATAGCTCAGTGCACTGATTCCCAGGATCCTCGAAGGAAGAGAGCTCCCAGATGCTACTGTCTTGTAACAGTGGCTCAATGTCCTCATTGCTACCCCGTTCTGGGGTGTTGGTCAGGTTGCTGCTATGTTTTTGAATTCCGCCGCCTTTATTGTATTCAGGGATGAATAAGGCAACTAGAAAAGACATAAGAACTATACATGCCCCAAATAAAAATGGTGGGCCTGGGATGACAGCTCCCTGATGGGTGTGGGAAACAAATAGAGATAAAGAATTTGGTTAGTTTTTTCAATACAAAATTAGTTCTAGATGACCCAAAAAACCCACACAACCTCAAAGTGAATCATTTTCTTATAAGCAAAAGTTTCATTAAGTTTCAAGGCCAATTCTAGTAGAGCCTAGTGTTTGCAATATGACAGAGGGAAACTAATCACTGCTTTTTCACCACTTCTCAATAGTTTAGTCATACCTGTAAGTAACAGTTGTTTATCTCTAATTCCATTTTATAACCTCAGTTCACGCGTTCTGTGCACGAACATTAATTCTAATTTTGTTCAGAAATCTATGCTAAATATCACTTAGAAAAAAGGTGAGAAAAATTCCAAATAAAGAGTTGAAAAAGAACTCTATCTAGCTCACTTTCTAGCTGGAATTTTAGGTCATTTTATATTTTACTTGGCCTGAGTTTTACCAAGGACAGCACTCTGATCAGAGTAATTGTGTAAGTTGAGAACAGAATCTGAACAGAGTTAAGGCAAATCTTTTACATAACATATTAAATCACTGAAATGATCCCTCCCCAATCCCAGGAAGTACTGAACACAGTACCTACTACTGTCAAATAAAACAATAATATTATACAAATAACACTCTCCAAATTTAAGGTCAGAAGATTTTTGCTATAGTCAGACATAATCATTATTATGAAACTAAACATCACCAAATTACCTGCAGGGCAGCATAGTTAGAATTCAATTCTGGTTCCAACTCAGTCAGTTCCACGTGAAACATGTAGAATATGAAGCCATATAGTGCTGGCCCCAGGCCATTACACAGTCCTCTTATTCCAGTTATGATCCCCTGGGCAACACCTATGTCAGAACAAAGACGGAACACAGTTTTCTCTGAAAAGCATCTCGAGATTGAGGACTAAACAGTACTTTCTTAGAAACTATGGTATACTGATTCAGCAGGGCTGAGAAGTCTGTGCTGAGAAAAGTAGGTTAGGGATTTCACTCACCATATTTTCATTGCACAAATGTTTTCTTGGTCTTACCATATCCTTTTAATGTTATCACCCTGTGCCCTAACATCTATAAGGAGATGAAATGACAATGATATTTCTGAAATCCTTTGGTAATGAATTTCCCCCATAACAAACTTTAATATTCTCCATTTACAGGCAATTTCCACTTTTCTGTGGATTAAGATTTCCTGATCTACTCATTTGATGGTGCTTTTACAATAAAAATCTGCCCTTTGCCGTCTGCAGTCCATGCGAGTCCACAGCAATCCTGATGCTGTGTGGTCCGGGCACCTCCAGGCAGACTTGTTCCTCATTGACCTCTGCATTTCTGATGCAATTCCCTGCAGACCTGCATTGAAAAATCCCAGAATTCCCAATTTCTAGATATCTTTGGTTTCTAACGTGGCAGGTAAAAAATTAGCTTGAACCATATAAATAGCATGTTTCTGAAATTCAAAAATGGTCAATGATAATTCAACCTAATACAGTGTTATAATTTTGTATGCCAACATTTAGAAACATCTGTATCAATATGTATAAGCATAAAAAGAGCCCAAGAAAATTTATGCCATGAAAGACAGAATAGTGTCTGTCAGACACCAAGCAGTGCCCATCCTTTACAGATGACCCGACTTCACTTTAGTCACAATACCTCCCAAGGATATACAGCCAGCTGAGTTACCATAGCTAGGGTAATACAGAATTTGTGGCCTAGTGACACTATTTTAAAATGTGGACATAAGATGGCTGATTTCTGATGTGGAAAAAAAGGTACAATAACTATCTTACAATCTAGATTTTAAAAAAAAACTTTTTAAAGAGCTCTAAGGCATTTAAAAATTTTTTCCTTTTATAATTCACTACTTCCTGATTACAGTAAGGTGAGCTATTAGGAGATGAAGGAAAATAATTGATTCTGGTAGTGGAAACTGCCTAATAGGGAAGCCAGAGGCAGAAGAAGGATGAAGTAAGAGTCTACATAGTAGAGTGCTACTCTTCACAGTTGTCTTAATTTTGTCTCTCACTCTGCATTCAATTATCAACAATACACGGATTTATTTTTCCTTTATTGTCTCAAAGAATCATTTCTGAAATTAAGCTAGTGGACTTTGAATGATTCCAAATTAAAGAAACTTTAGTGATTATAGTGATTAAATAGCTCATTGTATTATTAATGAATTTATCATTATTTAAAAGACATCTGTTAAATTTTTTTTAAAAGAGATGTAATCTTTTATTTCCTTGTTTCACAAATAAAGCTGGCTGTGCTGGTGCCATCTGTTATTATTAGTCTAGTTAACTCTGACGTTATTACATAAAAGAGGAGTCAGAACTGGAAAGAGAAAATAGTCTATTTCTACTTTTTAGTATTCTTAATTGTTGAGTCCAGTTTTAAAACATACTCAGGAATGAAAACAGAATTTTCCTATGTGCCAAAGTAAATAGGTATGATTGTTGAGAAAGGCCTACATGGCTGTCACCTCCTGCCCTGTTGATGTGAAGAGAGGCTCAGAGCTGCTCATGCTTCTGGAAGGTATGTCTCACCTGAAGGAGGAAAATAAGAGAGGGGATGGTGACCTCACCTTGCTGATCTGACTCTGCATTCTGAGAGACGAGGGCACTGACTGCTGGAAATGTGATGCTGGACATGGCAGCCACGGTCCCTGCTGCCCACATCATCCTGCAATGACAGGACAGGCTGCTGTCAGGCGGCAGGCCAGCCCCAAAGAGCTTGTTGCTTACAGTACAATCAGTGGCAAAAGCATAAAATGCCTTCTGTTTTTTCAAGTTAAGTTGTATTTAATTTTTCCTCTTTAAAAACTGATTTTTTTTTAAAATTTGGAAGATTATATGTCACCTTCTTAATACTAATCACTTCACAGGATAGGAAAGTTTCAATTCTTTATTTTATCTCTTTCAAAATTTGTTCTTCCTGGCTTCCCTATTACCATCTTTAAACATAAGCTCAACGAAGTTCAAAAAGATTTCTTGTTTTCATAAGTCTCATATTTCCCCCACCAATTTCCTACTTTTTCTTTGTACATCTCCAAGGCTCACATTCACACTGCTTTTGTGCTGCTCGGTTTGCTATCTTCCAACAAAGTATCACGTGCCATCAACAAAAAAGAAAAAACTAGAAACCTGGAAGTGCAGGATGGCATCCTGCAGACTTCCAAGCCTGCTTTGGACTTTTGTCTTTTTCTCAATGAAATAGACTTAAGTGTGTGTCAGTATTAAGTATGAGTGAGAGGAGTGTGAGGCCACAACTGGGCTTAAGGGGATGGCTGACACGCACATGCTTACTGAAAAGGAAAAACCCTTCAGGTTGACAAAATCTTTTTAATATAGCATGAGCTTGACTGAATCAGCTACTGAACCAAAGTTCATAGGACTGAAATCTTAAAGAAGAAGAAATAACCACTGACCTCTAAGGCATTTCTAGTTTCTCTAAACTATGTCATGTATACTAAATGAGAATTAACTCTAGTATTTAAAATGGAATATGAACTCTGGTATTTGGATCAAGGCACATGGGGAAACTTGCTGCATAACAAAACAGCACAGAGGATTCTTTTTGCTTCTTCTGATTTCAGGGTTTATTTCAACCTTCCTATTTATGGGAAGCTAATACACAAGCATTCATAATTGTCTCAGGGTACACAAGATTTTGGAAGAGATCTTAGGAATCATTTAAGTCAAATGCTTTATGTTATAAATGTTATGTCTCTGCCCAAGGTCACTCAGCTAATTGTGGACAGCGAACCCTAATGTCATTTTTCCTTGATTTTTTTTTTTTTTTGGACTATATATGATGTCCCTAAAAACTGACAAATGTGTTTAAAAGGTAGATATAAAACTTTTGGGAAGATTGAGGGGAGGAAGCACACACACTTAATTAAGTAACAAATCACTGAAAGTTGCTGAGGTAAAGACAATCTTTACAAATAATCTTAAATTACCTAGTTCCACTCTTCTCCAAGACACAAACCAGTAAAATAACCCTTGCTTCCTTCACATCACATTCAACCAACTTGAGCTCCTCTAAAAGAAGCATCTGTCTGTTAGTTCATGAGAATCCATGGGAGAGGCTTACCAGGCCTGAGATCCAAAACCATACCAGGCTAACTGGAACATCTGGAAACTCAAGCCAAGGAGGACGGTATTCTTATTCCCTAATGACCTCATCAAGATGGTAAGAAAGACTGTCTGCAAAGTGAAGGAGATAATCCTGAGAAACCATGTGAACACACAGATTTGATGCACGCTTTGAGGGAAGCCTAATAATGATAACCAGGGACCTCTAAGGGACAGACTTGAGACCACGCAGTATGGATGTAGCTCTAAAGGAGTGGAACTTCAGGGGCTCCTCCCCAGGAACCTGCTTATCTAGTGCTTTGTGAGCACCTTTCTAGAAAGGTCATCATAGCCATGATAAGTCAGTGCCTCAGTATCTTTTGAGAAATGCCAATCACTTAACTACAAGTAAATAGCAAGCCCCTGCTGAATATTTACAGAATATGTGGAATTTTGCTGGAGGTTTGCAGTTTTATAAAGTTAGATTAATATAATTTGATTTTAACAAATATATACTCTGCTAAAAAATAGTTGAGATAGTTTGAAAAGGCACAGGATTAAGTCCCATGGTGTAATGGTTAGCACTCTGGACTTTGAAAAGGCACAGGATGAAAAGATGAGTCTGGGTTAACTGAGTAACCAGAGTTAATATGAAAAGCCTGAATCACAAGCAACTTGAAAGTTTAACATAATCTACATTTGCTGATACAGTTCAACAACAACAAAAAAGAAAGGCCTTTGCCTTGATGCATTCCTAAGAGCCTTGTCAATTCTAACATTTAGGCAAAACAGTTCTAGAGCCTTCTCATTTCACAGAAGAGTGGTCGACCTGGCCTACCATGCTTTAAAGCAGCAAGTAGCTGTTTCAGGGAAATAGCCTCTAGGGAATCTCATATGATATAGTGAATGCACTTAAACATGCCAAAGAATTTATTTAAAGGACACCTGCTCTGCCTTTTGTGGTCCTAAATTTATTATAGATGAGGAAATGTTTAATGTTCTTTACTCATTACATATATTCTAATGTGCTGATTTACCATATTTCTTCAGTCCTGGGGAGAGCAAAGGTTGGAACAGTTACTGATTTTCATTTCATTTTTAGTTGAACTTACTTTTCAACATTAAAATTATATTGAAACATTCTCCTGGTTAAATAAATTTTGCAATATCTGTAATGAGTTAAGTTGTGATTGGTAGTTATAAAACAAATTTCCATTTGCTGAACAGACCCAGTAGAAATAACAAGTATTCTAAAAAGTACTGAAAGGTTGTATTTAAATTCTTCCTAAAGCACAACCTCAATATTCTATTAAAATTGAAATGGTTCTATGGACCATATCCATGTCAGTTTACTGGGTTTGATATTGTATCGTAGATATATAAGCGGTTATTGCGGCAGGGGAGGAAGAGGGGCTAAGCTAGGGGGGCAGGGGATATTCACGAACATTTCTTTGGAGCTTCCTGTGAACCTGCAGTTATTTCAGAATAAAAATGTTAAAAAAAAAAGGGATGAGCAAAATGATACTCACCTGAGCCACAATAGACAGAATTCCTACCATAGCTATGAATGCTGCAATTTTAACAGATCCAAAACCTATGACCTATGGAACAGAAAAAAACAAAACACTACTGTTATGTAGATATTATAAAAATAAATGCTATGTTCTAGTAAAGCTATAGGCTAAAATAGTTGAAGAAAGTTCATAAAACCTTGACAATGGCAAATTAAGGTAGTGCTAAAACTTGAACCCATTTAACCAGTAATTTATATCTAAATATGATTAAAAAAATCATTATAAGTGAGCACAATTTAATTTAATAAATATTTTTAAGATAATATTTTCTATTATAGGCCTACTCTATTGTTTCACATCCCTCCCCATCACCAATCTACCAAAACCCAAATATAATATTATCAAGCATTACAATATAGAGAAATAATTTGACTTTTGATGCCGTCTATACAGAATTTGCTCACAAGCAAAGTCTGTGGACCTCAACTTTAGCTGCATGTTAAAATCATGTGGTCAACAGAGAAGGAGAGAAGAGGAAACAATGAAAGTCTGGAACCCATTTGAGACTATTTAAATCAGACTCTCTGGGCCAACACATAGGTATGTTTTAAAAAGGTTCCACGGTGATTCTAATGAGAAGCCAAAGTTAGCTGGCATTGATTTCTAAGCCTCTTAACCTTATAAGCAGCTCTAAAATGCCTAAAACTTTTAGTTTTAAATACCATATTTTTTAAAAAGTTATTTTCTCCTCTACTGAAACTCTATGAAATTTAGAAAAAGGAGCTTAAAATTATTGAGACTAAAAAGACAATAGAAAAGATCAATGAATCTAAGAGCTAATTACATGAAAAGATAAACAAAATTGATAAAACTTTAGCTGGACTCACCAGGATAAAGAAAAGACTCAAAATCAGAAATGAGAGATGTTATAACTTATGAACCATACAAAGGTTCGAAAAAGACTTCTATGAACAATTATATGCCAACAAACTGGATAATCTAGAAGATATGGATAAATTTCCAGGACCATACAAGCTACCAAGACTGAATCACAATAAAACAGAAAATATGAACAGACTGATTACTAGCAAGGGGTTTGAAACAGTAACCAAAAATGTCCGAACAAACAAGTCTAAGACTATATGGCTTCACTTGTGAATTTCATCAAACGTTCAGCGAATAATCACTACCAATCCTTCTTAAACTCTTCCAAAAAAACAGTAGAGAAAGGAATTCTTCCAAACACATTTTATAAGGCCAGCATTACCCTGATACCAAAACCAGACAAGGATGCCACAAATAAATAAATAGCAGGCTAATATTTGTGTTGAATATAGATGCAAAAATCCTCAACAAAATTAACAAACTGAATTCGATAATACATTAAAAGGATCAGACACCATGACCAAGTGAGGCTTATACCAGAAAGGCAAGAATAGGTCATGAGCAAATTAGTCAGTGTGATACACCATATTAATCCAATGAAGAGTAAAAATCATATGATCATCTAAATAGACACAGACAAAGCATTTGATAAAATTCAACATCTATTTATGATAAAAACTCAACAAAGCAGATACTTAAACATAATAAAGGCAAACCCATAGCTAACATCATTCTCAACAGTGAAAAGCTTTGGCTTTTCCTCTCATATCAAGAACAAGATATGATGTTAGGGTGTCTCTACTCTTGCCACTTTTATTCAATGTTGGAAGTCCTAGCTGCAGCAAAGAGGCAAGAAAAAGAAATAAAAGGCATCCACACTGGAAATGAAGAAGTAAAACTGTCACTATTTGCGGATGACATGACGTATTTAGAAAACCCTAAAGGTGCCATCAAAAAATTGTTGGAACTAATACACAAATTCAGTAAAGTTGCAGGATATAAAACCAATACAGAAAAAACCATTGTATTCCTATATACTAACAGCAAAATTGCAAAAAGAGAAATAAAGAAAAATAATTACATTTACAGTCACAACCAAAAGAATAAAATACCTAGGAACAAACTTAATGAAGGAGTGAAGGACATGTACTCTGAAAACTACAAGACATTGTTGAAAGAAACTGAAGATGACACAAAAATTAAAAGATATTCAGTGTTCATGGACTGGAAGAATTAACGTTGTTAAAATGGCCATATTACCTAAAGAAATATACAGACTTAATGCAATCCTTATCAAAATCCCAATAGCTTTTTTCACAGAAATAGAACAAAAAAGTCTTCGAATTTGAATAGAACCACAAAAAAACCCAAATAGCCAAAGCAATCCTGAGAAAAAGGAACAAAGCCAGAGGTATCACGCTCTCTGACTTCAAATTACACTACAAAGCTACAATAACCCAAACTAGCAGAAAACAGACACACAGACCACTGGAACAGAACTGAAAGCCCAGCAATAAACCCACACATATATGGGCAACTGGTAAAGAAGCCAAAAAACATACAATAATGAAAGGAAAGTCTCTTAAATAAATGGTGCTGGGAAAACTGGAAAGCCACATGCAAAAGAATGAAACTAGGCTGCTATCTGACACCATACCCTAAAATTAATTCGAAATGGATTAAAAACTTAAATACATGACCTGACACAATAAAATACATAGTAGAAAACAAACAGGCACTAAACTTATGGAACTTGGTTTCAGAAGGGTTTTTGTGAACTTGACCCTAAAGGTAAGGGAAGTTAAAGAAAAAATGAATGACTGAGACTATTTCAAACTAAAAAGCTCTACACAATGAAAGAAACCATCAACAAACAAAAAGACAACCAATCAAATGGAAGATCTTTGCAAACAATACCTCTGATAAGGGGTTAATATCCAAAATATATAAAGAACTCATACAACTCAATAACAAACAAAGAAACAAATAATCCATTTAAAAATAGGCAGAGGACTTGAACAGATACTTTTCTAAGGAAAACTCAGATGGCCAACAGGTACATGAAAAGATGCTCAATATCAATAGTTATTTCTTTCATCACTGTCAGAATGGCTATTGTCAAAAAGACAAGGAATAACAAGTGCTGACAAGGATGTGGAGAAAGGGAACACTTGTGCATTATTAGTAGGAATTTAAATTGGTACAGTATAAAGGTTCCTCAAAAAATTAAGAGTAGAACTACCATATAGCCCAGCAATCCCTCTTCTGGGTTATCTACCTGAAAAGTTTGAAAACACATATGAAAATATATGTAACCCTGTGTTCACTGCAGCATTATTCACAATAGCCAAGACATGGAAACAACCTAAGTGTCTTTTGACGAATGAGTGGATAAAGGAGATGTGGTATATATATATATACAGTGGAATACTATTCAGCCATAAAATGATGAAATATTGTCATTTGGTACAACATGGATAGATCTTGAGAGTATTAAACGAAGTAAAATAAGTCAGGCAGAAAAGGACAAGACCGTATGACTTTACTCACATGTGGGATATAAAACAAACAAAAAAGCAACAAATGAACAAATAAACAAATAAAAATCTTCTAAAACCCCAAACTCATAGATATAAAAAACAGAATGGTGGTTACCAGAGGGGAATGGGGATAGGGAAGGATGAAGAGGGTAAAGGGGGTCAAATACATGGTGACAAAAGGAGACTAGGGTTTGGGTGGTGAGCACACAATGGAGTATACAGATACCATATTATAAAGTTGTGCATCTGAAACTTATATAATGTTATTCACCAATGTCACCCCAATAAATTTTTAAAAAAATTATAAAAAACAAAATTAAATACCTAAGGACAAAAATCTGTTACGTTTCTGTACACTAATAATGACCTATCGAAAAGATAAATTAAGAAAACAATCTCATTTACAACTTCATCAAAAAGAATACCTAGGAATAAATTTAACCAAGGAAGTGAAAAACTTTTATATTAAAAACTACAATATTAATGAATGAAATTGAAGACACAAATAATGAAAAGATATTCCATGCTTATGAACTGGAAGAATATTGTTAAAATGTCCATACTCTACCCAAAGCAGTATATGAATTCAATGCATTGCTATGAAATCCAACTGTATTTTTCACAGGAATAGAAGATACAATCTAAAATCTGCATGGAACCATGGAAGATGCTGAATAGCCAAAGCGATCTTGAGAAAGAAGAATAAAGCTGGAGTAATCCTGCTCCCTAATTTCAAACTATATTTCAAAGCTATACTAACTAAAACAATGTGGTATTGCATAAAAACCGAAACATAGATTAATGGAACCAATCAGAGAGACCAGAAATAAACCCATGCACATATGGTCGATTAATTTATGACAAAGGAGCCAAGAATATACAATGGGTAAAAGACAGTCTCTTCAATACAATGTTGGGAAAATTAGATAGACACATGCAAAAGAATTAAACTGGCCATTATCTTACACCATACGTCAAAAATTAACTCAAAATGGATTAAGACCTGAATGTAAGACCTGAAACCATAAAACTTCTAGAAGAAAACATGGGTAGTAAACTCCTTAACATAGGTCTTGGCACCGACTTTCTGAATCTGACACCAAATCAAAAGCAACAAAAGCAAAAAGAAACAAGGGGGACTATATCAAACTAAAAAGTTTCTGCACAGCAAAGGAAATTGTTGACAAAATGAAAAGGCAATCTATTGAATGGGGAAAAAAAATAACTGGGTGTCATATATCTGATAAGGGGCTAATATCTAACATACATAAAGAATTCATATAACTCAACAGCAAAAAACAAACAACCTGATTAAAAAATGGGCAGAAGACCTGAATGGATATTTTTCCAAAGAAGACATACAGATGGCCAACAGGTACATGAAAAGATGCTGAACATCATTAATCATCAGGGAAATACAAATCAAAACTGCAATGAGATATCGCCTCACACCTGTTAGAATGGCTATTATCAAAGACAAGAAATTACAAGTATTGGCAAGAATGTGGAGAAAAGGGAACCCTTGTGCACTGTTGGTTGGAATATAAATTGGTATAACCCCTATGGAAAACAGTACAGAGGGTCCTCAAACAATTAAAAATAAAACTAACATAAGATCCCGTGATTCCACTTCCGGGTATTTATCCAAAGAAAACCAAAACACTAATTTGAAGATATATGCACCCCAGTGTTCACTGCAACATTGTTTACAATAGCCAGGATACTGTAACAACCTAAGTGTCCATCAGTGGATAAATGGATAAAGAAATGTGGTATATATGTGCACTATTCATCCTTAAAAAAGAATGAAATCTTACCATTTACAACAACATAGATGTACCTTGAGGGCATTATGCTAAGTGAAATAAGTCAGACAAAGAGAAATACCACATGATCTCTCGTATGTGAAATCTTAAACTAAAAAAAAAGGTCATAGATACAGAGAACAGATTGGTGGTTTCCAGAGGCGGATGAGAAATGTGTGAACTATTTTTTAGTTTAAGTGAATGGAAATAAACCCCAACACACACTGGGAGAGGAAGAGGTCAAAGGCTAGAATGTAAGAGCAGAAAACTTATCTTCCCAAAAATGTAGGTTCGAATAAAGGCATTTTTAGACGAGAGGTAGGGAGGAGTAGGGGTAGGGGGAAAGGGAGAGCTGATTTTGTAAATGGCAGACCTGCACTAAAAAATGTTCTTCACATAGAATGAAAGCAGTCCAAGACGAATGCTTAGAATTTGGTAATAAAGAGCAATTGAAATGGTAAATATCTCAACTTTACCTCAATAAAAAGAAACAGTAAAATATGTAAATAAATAAAAAAGAACATTGATTATATAAAAAAATTAAAAATTTGTTAAGACTTAAAATATGACACAAAAAATTACTGGACAACAAGAACATATAATGCAGGATGATTAAGAAAGTCAAAGGTCCTTGAATCATGTAGAGAACGTAAATAGTACTACTTTATTAGGGATTAATAAATCATACATACAAGTAGTAATCTCTAGGGTAGGCTCTAAATAAAATGCTTTGTTAGGTGTATTCCTAGGTATTTTATTCTTTTTGTTTTAATTGTAAGAGAAATTCTTTTGTTTCTTTTTCTGAAAATTAACTGTTAAGAGTATAGAAAGGCTATGGATTTTTGTACATTGATTTTGTATCCTGAAACTTAACAGTATTTGTTTATTGTTTCTAATAGTTTTTTAGTGAAATCTTTAGGGTTTTCAAAATAGAGAACCATGTCATCTACAAAAAGTGACAATTTGACTTTTTCATTCCCTATTTGGATACCTTTTTTATCTTTCTCTTGCCTGACAGCTCTAGCTAGTACTTCCAATACTATATTGAATAATAGTGGTGATAACCTAGTCTTGTTCCTGATCTAAGAGGGAAGGTTTTTAGTTTTTTACCATTAAGTATGATGTTAATTCAGGGTTTGTTGTATATGGATGGCCTTCATTATATTGAGGCGCTTTCCTTCTATATCCATTTAAATGTTTTAATCATAAATGGATGCTATATCTTGTCAAATGATTTTTCTTGCATCTATTGACATGATCATACGATTTTATCCTTTGTTTATCTAGTGCATCATATTAATTGATTTGCATATATTAAACCATCCCTGTGCCATTGGGATGAAGCCCACTTGATGACAGTATATAATCTTTTTCATGTGTTGTATTCGCTTTGTTCATATTTTGTTTAGGATTTTTGCATCTGTATTCATGAGATATTGGTCGTGTGTGTGTGTGTGTGTGTGTGTGTGTGTTGTGTGTGTGTGTGTGTGTTATCTCTACCAGGTTTTGGTATCAGGGTAAAGTTGGCCTCATAAAATGAGTTAGAAGTATTGCCTTTTTGATTTTTTAAAAAAGTTTGAGGACAGGTATTACATCTTCTTTGAATGTTTGTTAGAATTCACTTGTGAAACCATGTGGTCCTGGACGTTTGCTTTTTGGTAGGTTTTGATGATTGTTTCAATTTCTATAATGTTGATCAGCTATTTAGATTTTTTTCAGTTCTTCATGATTGTCTAGGAAGGTTGTAGATTTCTAAGAACTTGTCCATTTCTTCTAGGTTATTGAATTTGGTGGCATATTATCTTTCATGGTATTCTTGTATGATCCTTTGTATTTCAGTGGTATCTGTCATAACTTCTCTTTCATTTCTGATTTTGTTTATGTCTTTTCTCTTTTTTCTTTATGAGTCTAGCCAGGGGGTTGTCAATTATCTTTTCAAAGACTCAGTTCTTAGTTGCATTTTTTCCTATTTCTTTTTGTTCTTAGTTTCATTTAATTCTGCTCTAATATTTATTATTTCCTTCTTTCTGCTGACTTTGGGCTTCATTTATTTTTTCTAGATGTAATGTTAGGTTGTTTATTTGAGATCTTAAATAAGTACATTTAAAAAGAAGAGTGTTTTGAGATAGAATTTAAATACCATACAATTCACCCATTATTAGTGTACAAATCACTCTGTAAATATAAGTGTATTTACAGAGTTGGACAATTATCACCACAATCAATTTTAGAAAATCTCATCACTCCTCAAAGAAACATGATACCCCATTGGGACTCCCATTCTCCTAGCCTGCCCCTCTGCCCAGCCAGTAATCTGTTTCCTGTCTTTATGGATTTGTTTATTCTGAGCATTTCATATATATGGTCCTGACATCTTTCACTTAGCATTTTTTCAAAGTCTGCCCATATTAGAGAATGTTATCAGTGCTTCATTGCTTTTAATTGTCAAATAATACCATTCCATTGTATGGATATACAATGTTTTTGATCCATTTCATCAATGGATAGACATTTGGGTTATTTCTACTTTTTGGTTGTTATGAATATTAATAATTTGTGTAAAAGTTTCTGTGTAGACAGGTTTTTTCATTTCTCTTGGCTATATACTTAAGAATAGATTTGCTGGGAATCTTATGTTGAACACTTTGGGGAACGACCAGACTCTTTTCCACAGTGGCTACACCATTTTATAATCCCAGCATTGTGACAGTTCCCATTGCTCCATATCCTTGTCTGTCTTTTTGATTAAAGGCATCTTAGCTTAGCTTAGGTATGAAGTAGAATCTTATTGTTGTTTTAATTTGCATTTCCTTGATGGCTAATGATATTAAGCATTCTTTCATGTGTTTATTAGTTATTTGTATATATTCTTGGAGAAATATCGATAAAAATCCTTTGCCTATGTTTTCAGTTCGGTTATGTGTCTTTTTATTATTGAGTTGTAAGAGTTCTATATATATATGGGATACAAGTTTCTTATCATTCATATGCTTTACAAATATCAAATGCAATTTTAACTAAAATATGTTTGTATGTGTGAACTTTAAAACAAGCACAAATATAAAATAACAATGATTCTTATTTGTTATAATTGGGTGGTAGTGGTGACATTAAGCATATGTATAGGAAAAAAAGGTAGAAAAAGAAGTTATTCACAGTTGTATATTATATATGTGATGGGATGAGATATAATTTTTCACTTCTTTGGGCTTTCCCATTTTCCTAAATTAAATGCATAATTTAATTAAATACACATATAATTTTCTACATTAAACACACTATCTCACCACTATTCTCTCTAAATCTCTAGTATCCACCCACCAAAACTGAGCAAAATAGAAATAGAAGTGCTTGAAAAAAGATTTACTTATACGCCATATAAAATATTAGTGTTATGCTTTCAGGAAAACTATAAAAACGGTGAATTTAATGAGTTTCATTAAAAAATATATTCAAAAATACAGAAATTTATCATAGGAGGAGGACTGTTTTGTGTTTTGTCAAAGTGGAGTGAACCATTAGGAGGACTTTCAGTGAAATTGGTAGACGACCAAGGCAGAGTTATAATAGAAGGCAACTCAGTTCTCAGCAATCCCACTCGCTGGAAAAAGAAGCTTAAAAAAAAAAAAAGGCTTAAGTCAATTGCCTTTTGGGGGAACAAAGTAAAGTGCAAATTTTTAAAGAAAAAAATTCACAGGAGAGAAAAGATTATTTTGATTATGCTTGCGAGCCGCCTTGGAGTCCACAGCAACACTGAGCGATGCCCTACAGAAGACAGCTCAACAAACTGGCTGTGATCAGGCCCAGGTCAGGGGATTTCTGAAGTAAAAGTTCCCTTTCTGAAATTTAATGGATATTATTAAAGATTTAAAACATTATGATAAATTTTTTCTGCAATTTTCTTTCTGTATAATTCTCAAAGAAGTTTTTTACACAGTAAATATTCTTCTATATTTTCAAACATCATTTAATCAGGTTTCCTGATTACTAATTATATCTCAGCACCTACATTTATAACTTGAAGCAAGTTCATACATTGATTGTCCTCATGTTCAAAAGCTATTAGGCACCCACTACCCACCTGCCTGAGATAGAGAAAAAAACTTGAATACTGTCCAGCTTCAGGAAGGTAAGAAAGAAACACGGTGATGCAGATTAGTAAGACAGTAGAATCTTTTCCAACTTTCTTCAGTGACTATGAAAAAGCAGAAAGAGAAACACATAAAATGCAAATAGACGCTACTGTCACGGATATTTTGAGATACTGACTTCTTTTGTCTTGAACTATTAAGGTGGATAACAAAAGCTGAATTCATTATAAAAAGAAGTGAACCTTAACATTAAATCTGTTACCAGCTCTTTGGAAGTTACAAGTTATACTTTCTGAGGTGTGTGTTTAAAATATGACAACTTAAAACACTCTCTCTCACATCCTGAAACAGACCCTGAACATCCTATGGACAGACTCTAAAAACATATTGCTCCACAATCTTTTAAGAAAATATCATCTTTTTCATTCATAATATGGCTTCTTTAAAGCCATAAGCAATACAGGGTTTTCATTACACATAAATTCACTCTATTCTTTGAAATGTTAATATTCAATTTGCCTGTAAACTGGTTGACAAATTAAGTATGTTCCAGCCATTGGGTCAGTGACAAGGAGATTCTCTGACCAGCAAACAACTTTTTGAATGTTATAATCTTGTCTAAAAATCCTTCTTACTTTCCTTTCTACACAGGATTGTTGAGCAGACCAACAGGTGCACTGCTTTCTAAGAAATGAAGAGTGCTGCAGTACATTCTAGATCATCATAACCTTTATACAATGGCAAAACCAGCTAATGACTATTGAAAACTTACTACACACCAGACATTAGACTAGTAAATATACATACATTCACTGTAATCCTCACAACAGCCCTGAAAGGTAAGCCATAATAGTTCTAGTTCAAAGAGGAGTTTCCATGTGTAACTTGATCACTATATGACGAGAAGATGGGAAGCCCAACTAGTTCCCATGTGTACACCTGGTTTCCTTCCTTCTAGATGTGGCACAAACAGAATCGGTAGGGTCCCCAGGTCATGTCCTGAGGGGGCTTTTTAAAAAACAATTTCTGATGAGTTAACTTTCTTACTATATGTATTTCTTCTAAAAGGTAAACTTGGGGGATAAAAAGCAAAAATCAAATTTTTTTCTGCATATATTTTCTTCAAGAACAATTTCAGGTAAGGTGGGAGAAGGGGAGAGATAAGACTCTCTTCTAAGTACTTTTTCTAGTTGTTAATGGGACTACCCCCATGCCCCAAACCAAAAAGAGTATAGAAAACAAAGAATCCATTCAATCTGCAAAAGTTCAAAGCCTCTGGTCCAAGAGGATGTATAGTAACAATTTAGATAACAACTACTTTAGTCAGACCAATGCTTTTATCCTTTTTGAATTTAAGTGAATTATAACCACCACTTCAAACAGCCGCCTTCATTAATTTTTTTAAAAAAGGATGAAAACCACCATGTGAAAAAAAATTCCTTCCCTCATCAGGGATTAATATTCAATTTGCCTCGACATTTTCTCTCTCTTCCCTTATGACAACCACATGCTTGATTTAAGAAATGTCAATTCTATATATTCCTTGGTGCACAGTCTACATCAGTCTATTACTTGCAATTGCATTTTTTTCTACTTTCCTGGAGAAAGAAATGAATCGACATTCATTTCTTTCTCCAGGAAATGGGATGCTTGAGGTTGCACAAATGTTCTTTTATTTCCATGGCTTAGAAAAATAAATAGGAAAGTAAATGTTTTTATATTTTAATTTACCGCAAAAGGGTCTGCTTGTTTCCAAGATATCTGAACTCCCCAGGAGAGTGGTCTCATTTTCTCTGGGAAAGATTCTGGAACAGCCAATAAGATGAAGCAGATGTCCAGAAGAGCCACCACTGTGGCCACCAGCACAACGAGGTTGTCTCCATAATTGGCTGAGAGGTATGCTCCAATGGCTGGGCTGCTGACCAGACTGGCTGCAAAGGTGGCTGAGACCTGTGGAAAAAGCACACTCTGACCCAGGGTTCTATCTGCTGCAGATGCACACCTACATTCCTGTTCTTACCCAGGGTCCCCTAGGTGTATACCTATAGCCATTCTCCCCGGCTTTAAACAAGACAAAAGGAATGTGTTGCACACAAATTTTAAGAAAGAGAATTAAAGTAATTTTGTTTTAAGGATTTGTTCACCAACTATTAACTGGAGATATACTGGAAAGCTACAAGAGTAAAAAATGTTTTACTCTTATTTTACTCTCTAAAAATGTTATTAAAAATAATTGTGAAAAACTTTTTCAGTCTTCTTTAATTGAGTAATAGGGATGTGAAGAGAAAGGCATTTAAAAAATTCCTGCAGAATTTATGATAAAAATCTATGAATTACTCAGGGACTGTGCTCAATTTCATCTCCCCAAAACGTGCACTGTTTGAACTTCCAGTCAAGATGGCAGAGTAGGTAAGTGCTGTGCTCATCTCCTCCCATGACTACATCAAAAGTACAAATAAATTAAAAACAACCATCATTAAAAACCACCTAAAGACTAGGTGAACATTAAGTCCTATAACTAAGGACATAAAGAAGCCATGTCAAGACTGGTAGGAAGTGGCAGAGACACGAAACGGGCTGGTCTGACACCCACGTCTGGTGATTAAGAATCGAGAGGGATATCTCAGCTGCAGAAGTCCTCCCTGAGGACTGAGGGGTCCCAACCGCATACCTAGTTCCCCACTTTACTTTCCAAAGGGCTCCAGTGCCAAAACAGAACCCAAAACTTCTGGCTGTGAAAACGGGGAATTATGGCTGAGTGAGGCAGAGGACTGCTGGAGTTCTCTTAAAGGAGCCATGCACAGACTTAGTGATGGACTCACTCATTCTGAGCTCCAGCGCTGGGGCAATAGCTCAAAAGGTGCCAGGAACATATATGGAGGAACTGTACTGTCTGGCTTCAGTGTGAGGGCTGGAGGCGTAGCTATATCCTGGACAGAAGTGGAAGCAAACTCCACTGTTCCTTTATTGAGGACCCTCCCCGCCCATGCTTATAGGCATAGGTTGGGTGAAGTCTGAGTCTCCATCAACCTGGCTAACACCATTTGTACCACCCTGATGATTCTGATACCACAGCACAAGCAATTTCCAGTGGCTGGCTTTTTTAAACAAACAGCCTGTACAAGCTCCTGCTATGGACTTCCCTAAAATCTCTGAAAGATTCACAAACTCCAAACAAGCAGTGTTTGGCTTTGGCAAGCCTTGTACCTCTGCCTAAGTGGACTCAAGCCTGGCACTAGTGGCAGCTAGCCTTAGTTCACAGTTTTGACTCTCCTGGGTACCTCAAAGCCCAGCACAAGAAATAACCTTCTGCAGATCACTTTGTAGGCTACTACCAGGTGGCCCTGGGCACTGGCAGCATCTGATCTTGGCATGTACCAGTGCCCCTCCCAAAAGGCCCCAGAACCAACATACCCAGTAATGGCCAAATTCAGACCATGGCAGAACACCATCTAACCACCTCAACAAATGACATACCCAAGAGCTGACCTGGCAGGGATAAGAGCCCCACTAACGTAAATCTCACTTTGTGGAGTCAGCCCATATACAACCACTGCACACAGCCAATCAGCCTGAGGGTCAATTCCTCCCACTGACATACCAAGAGCAATCAATGCGCAACTACAAAAGGAGGGCACGCCCACATGACACATACAAGGAACACACCTGGAGCACACAGCTCAGTGACCAGGGATACTGCACCACTAGGTCCCATGGGACAACGACTACATAAGGCCACTCCATCCAAACCAGAAGACATAGCAGATATACCTAATATATGGAAAAAAACACAGGGAGTAAGCCAAAATGAGGAGATGAAGAAACATGTCCCAAATAAAAGAACAGGGCAAAACTCCAAAAAAAGAGCTAAACAAAATGGAGGCAAGTAATCTACCAGATGCAGAGTTCAAAACACTGGTTATAAAGATGCTCAATGAACTTTTGGGAAGAATAAATGAATTCAGTGAGAACATTAACAAAGAGCTAGAGCTAGGAAATATAAAAATGGGGGTAAAAAAAACATTAAAAAAAGTCAGAAATGAAAAATACATTAGAGGGAATCAGTAGTAGATTAGATGAAGCAGATGATCAAATCAGCAATTTGGAAGACAAGATAGCAGAAAACCAATCAGAATAGAAAAGAAAAAAGAATTTAAAAAATGACTATAGTTTAAGGGACCTCTGGGACAACATTGAGCATACCAACATCTGTATTATAGGAATACCAGAAGGAGGAGACAGAGAGCAAGAGATTGCAAACCTATTTGATGAAGTAATGACTGAAAACTTCCCTAACTTGATGAAGGAAACAGACAGGAAGCACAGAGCTCCAAACAAGATGAACCCAAAGAGGCCCACACCAAGACATAGCATCATTAAAATGCCAAAGGTTAAAGACAAAGAGAGAATTTAAAAGCAGCAAGAAAAAGTAGTTTGTTATCTACAAGGAAGCTCCCATAAGACTGTCAGCTGATTTCTCAAGCGTAACTGCAGGCCAGAAGGGACTGGCACAAAATATTCAAAGTGATGAAAAGCAAGGACCTACAACCAAGATTACTCTACCCAGAAAAGCTATCATTCAGAATCAAAGGACAGATAAAGAACTTTCCAGACAAGAAAAAGCTAACGGAGTTCATCACCACAAGCCAGTATTACAAGAAATGTTAAAGGGACTTCTTTAAGAGGAAAAACATAAATACAAATAATAAAACGGCAATATCTACATACCTATCAGTAATCACTTTGAATATAATGGGATTACATGCTCCAAACAAAATATAGGGTGGCTGAATGGATAAGAAAATAAGACCCATATATATATGCTGTCTACAAGAACTGACTTCAGATCAAAAGACACACATGGACTGAAAGTAAAGGGATGGAAAAAGATATTTCATGCAATGTAAACAAACATACAAAAAGCTATGATAGCAATACTTGTATCAGACAAAAAAGAGTTTAAAACAAAGGTTATAACAGGAGACAAAGAGGAATACTTCTTAATGATAAAGGGATTAATCTGAAAAGATAATATAACCCTTGTGAACATTTATGCACTCAGTGTAGGAGCATTCAAATATATAAAGCAAATAGAGATAAAAGGAGAGATCAACAGTAATACAGTAATTGTAGGGGATTTTAACATCTCACTGACATCAATGGATAGAGCATCGAGAGAGAAAATCAACAAGGACACAGTAGCCTTAAATGACACATTAGATCAGATGGATATAATAGATAATTTTTGAGCATTTCACTTCCACGCAGCAGAATCTTTACAAGGGCAAGAGAGATACTTTGCAGGATAGACCACATGTTAGGCTACAAAGCAAATATCAACAAATTTAAGATTGAAATTGTATCAAGCATCTTTTCTGACCACAATGGTATGAAAGCAGGAATCAATTACAAAAAGAAAACTGAAAAGCAGATAAACACAATGCAGGTCAAATAACATGCTACTAAACAATGAATTGGTTAACAATGAGATCAAGAAAGTAATCAAAAGATACCTTGAGACAAATGACAATAAAAACACGATAACCCACAATCTATTGGACATGACCAAAGCAGTTCTGAGAGAAAAAGAGTGTAAAATAAAGGTTATAACAAAAGACAGAGGAATACTTCTTAATGATAACAGCAATACATACAAGAAGCGAGAAAATTCTCAAATAAACAATCTATCCTTAACACTTAAAAGAAGTAGGAAAACAAACAAAGCCCTATGCGAGTAGAAAAATATCAGAGTGGAAATAAATGAAATAGTCTTAAAAAAAAAAAAAATCCAAAGATCAATGAAACCAAGAGCTGGTTCTTTGAAAAGATGAACAAAATTGATAAACCTTTAGTCAGATTCATCAAGAAGAGAGAGGACCCAAATAAATAAAATCAGAAAAAGGAGAAGTGACAACTGAGACTACAAAAATACCAAGGATTGTAAGAAAATACTATGAACAATTGTATGCCAACAACTTGGACAATATGGAAGAAATGGATATATTACTAGAAACAATGATCAAAAAAAAGTCTTCTGTAACTTTGTAATGCATTCAACAATTATTCGCTAAATGAATGAGTGTAGTCCCTTTTCTGTAACACCATGTCCCAAATAAGTGACTGAAACATACAACCAGCAGTATAATACCAATGGATTAACATGGCTGAAATTCTAACACCTCTGCCATTTGAATTAGGTACACAGAAAATTCTGTTTACTGTTTAGGGTTTGTCAAGAGATCAGCTAACAAGAAACAAATCAAATCAACTTAAAAAACTTTGTAATTTTTTTCTGCCAACCCTAATAAATTATGAGCCATTTCTACCTTGCTATTTTTAACTTTTTTATTTCAATTGCTTCATATTTTCTTTTGTATAAGCCAATATTTGCCACTTACTTTAAATCTCACTTTTCACTGAATTTTTAATAGAACATTAATTACTTTTTTGGTTAAAAAACAAAATTTATTATCTTACCCATCCATAAGCAGTACTTCGCTCGTGCTCCTGAGTGACATCAGCTACATAGGCAAATATCACAGAGAATGTGACTGAGAAGACTCCAGACACGGAAATCATTGCGAAATACCACCTATAAAAGATATTTTAATTACCCAGGAAGCAGTGTATATAGTTTTAGAACCAGATCAAAGATTATAAAACAAGAAATAAATTTAAAAATATGCATGTATAAGTACATTTAAGGGTGTAAAGGACAACTAATAAAATTATAAACAAGGTGAAGAGGAAGAAGTAGAAACATACTAATTTTGTCACTGCTTAAAGCGCGTCAGTAGATACAATTTAAAAAAATGAGAGCAAGGGGATTAAGTAAAGTTAGTTTTAAAGTAAGCCAAAACAAATAAAATAAAAATTTTCTGTATTTCGTAGCTTTAGTTAAGAAAAAGACATATACAGCAAATGACTTTACAAAAGCTACAAAAAAACAGAAAGTGTAACAAAAAACATTAATGTAATTAAGACTAAAAACTCCTATCTTGTGCATAGATGCTTTAAAAATCTATAGTTAAAATACTAGCAAACAGAACGTCACAGAACAAAAAGGAGTTTATCTCAGGATATAATGATGTTTCAATATTAGAAAGTCTATTACTATAATTTGTTATAGTAATAGATCTAAGGAGAACAATCAAATTATCTCCACTGATGCAAAAAGGCATCTGATAAAATTTGACATTGTCTCTAACCACTATGCAATACATCTGAAATTAATATAATATTGTCAACTGTATTTGAAAAAAATTAAAATTAAAATAAAAGAGAATTTGACATCCCATCTTGATTTTAAAAAAATCTCTAGATAAAATAGGAATGAGTATTTTTTTAATATAAAAACTAGCTTAACTACTTAATAATAAAACATTACAACATTTCTTTTATAAATAAAGTAAGTCCACAACCATCACTTTTATTTAACATTACTCATTAGCCAACAAGTAGGAAAAGCAGCAGCGTAAAAACTGGAAGGAAAGAAGTAAAATCATTTAATGATCTAAAAAAATTTTTAAGGTATTTGGAGGACATGAAAAAAAGCCTCAATTCAATGGAAAAGCATGACTTGTTCTTGGACAGAAAGACTCAATACTAAAAAGTATTTTATAAAAATTCATCATCCGGTAGAAAATAAAATGATCCATTGTGGGTCATTCTAAGCTCTGTGCCTATAGTCAAATAGATACCCAACAAATTCAGAATATGACAAATGACATAAAATTCTTATTAGGTAATCAAATGAGGATATTTTCACATGAACCAAAAAAGAAAATCTATTAATCACACTGAAAACAAAAAACAAAAATCCTTCCATTCTAAGGTGTGTTCTTCACATTGCTGAGATCAATAACAGGAATTCTGGTCAAAACAGCAAAACAACAAAGTTACATGCTAAATATTCTCTTACCTATATAAAAAAAATGAGATCATATTAAAATTCATATCATGATTTGTAAGAGAATATGGGTATACTACATAGCCTATTCTTATACCACAGTATACTTACAATGTAGTATACATAAAAGTGACTGCTGCCTATCGATGTAAACTATGTGCCTATCAGTGCCCTCAACCAATGAGCTGACCAAAGCAATACATCTGTAGTCAACTGAGCCACAGCAGTGAGTACAGGTATCATCGGTCCCCTCTCAAGACCCAATCCTGTAACAAACTCATGGCAACACCTTTTATTTCTTTTTTTTTACCTCAATAACTTATCTTAGGCTTAATTTTATAATCTCATTTCCTCATTTATAAAACGGGCATGATGGCAACTTCCCAAACTGGCTTTCAGTATTATCAAAGAGATCAAAATGAAAACACAGATACAACTGCTTTGAAATGGTTAAGTGATCTGTAGGTGTGTTACTTGTAACTGACCCAAAATAGACAGTTATGATAATGGGGCTGAGCCACTTACCATGGGCTGATCCTCATCAGTGGAATTGGGAAGCAGGTAAAAAAGACAGTGCAGAGGAGAAATGGCTTCCTCCCCCACACATCAGACAGAGCACCTATGAGCGGGGCACTCAGGAAAGAGAGCAGGCCCTGGAGAAGAAAAGAGAAGCAAAGGTCAAATTTATAATATGATTCACCAATTACTTGAAATTCTTATTTTCTAAATGAATTTTTAAATGCTCCAGTTCATTTTATTGGCCCCCAAACAGAATAATTTGAGACATTAAATAAAAAGCGTCATTTAAAAAATTCTAACAAAATTTCTAAACATGCTTTTAGAAAGGGAAGAAAGGGGTAGAAGCTTGTTTTCTGGGAGAAACTGCAATAGAGGTGATATGAAATATACACACCCACAGTTGGCCCTTAAGATGAACATACACCAAGTATATGGGAAGAAGCCAGAAATTTAATTCATTTTAATAAATATGTACAGCATATCTATTATGTGCAAAGCTCTGAATTAACTGGTGCAATGAAGACACACAAATACATACCATCTACTCTCAAAGCACCTGTAAGCTGATAGGGATAAACAATGAAACTGGGTGATGAGTACATGGGCATTCATCATATTATCCTCTACTTCTGTGTATCTGAATTTTCATAATATGTTTTAAAAATTCCTTAGCATAGCATATAAAAACAGGATCTTCCAAAATTTGGCCCTAACACACACCCTATGCTTTGCTATATGCAATACTTCTTAGTTTTTTCAATAAACCATGTTCCTTTGTGCCAATGGGTCTTTGCACAGGCCCTTGCTGTGCCTGCATGCACTTCCTACACCTGGACCTGGTAAACTACTGGTCATTCTTCATAACTCATACCATTTAGGAGGGGCACATAAGACAAACTCCCTCCATCTGGTACATTATCTCTTTTATTGTAAATGTAACACTGTATGACAATTACTTATTTATCTATTTTCTCTATTGGATTAGAAACAGATTAAGGTCAGAAGAATGGTTTCTTTTCATTTCTGTACCCTTGGGACCTATCACAGGGCCTGGTGAATAAGGGTTTTCAAAGAGGTTTGGTGAAATGAATAGAGCTTTTAAGAGAAAATCAACTCATAGCAGTTTCCAAGATCACATAGCTGGGAAGAAAGGGAATAAAATTCCAATCCTTACTAGCCACCAGTAAACCCAGAGCCTGTGGCCAGGAGACAAGTAAACTGAAGTAAGGGGAGGTGAGAGAAAGACTTTGTGGAGAGCAGGAAAGCTGAAAGGCTTTTTGACCCCTCTCAAATAAAATATTAATTCTTGTAATATCTAAGCCAGAGTGGATTTCTAGGGCATTTGGTATATTCTTGTGTCAAGAGAGTAACAAATCAAGGATTAAATGATTTCCTTCAACAAAAAGAAGCAGGGATCAAATTCAGGAACTGTGACTATCAGCTTCATAAAATTTAGAAAAGAAAATCTTATGTTGCTTCAAAATTCTCTAAAAATATCAAATATCTGAATACTTGGGTAGTATACAACTGGTAAAAAAAAAATTCAAAGAAATTTAGGAGGAAAAGGATGTAGAAATCACCACCGCCACAAAAACAAAACAAAAATTCTTTAAACACAAAGAACCCTGGAAAAGGTTTGGACAGTTCTGATTTCAGATTTTATACAATGCTTTAAAATATGGAATGTATGCTATTTTTAAACTATGAGAAGGCCAAGCATTAAAGTTATATCTAAAATAATGCAGTTTTAACAGAAAAAAAAGATATCGTCTTCTAGATTAGGAATTTAAATTGTAATTTAATCCATTCATTAAATAAAATTGTTTAAATAAAATTCTCAGTAACAATAACAGATATTGAAAATATCCTCTGTGAGAACCTAATTTTTATATTAAGATGCTAAAATACAATCTAATAAAATACTTGCCTCTATGGAAAACTTGTATTTCCTAAAAATCAAAGATTTTCTTCTGTCCCAGAGTTATTTCTTCACTACTCAGTCTGGCCCTAGATTCTATCCAGGGCACATTATTAGAGAAGTAGATTAAGAAGGACATTTGTGCCTTGAATGACTGGGCAAGTACTTCATCAGTCCTAAAGATGCAGCAGAGCACAATTTGCAAATGAAAACAAAATGTTTAAAAAATCAAAACCAGTCTGACATCAAAGTCCTGGACTTTATCAGAAATACAGTTGATTCTCATTATTTACAGTAGTTATGCTCTACAAGATTGCCACAAATACTGAATTAGCAAATACAGAAACACTGCACCTGGAGAAACACAAGGTTAGATTCCTGCAAAACTCTGGTCACATATTTTCATCGACTGATCAATACGTAACCCTGGTTTATGTGTTTTTGTGTTTAAAGGTACCTCACTTAATATGTTATTGATTTATTAACATTCAACTATCAGCCAACAGTACTATGACTCATGCCTGAATGAAGCTTATCTAACACAATATTTTCTCCATAAGGCGCACCACAGCCCTCTTGCACTTAGAAATATTAGACAGTACTTCACCACTACACTTGCCCCACAATAAACAGCAAATTCAGCAACAGAAGGCACAAAAATGCAAAAAAAAAAAAAGGCACTAAATAGACTAGAAAAGGAATATATATTTATAGTATGAAACCTGAAATAGGAAGACAGAAGGTTGCCTTCGACTTCAGCTAGGAATGTGAGGTTGGGCAACTCAAATTCTCCCCATATCCTATGCATGAATAATCACAAAAGCATTATGTTGATTTTGTTACATCTTATGACAAAATTCTCAGAATTCCTTAATAAGTAACAAGGAACTTGCAACATGTATCCATGGGTTACCCCCAAATTAGATGGAGTCATTTTGATTTTTCATATAGTATTTTATTAATGACTTTTATATCTTTCATTTCTTAAAAGTAGATCAAAGAGAAAACTCTCATAATTGTAGTTTTTATTTATATAACTGACAAATCTTTTCACATAAAAATAAAAACGGGGGCCACCTTTCTGACCTAGAACCCACTGAGACCCTGCACAGTATAGAACTTCCCTTTCTAGAGTGCATATCAATCAGTTTAACAAGGCAAATGAGAAACATGACAGTGACTTAACTAAAGTCCAGAAAAGGGGATTTATGAAGCAAGAGGAAGGTCAAAGAACAGAGACTTCAAGGGAAGAACAATATGGGCAAGAAGGGTGGAAGTGTTTTTATTTTTGTGGTGGGAAGAGAAGTGGGAAAAATTCTCTGAAAGAAAGCAGAAAAAAAGAGCAATTCAATTTACTTAATTAAAATATAAACAGGCTTTTTCCTTATTCTTAGAAGGAGTAGGGCCACTACTTCAAATTGATTCCGAGAAAGTAATAATCATAATAACGGCTAGCAATCATATATGCCAATTGTTCTATGCTTTCATGAATGTCTTACCCTTAGAAATAGGTAATTATTAGGATAAATAACTACCCTAAGGCCCAGGGCTCATAAGCAGTAGTGGCAGGATTTAGCTCAGGTGTGAGGTAGCTCCAAAACCTGAACCCTAATCTCTAAGCTCACAATTCAAAATGGCTATTAAGCTAACTTGTTGACATTTCAGTGTCTCTAACCTAAAGCACATAAAGCACTACACTTACCTACTTAAGTTTTCTTAAACATGTTTTAATAAATGGATAAATTAGCAGTCTGTTATAAACACCTGTACTTAAAACATAAAATCATCTCTCAAGAAGATTTTTAAACAATTTTATTTACGGATAATAAAAACGTCTTTTTTTTTCTTTTAAAGAGACTTTATTTTCTGTCAACCTTATTTCCATTTTGTTTAAGAATCTGAAGACTACTCAGTGGTTGTTCCTACTTATTCAGTGACCTGAGCAGTGGAGGCTGCAGACCAGTCTTCAGCGGCAGGCTGAGCACTCCAATCTTCAGTAGGAAACTGCTGAATAGGCACAGAGGGCACCTACATGTTTTCAGACCAGTCTGTTACTTCAGGTTGAGCAGCAGTGAACTCAGGAACTGGAGCAGTCCATTCACCCTGAAATTCCTCCTTGGTCACAGCCTTTTCAGCAGCAGCCTGCTCTTTCTTTTCAATCTCTTCAGGATCTCTGCAGAAGTAGAGAATAGGCATGACATTCCACGGGTGTTCACAAGAGATGGTGCCATGCATGCGCAAGACTTCCCAGGCCAGTATCCACATGAGATCCACTGAGTGAGCTCCTTTGTTGTTGCAAGGAATGGCAATGTCCACATGGCACATAAGAGTCTGTCTTACACAGGGTGGTGGTAGGCAGGTTAACATAACATACCTCTGGGAGAAGCTAGTGGTCAGCCCTGGGATCGGTAACCACCAAAAGTCTCGGTTCCCAGAAGGTTGCCTGGATCTGGTTAGTAAAGGTCCCAGGAGTGAAGTGACCAGCAACAGGAATGGCTTCAGTGGCAGTAGCAAACTTCAGCACAGCTCACTGGCCAGTATTCCTAGATGACACTGACATCAGCTGGATTTTCAATGGCAACAATGACACGAACTGCCAGCAGAAGCTTCTCTTCAAATTTATGATGTAGATGCCGTCACTCTTCCTTTTGTAGATGTACTGGTTCCATCTGGAAGTCAAGGTTGGTGCTACTTAAGTGGGTTCCTGCTGCAAGGAATTTGAGGACATCCTCCTCCTTGCAGGACATTAAGGGCTCCAGATATTGTGATGGTTTCCCTTTAAGTTACGTGAGAACCAAGACCAACGCCGTATGGACCCTTCTTTGGGTAGCACAGAAAAATCAAAAAGGATAGTCTTTATTCAAGTTTCTGTCCAAATTAAGAAAGCAAGAATTATTCTCCCTCCCTCCATGTGTGTATGTATGAAAAACATTTTTGTACTTATTAAATCAAAGAGTATCTTTGAGAGGACTTTACAGGTATCTTTTTTTTTTTTTAATTCTTAAAAGCATCAACTAACAATTTCTGTGTGTGTCTATGCTAAGCTACTATGCTAAATACTGCTGATAATTTAATTCATTTAAGTAGCAGGATGGGCAGTTTAGCAGCAACTCCTAGGACTACAGAAACTCTTAACATATTAAAAATGGCACAATTGCTTTAGGAGATAATATGATCTTTAAATGTCCCTGGACGAGGGTTTTGGCAGAAGATCTATGTGGCCATCTTCTTGGTCAGACTTGATGGTCAAATCTAGACTAAGAAGAAGCACATCTGCATGTGAACCCAAGCCCTGAGCTGGCTCACTAGGTCTATTTTCTCCCTTTTCCCAAGCCCTTGCTGTGATGTCAAAGCTAGACCAGATTAAGATTGTATACTTTAGAGCTCCCTCTTCATACTTATCACTCTAATTGTAAATCAACTCTGGACAGCCAGCATAGTTAGTTTAGTCTGGGACACTGATGAAGCTATCTAATTTTGTAATAAATATAAAACACACTAAAGAAAGAAGCTTCAAGAAGTTGCAAGGCAATCAGACCAGCTGGTCTTAATGAAGAAAATGATTACAATCACTCCATCTGCTTGTGTTAACCAGTGGTCAAACTATAGCATCTCAGTATGGTGTTACACTTTGAAGTGTAGCCAAAACTTCTGTGGTTAGCTTTATGCGTCAGCTTGGTTAGACTACAGTACATAGTTTTTTATTCAAACTCTAGTGTAGGTGTTGCTGTGAAGGTGTTCTGTGGACGTGGTTAACATCTGTAACAATTAGCTTTAAAGGGTATTACCTTCAATAGCATAAGGAGCTTTATCCAATCAGCCTTAAGAGGAAAAGTTTCAGATTTCTATGCTGGGAAAGAATTCTTCCTCATGACTGTAGCACAACTCCTGCCTGAGTTTCCAGCCAATCTACAGGCCTGCCCTACATATCTCAGACTTGCCAGCCCCATGATCATGCGGGCCAATTCCTTAAAATAAATCTTTACATATATATTTATTCTATCAATTTTGTTTCTCTGGAGAACCCTGACTGACATGATTTCTTATTGTTATTCATACAACAATGTCTACCACGTTTCAATTTCATAAAAACAAAAACTGCAGTAGAAAAGCGGTAGAAGGGTAAGACTTTGGGAATCCGAGAAGTGAGTTTTCTTTCTTTTATAATTAAGATGGACAAATACTAAATTAATCAGCATAAAATATGAGGGGATTATCATAAAGTACATTGTTTAGAAATAAAGAAACAAACAATCCTCATTAGAAAAATAAAAAACTGGAAGGTACATCATAAAAGTAGCCAGCAAATATATGTAAAAGTATTCAACCTTAATTTTATTAGTATTTACAGAAAGACATCATTTTCAAGCTACCAGACTGGTGAAAATCTAAAAAGTCATACTTGTGTGAGAACATGGTGAGACAGACACACACACACTGCTGGTGGGAGTGTGAAATAGCACAATTGCTTTAGGAGAAAATGTGGTACTATATATGTAAGACCTTTAAAAATGCCTAAACGTTTTTATTTACTAGCTATACCTTTACAACTCCATTTTTAGAAAACAATAAAGAATACAAAGATTTATTTTTAAAAAAATTATTACATAATTATCTTCAATAATTTAAAATTAGAAACAATTTATATAGGTAATGGATAAATAAATTATGACACATTCATACAATGGAATAGTATATAACCATTTAAAAAAATACAATCAGTTCTTGCCTTGCATGATAGTATAGGACTATAAAAATAACTGTAGAAGCTGAAATCTTGTAATTTTAACCAATGAGAAAAACTGTAATTCGTTCTATGATCTTTAGAATTTTTTTGTCAGAACACTGAAAACTCTGTCAGTTATAAATGTTTAGTGAAATGAAAAAAAATTTATTTAAGTACACTGTAATTTAAACATTAAGAATTAAATTTAAAAATGTATTTCTTTGTAAAAACTTATCAAGAGTCATCTGAGCAGTGTATACCATCTTCATAAGTCAAATAATGTATGATGCACAGTGAGTATCTTCCATGCATTGGCAAATTTTGCCTTGCTAAATTTGGATCAGCTTTTAACACTTTGTCCTTTATGCTTACAATGTCATGAAATATTCTCTCTCAGAGTTCCTGTAATATGAAGCTTTTTGCTGGCATGACTTCCTCTGGGACATCTTTATCCTTTTCTTCACAATCATTTTACTCATTTATGCTGATAAGTTTATCTTCACTAAGGTCCTTGGGCCGCACACCTAAAGTTCCTCCAACATGTTCCAGTCAGCTGTTTCTTCCATAATTCCACTGAGGTTCTATGGGGGTCTCACTTCCAGCTTTATTACTATTTCTATTTTATATCTTTTTTTTAAAATTATTTTTTATTATGGTGACATTGGTTAACAAATCCAGTAAGTTTCAAGTGTACACTATTTGTTTCTTATTGCACTTTCATCTTTGTTGGCAGATTCCCTCTTTTGATGATCCATTTTTGTAAACTGTCATGTAGTTTATCACTGAAGACCAGTAGGCAACACAACTACTACATGCTTTGCTGTCTGTGCCTGAACTAAGACATGCACAGTGACCAGATACTGACACTTTGAAATGCTGTGACTCGTTACTAATAATAATGTGCATCTATTATTTATTTAGTGTTTTGTAGACTGAGGAGCTAGTCGCATTTTGTACTTTATGTAGTTATGCACAGCTGACATAACATGGTAATGAAAATTCACTGTGGTATTGGGGAAACTGGTGTTATTTAACTGGACTGTGGTAAATAAAACGTGTGCGTAGTAGAATGTACAAAGAGAGGGCTGCCTGTATTTCATAGAATTTTTAATGTCATGGGGAGATTGTTATGATACAATTAGTGACTGCTGACATAAGGAAAAAAGTACACCTCTCCCAGGTGATTCCCTGAGATGCCACCTTTCCCAGCATGCTGGTGCACCCAAGCTGCCTCTAGTGTTTCTTTTCATACAAATGGCCTGTCTTGGTTTATGCTGGAGACTTTCCTAAAATCTCTCAAAGGCTCACAAATCTCAAAGAAAGAGCATCTGGCCTTGGCATGCCGAGGTGGCATCTCAGGGAATCACCTGGAAGAGGTATATTTTTTCTTATGTCAGCAGTCACTAATTATACCATAAAAATCTCCCCATGACATGCCTTGTATCTCTTGCTGAGCAGCCCCAAGCTCAGCACTAGCAGAAGCTGGCCTCTCAAGGCACCTCTAAGCCCAGTATGGGTAGTAGCCATCTGTGAATTGCTTGGTGACTCTGAGCAGGCCTTGGAAGTGTACAGGCTACAGCTGAACTTGGCCTGTAGCTGGGCCCCTTCCAAAAGGCCATTGGGCTGGCACATCCAGTGGCCTGCTTCCACCAGAGCCCAGCTAAAGTGAATCTTGCTCTGACGGGTTGGCCCCTCCCCAGCCAGTCCTCACAACCAATCAGCCTGAAGGTCAATCGCTATCATCAAAGCGCAAACAGCAACCAAAGCGCAACTACATCGGGAGGGCACACACAACCCATACGAGGGACACACCTTGAGCACCTCACTCAGGTGACCAGGGAAGACTGTGCCACTGGGCCCCACAGGACACCTAGTACATAAAGCCACTTTACTAAGACCAGGAGACTTTGAAACCCTACACAATATGGAGAAACAAACACAGGGAGGCAGTCCGAATGAGGAGACAAAGAAACATGTCCCACGTGAAAGAACAGAACAGAGCTCCAGAAAAAGAACTAAACAAAATGGAGACAAGCAGTCTACCAGATGCAGAGTGCAAAACTTTGGTTATAAGGTTACTAAATGAACTTAGGGGAAGAGTTGATGAACTGAGGGGGAACTTTAAAAAAGAGATAGAAAACATAAAAATGGAGATGGAAAACATAAAAGGGAACCAGTCAGAAATGAAGAATACAATAACTAAAATGAAGAATACCTTAGGGGGAATCAACAGATTGTATGAAGTGAAAGATGAAATAGGTGATTTAGAGGATGGGATGGTGGAAGACACCCAATCAGAACAGCAACAAGCAAAAATAATCCAAAAAAATGAGGACAGTTTAAGGGGCCTCTGGGACAACATCAAGCATAATAACATTTGCATCATAGCGGTACCAGAAGGAGAAAAGAGAAAGAAATTGAAAACCCATTTGAAGATTTATAATGATGGAAAACTTCTCTAACCTGATGAAGGAAACAGACATACAAGCCCACAAATCCAGAAGAGTTCCAAACAAGATGAACTCAAAGAGGCCCATATCAAGGCACAACATCATTAAAATGCCAAAGGTTAAAGACAAAGAGAGAATCTTAAAAGCAGTAAAAGAAAAACAGTTACCCACAAGGGAACTCCCATAAGACTATCAGCTGATTGCTCAACAGAAATTCTGCAGGCCAGAAGGGCTTAGCACAAAATATTCAAAGTGATGAAAAGCAAGAACCTACAACCAAGCAAAGCTATCATTCAGAATTTAAGGACAGATAAAGAGCTTTCCAGACAGAAAAAGCTAAAGGAGTTCATCATCACTAAACCAGTATTACAAAAAATGTTGGAGGAATTTCTTTAAGAAGGAAACAATATGTACCAAAAATATAAATAAAGAATGGCAATAACTACAGATCTAACAACAAGTACTTCAAATGAAAAAGAATTAAATGCTCTAATCAAAAGATAGGGTGGCTGAATAGATAAGAAAGGAAAATCTGTACATACGCAGCCTACAAGAGACTCAGTTCATATCAAAAGACACCAGACCGAAACTAAAGGGATGGAAAAAGATATTTCATGAAAATGGAAATGAAAAAAAATCTGGGGTTGCAATACTTATAGTAGACATAAATGACTTTAAAACAAAGGTTATAACAAGGGACAAAGAAGGACCCAGTACTCCCACTTCTTACTATTTATCTGAAGAAACTCAAAATACTACTTTGAAGGGACATGTGCATCCATATGTTCATTGCAGCATTACTTATAATTGCCAAGATATACAATGGAATATTACTCAGCCATAAAAATAAATAATAAATAAAAGAATGAAATCTTGCCATCTTCAACAAAACGGAGGGTACGGTGCTGAGTGATGTAAATCAGACAAAGACAAATGCCATATGATTTCGCTTACATGTGGAATCTAAGAAATAAAATAAATAAAACAGAAACAAACTCATACAGAGACAATTTTAAGGGTTGCCAGATGGGGCAGGGCTGGGGGATGGCTGAAAAAGAGGAAGGTATTAAGAAGTACAAATTGGTAGCACACAATAGTCATGGGAATGTAAAGTATAGCATAAGGAATATAGTTAATAATATTGTTACTATGTACAGTGTCAGATGGGTACTAGATTTATTGGGGTGATCAATTTGTAAGTTGTATAAATGTGTAACCACTATGTTGTACACCTGAAACTAATATTATATGCCAACTATAATTGAAAAATAAAAAATATTTTTAAAAACGCACAAAAAAGACTGGAAAGAAATGTGAATTTGACAAGATTTAGTGAGCACCTATCAAGTGTCAAAACTATTATAAGTGCTGGGGATAGTAGTGAGCAAGGCAAATAAATTCAACACCTTCAAGAAAGTGCCAGTCTAAAAGAAGAGGGGCGAGGAGGACACATAAAAACACGATAAAGATAAAGCAAAATATACGGCATGTCAGAAGTGAGATGATAATGTTTTGGAGAAGAACAAAGCAGAGAAGGGGAAATGGGAGTGATGAGAACAGGATACATTATTCAAGACACCAGTCAATAAGGCCTCACAAAAAAATGACATCTGGGCTAAACACTGAGAGTTAGGGAGTGAGGCCTGTCAATAACTGGCAGAAAGAAATCTAAGTAGAAAAGCAGTACCTGCAAAGCCCTCGACAAGCAGAGGTTGATGAAGTTGTAACTGAAGTGAAGTGAGCAGGGAGTGGAGGAGAGAATATGAATGCTGCCAGAAAATAAAGCAGGATTGGTTAAGAAGAAAGCCACAAGCTGGCTTATATTTTATCAAGAGCTCTCCTGAAAGGGGACTAGGTAGTGTTTTGATTATAGATCTAGTTTGAAGGTAGAACCACAGAATTTGCTGATGGATTTGGTTTGGGATATGAGAGAGAAAGGAGTCAAGACTGACCCCAGGGATTTGATCTGAGCAAGATGGCATGACCAGTAATTGAAATGAGGAAGACTTCTGAGTTGGTAAGGCTGGAGGGGAAGAACCAGAGTTTAGTTTTGGAGATGTTAACTTTGAGATGCTATTCAGTCATAGAAAGAGATGTCAATTAGGCAACTGGATATATAAGTATGGAGTTCTGGGCCAAGGTCTAGGAAGATATATATTAGAGAGCTGAAAGTAATAATTCTCACAATATCGTCAAGGGAGTGTAGAGATAAAAGAAATTGTTGTCCAAGGCTTGAGCCACCCATTTTGCAGAAGCCTAGGAGATAAGGAACACATATTACTTGTCAGAAATAAGGTTAAGAAATAAGTCAATTTGAAAACATAATTAAGAAAAACAAAGTTACCATATGACCTAGCAGTTGCACTCCTAGGTATTTATGAAGGATGAAGTGAAAACATGTCCACATGAAAACTTGTATACAAATGTTCACAGCAGCATTATTCACAGTAGCCAAAAATTGGAAACAACCCGAATATCCATCAACTAATGAATAGATAAACTGTGATATACAATGGAATAGTATTTTGCCATAAAAAGAATGAAGTACTAATATGTGCTACAATGCAGGTAAACCTTGAAAATACTGTGCTAAGTGAAAGAAGCCAGTCCTAAAAGACATTACACTGTAGGATTCCATTTGTATAAAATGTCCAGAAGAGGCAAATAATAGAGAAGTAAATTTGTGCTATCTAAGGCTAAAGAGATTGGGGGGAAACAAGGAGTGACTGCGAATGGGTACAGGATTTCTTTTGAGGGTGATGAAATGCTCTAAAGTTGATTGTGTACTGATGAATCAAAGCTGGATGACTTGGATAGTATGTGAATTATAGCAATAAAGCTACTGAAAAACAAAACACTCCAAACTAAAACAGAAGAATTTGCAGAACTGTTCTACTCTTGTATCCTTTACTGATGCTCACCTCAAATCTAAACCTTCTCTTCCATGCATTGGAATAGTAAACTTACAAAGTAAGAGTTAACTGTAGAAAATCTACAAAGATGAACAAAAGATGAAAAAAGAAAACTAAAAGTCATTCATAAAACCACACATTTTCAAACTTCAGGTGATTCCTTTTCAACTTTTTCTCTCTGCTAATATACATGTATTTTGGGCCACATAAAACTGAAATTGTACTATATAGTTTTACATCCTTTTATATGGTATTCTTCAAAACTGTGTTCTTTATATGTCTGTTTTACATCGTATGGCTGTACCACAACTTATTTATTCTTTCAATTTTAAGGTATTTTAATTATTTCCATGTGTCTATTTACAAATAGCCTATTACCTGAATCTCTAAATAACTATACTTGATTAGAACAATTTTCTAGAAATGGAATTACTTTGTTAAAATATGTGAATATTTTTAAGGATCTTAAAATACTGCCTTTTGTTAAAGCTATTAACAATTTATCCTCTCATCAACACTGCATGGAGGGGGCCCAATTTACACACACTGAACTGGTCCTGGTCAGTTTAAACTTTTTAACCAATTTGTACGTAAAAATATTATCTCATTTAACTTGTTATTCATTACTTACGAGTGATAAATTTATTTTTACACTGACATCTGTAGATTGCCAGTTTACGTCCTTCTTTGCCCTTCTGGGATCCAGGCACTTTCCAATAGTTTTATTCTAAGAATGTTTTTATGTATTCTTTCTTCTTTTATGTATGTTGAAAAATGTTTTGTTATTTGTCTTTTAATTCTGATGATGGTTTTGACTTACCAAAGTTAAAATATGTAAATGACTCAACCTTTTCCTTTATGAATTCTCGTTCTAAAAAAAGAAAATCTTTCCCCCAACTAGTATGAAAAATGGTTTTCAAGATTTCCTTCTAACAGTTTTTGGTTTTTACATACTTTTCTTTGCAACACTTATTGAGTATTTAGCACATGCAAGTACTTTGCTAATAGCTATACATATACTAGCTAATTTAATCCTTATACTCACCACCCTACTGGAAAGATCTTTTGTCTTCCTCATTTCATGAATAATAAAACTGAGGTTAGGGAGGTTAAATTATAAGACTAAGGTAACATAGTTAATAAGGTATAGAGCAGAGATTTAAAGCTAAAGCAATTTAAAGCCATATTCATTCTACTGTGCTCGCATGCATATTAAGATATCTTAATAGAGCTAGGCTTTGCTGTAGGGTTCTATCAATATACAATAACCAATTAATAAAGTACATAAGTCCTTATTAAAGTTCAATAAGTTGAAGTTCAAGAGTCATTGAAGCTGAATAAGTCTTTGTCCAAGCCCTTGAATAAAACCAAAACCTTTTCTTTTTTCTTTTTTTTAAAGAATACCATTGTGACTGTCTCTTAGTGAAAGTGTAAAGTGTAGCATGCTGCTCAGCTTTAGAATATAGACCTAGTTGGTTTTATTTTGCAGAACCAGACTAAAACATTTTATTAGCTAGCCACAAGACAAAAGAACTGAGTAACTTCCTCAAGAATCTATTGTAAGGATAAACATATATTTTTTATCAGTGCTCACTCTTCTGCCTTTAGTTTTCATTTTTATCAATACTGCTCATAAACTGGTGCTTAAACAACCACACACCAGATTCTTGATAATATTCCTCTTGCTTTCAGTGACTATTAAAAAATTCTTGTTTCAGTCTTTATTTAAATTGCCTTGTTTTATTTATGTTGTTGTAAATATTATCAAATTCTTTTTGACAACAGGCAAAGAATAAATGGTATTCATGACAATTATGCTGCTCAAAACTGTGAATCCAATTCGGCAAATTATTAGGACATAATTTTAATTTTAAATGTGCTGTTTAGCACAAAGTAAAATTATGTAGAGATTGATATTATCTAAGCTGGAAAGGACATATTAGACACTATATCAGTATACTTAATGTGGGATGGGACATAACATTGTATTTTAATATATTTAAATTAAAAATATATATTTATAAGCTTTTCTGATAAATATCACATTGAAATTTAAACAATAAATTAAGGGGTTGAGAACTCAGAAACTTGTGACTAAAATACCAGCCTTGCCAAAAGACTACATACCCAACTAAATCTTGATGTTTCCTTCTTCAATCTCAAAGTATAGTTCAAAAGAAGACAGTACATTTGTCCATTTTATTCTGTTGATAGGTAGAGCAACTAAAAGTTCAAAAAACTAAATCCTTTAGAAATTGCTATCTACATATTAGTAAAAACAAAATACTGCTTTCCCCAGTAAATCATTTTATGCCTTATGGATGTGGGTTATATTTTATTTTGACTCTGAAATCCAGCTAAAAATTGAGTTAGATCTCCAGAACAAATAGTAATCGTTTTTCCTAAATCCCATTTAAACTTCCAGAGTTAAACGACTAAGGATTCCTGGTTTTGTTCACAATGAACCATATAAAAACTGTTCTTACCTTTACACCTTGAATGAGACCATTCATGAGGAATGTGTGTTGAGGAAACGTTTCATGTAGAACCTACAAAAAAGCAAACAAACATCAAGGCAAATTCAAAAGCAAATTGAAGGGAAAGATTTCTGTCTCTGTTTAGTGACAGGCTAGGTAAATAAGATGGAATCATGCTATGAAAAAATCTTAAGTATCAATGGAATATGAAAAATACCCTAAAAGTATGAAAAGATAGTGACACAGAAATCTAAATAAGGCAAGAACCTAAAAAGATACTCCTGGCACTCAGTTGCTTTTGCTACAAAAGTATTTGCAGCAAAAATAGTTTAGGCAGGTACCAAAAGCAAACCCAGGTAGGGACCTGCAACCCAGTTTTATGTCACCTAGGTAGCCCAGGAAAGGTCAAGTCTTAAATTTGGATTACTGTGATTCCAGACTGGTAGCACCTCCTCCATATGCTTAAAAGAAAGAAAAAAGAAAAAAAGAAATCTAAAATCACTGCTGAAAAGGCCATCACCTAGGCTTCAAATCAACCATACACATATTTTTTTCGAATATAATGACCAGCACATAATCAAAGGTAATCAGATACAAAAGGAAATAAGACATCGTGAGCGAAAAATAGCAATAAATAAAAACACAAACAGAAAGAGTCTCTCAAAGACTTCACATTTTGGAATTACTCAACATAGGCTTTAAAATAAATATAATCACTATGTATCAAAATATAGAAAATAAGCTTTAAACTTTTGTAAAAAGTTTTTTAAAACTTTTGTAAAAACTAGAAATTGTAAAAAGTAACACAGATTAAAAAAATCCTAGAATAGAAAAAATGTATTAAATTATGAACTCAATGAATATGTTTAAGGAGATTAGACACAGCTGAACAGAGAATTACTGAACTCAAAAGAAGGTCAAAAGATGTTATCCAGAATGTAGCACAGAAAGATGAACGGTAAAATATATATGAAAGAGGAAGGTAAGAGACAAAGAGGATCCAATTAATGAAGTCTGACGCAAGGTCAATTAAACTTGTCCTATAATGAGAATGAGAAAGAGACAATATTTTAGGAGCCAATGGCTGAGAATGTACTAGAACCAATGTTATACTTCAGTGCAAAAATTAGAAGTAGCCTAACAAATTCTAAGCAGTATAAAAAGAAATCCACACTCGCAATCAAATTAAAACTGCAGAAAAATCAAAGAAAAATTCTTAAAAAGCAGCCAGAAGAATACAGATTGCCTTCAAAGGAAGAACAGTTAGACTAACAGATGGTCCTGTAACAGTAATGGTGGAACTCAAACAAGGAGCATACTATCTTATAATCTATCTAATGAGGAAACCAAACAAAATGCCAAGGTAAAATTCTATATTCAGTTAAAATGTCCGTTGAGGACAAATGCAAATATATACATTTTTTGAACTAGCAAAACAAGTTTACTAACTTACAAATTCCAATTAATAAAATAGAAAAGATATTTTTGGAGGAAGAAAGATTATCCAGATATAAGATCTGAGAGTCAAAATATAATAAAGAGCAAAGAAAACGGTAAATATAAATGAACGGTGATGCTACAAAACAAAAATAATGTGCCTTGTAGGTTTTACTTTCAATTGTACAATATTAAAATACTTAACAATGGAAGCATAAATTAGGTAAATATAAGTTTTAAATTTTATATTTTAAATTTCAAAATGTTTAAATTCATTTATGCTAATTTATCCTGGATGAAGTTACACTAATTAATATTAGACTTTAATAAGTTTACATGTAATGCCATGGTAATCACAAAAAATGACAGTAATAGAGTAGAAAAGTTTTAATAGAAGAAAATATTACCATAACATAACAATCAATGCCGAAAAAGATAAAAAGAAAAAAAAAAACAACTTAGAGCTGTGGTACAAAGAATAATATTGCAACTGAATTCAAATGCACTAAATACATCTGACAAAGAAGTGTTCTCTAAACTCAAATTTTAGATAGAACCTACATTACAGGATCTCTCATACATTGCTGGTGGGAATCTCAATTAGTATAATCACTTTGAAAAAAACTTAGCAAAATCTGGTTAAACTCAATATTTGCATACCTATGATCCAGCAATGTTCAACTACAAAAGAAAATGAAGCACACAAACACCAAAACACATGTACAAGAATGTTTATAGAAGCATTGGTAAACAATGAAAAAATTCGAAACGACTTAAATGTCCACCACAGAACAGAAAAATAAGTTGTGTTAAATTGCACAATAGGAAAAAAGTATGCCCCAGAAGACAACATAAGCATTATACATAATATCCCTTTTATAAAGTTCAAAAATAACCAAGATTAAATGTCATTCAGATTTATGTATGTGTTTATATATTTAACAATGAGATAAAACTAGAAAATAATGAAGTAAATGATAAATACAAAATTCAGAATTGTGGTTACCTTTGTGGAGGAAGAAGGGTGAGATAGGCAGAGGATATAGATCTGTAAATTGTTGTCAATGTTCTACTTCTTGGGTTACGTATGGGTTCACAGGTAGTCAACACATCATTAAAAATGTTACAGGAATAATTTTTAAAATAAAATAAGTAGGATAAAACATAATGGTATCTACATATCATGAATAAAGAGTTATGATTAATTCTATGCAACTAAGGTCCTGTGAATTACAAAAAAAAGGGAGGCAGGATAATATCTTAATGGAGCAACTGTCTCCTAACTTTAGACAGGTGGTAACAAAACAGTTCATCTCTACAAGCTTTTAAAAAAAAATGAAAATGCATTCATAGAAATTATTTCCAACTTTTCCTCTAACAACATTATTTTTAAGGTTTAGAAAGTTTCTCATCTCAGCTACTGGTATTTACCTCTACTTGCTTGTACTAGAAAAATAAAAAAGGAAATGAAGGACACAAAATATCTTTGATGATGGAAAATCATTCATGTTCTCAGAAAAAAATTTCCCAAAATAACAAATTTCATAGATAAAAATATAGAAATGTTCTTTAAGGAAAAAGGAATACAAATCAATATTAGAATTGTTGAATAATTTGTCACATATATCACAAAAATGTGGTGAAAGAGCAAGATACAAAAGTCAGTATATTTTTAAAAATATTTCTCTGATCCTAGGAGTGACAGTTATATATCCATTGTTTCTCAGCCTCACATTCTCCCTTCTACACTCTGTCACATCAAGGCTGAGAGCCTACAGATATTATTCAGACACTCCTTGTCCATAGGCTTCCTCATAGCTTCTGCCAGTGGGAAACAGAGGGTTGGGGGAGTGCCAGCAACTCGAGAGCTGCCCTCATGATGTCTAAGGGGCTCCAGTGCTGATTCGTTGCCCCCAGCTCCATCCTCATACTCCCGATCTCTGACCTCCTCTAAACAATTCTACACTCAAAATGATAGAAGCATGCATTCACTTGTGCAGCTGATTCAGTCTAGGAATAAGAGATGACCTCCTTAATGTGGTAAAACCATATCCATTTATAAATGTCAACATATGCACTTCTTGAGTTGCACATTAAATTAAACAGATCTAATGGAATTTCTGGCAGTATGACAGGCCATTTCTGGGTAAAAAAGCCATGATGCAGGCAGTTCCTGCAAAAATTTTCAACCTCTGCTTTTAAAAACTTTTATATTTTCCGAGAGAAGAAAACAATGAAATTTTATCAGAGACATAAGTAAAACAAGTCAATAAATTTTTTTAAAGCTAAGGATTAAAATACTTCATAAAATAAAGCAGCTGTAAATAAAACAGCAATATTCTATTCTAACTTATCCTAAGTTCAAAAAAATTAAATAAAGTATATAATTTATAAAAGTTGGTAACTGCTAACATAATAAAGTAACCTAATTATAAAAAGTATATTAAATATCTCATATAAGATGAAAGCTTTCATTTTTAACATCTTTCTGTATAAAAAAACTCGAGGTAAATATCACCTTTACTCTTGGGAAAGACTATTTTAAACATAAAATACAATAACATTTGCTCATCACTTTAAAAAAATAACTGACAAAACCATCTGGGAGTGACGTCAAGAGCATGATGGAGTAAGAAATGTCTCCAGATCGCTCTTCTTGAAATAACAACAAGCTGAACATCTAAATTTCAACAAGAAACACCTGACCTTCACATATGCATGTTTGAATACCACATGTCAGAACTGTGAGAGTTGGGTGGTAGACAGGGAGAAACAAAGAAGCAGCCTCTGGCAACCTGCGCTCCCTGCAGGAGGAGGAGGAGGAGGAGAGAAGGTGTGGAAAGGGGTGGTGGGTCCCCTGAACAGCCCTGCCTGAGAGAGCTGTGAACTCCACACAGCAGCACTGCCCATGGATCAGGGCAGAAAGCAGAGAAGCAACAGCTGATTATTACCAGCATGGGGTTGCAAAAATGCCAGGATGTGCCACAGCTCCCATTCTCTAACCCAGAGGGCACTTCTCCCCATATCCTCCAAAACCTAACACTGTGGAGTCCCAGGGGAATCTGAGCAAATGCTACCGAAACTATCGCTAACACTGACAGGAACTGAATCTGAAGGTAGCAAATGTCATTGAATGTTTATAAGAAAAAAAAAGGCATTATTAAATCTTTATACAAAGCAGGGATCCAAGAGGCTAAGATGTCACCTACTAGAAACAAAAAGAAAAACACCTTGTTAGCAGTAGGCTGAAGAGAGACCTTTATATAACAGATCTTCTTTCTGGAAAAAAAGCAGAATACACTTCCATTAATGCCCAGGAGGAGAAAAAGTCCATAAACACCATGAACAATCATGGTGACAGGGTAGTTCAGAAATAAAGAGAAAAATCTCCAGAAAATAAGTTCAAGGACATAGAAATATACAACTTAAATGAAAGAGAATTCAGGATGGTACTTCGGAAAAAACTCAGTGAGATCCAAAATAATTCATATCAACAATTCCAATAATTTAAAAAACAACTAGATTAGCAGAATGAGTTTATTAGCAAGGAGATTGAAACCCTCAAACAGAACCATATAGGACTTCTGGAAATGAAGAAAACATTGAAAGAGTTGAAAGTGAAATAGCAAGCTTGGGAAATAGAGTCAACCAAATGGAGGAAAGGATGAGTTATATCAAAGACAGATATCTAGAAATAAATCAGAAGGAAAAAGAGAGACTGAAGAAAAAAAATAATGAAAGAGAAATACGAGAACTACCTGATACTATCAGGAAAGGAAACATAAGAATAATGGGAATTCTCGAATGAGAGGAAAAGGAGCGGGGATTAGAAAGCATTTTCAGACAAATAGTTGATGAGAATTCCCCAAATCTCAATGATCTCAACCCAAAAAAGGTCTTCTCCAAGACACGTTTTATTAAAGTTATCAAAAATCAATGAAAAAGACAGAATTCTCAGAGCAGCCACAGAAAAGATGGTAACCTATAAAGAAAAACCCATTAGATTATCGTCGGCCTTCTCAGCACAAACCTTACAAGCAAGAAAGGAGTGGAATAAAATATTCAAACTATTAAATGAAAGGAACTACTAGCCAAGAATAATGCATCCAGCTAAGCTCTTCCTTAGACATGAAGGAGAAATAAAGACCTTTCCAGACTACAAAAATTGAGGGAATTCTCCACTATGAGGCTTGCACTACAGGAAACACTGAAAGGGGTCAGCTCACCTAAAACAAAATGGAAAAAAAAACCCAAAAAACATAACCAGGACTAAGGAAACTAGCAGGCAAACAGAAGCAGAGGAATGTGACCCTTAGTAAGAATAAGGTATTGTAAGTTTAAAGAATAAGAAGAGATTTGCTATTGCAAGACAGTAATGAACATTCAGCATACAAAGGGACAAATTGAGACAAAACAGAAAAGGGAAGGATTCAAAGATCCAAATTTGCAAAGGGAAGTGGAGATAAGGCATGTACAGAAGAAAATGGAATATATACATGTTATTATCCTCACTATATATGTAATGGTAACCACACGCCAAAGATTCAGAACTGAAGTATACAAAAATAAGAAAGACCAGAAGGAAATTTCACAAAACCTAAAACAAAACAAAAAAACCCCCAGGAACACAAGGACAAGGAAGCAGTGGAAACAAGAAGCTACCAGAAAGCAAAAGATAAAATGGTTATAGAAACACCTCATATTTCAATGATCGCCCTAAATGCAAACAGACTGAACTCACAAATAAAAAGGCAGAGATGAAGAATGGACCAAAAAATAAAACCCAATCATATACTGTCTCCAGGAGACACACCTCAGTTCCAGAGACAAATATAGTCTAAAAGTAAAAGGGTAGAAAATGATATTTCACGCCAATGGCAGTCAGAGAAAAGCAGGAGTAGTGGTACTAATATCAGAAGAAATAGACTTTGAAATAAAAATGTACAGAAAGATACTGAGGGACACTTCATAATGATAAAGAGAATCATGCACCAAGAAGCCATAACATTTATTAACATCTAACATTTATTAACCCAAACAGGGAGCCAAGAAATATGTAAAGCAATTACTAACAGACTAAAGGAAGAAACAGACCAAAACACTATCATAGTAGAGGACTTAAATACCCCACTGTCAGATATGGACAGATCATCCATACAGAAAATCAATGAAGAAATAGCATCCTTAAAGGACATATTAAACCAACTGGACATAATTGACATTTACAGAGCCTTCCATCCCAAAACTTATACAGCTGCTTATACATTCTTTTCTTGTACATGGAACATTCTCAAGGACTGACCGCATACTGGGACATAGAGATGGCCTCAACAAATATAAGAAGGTTGAAATCATACCAAGCATATTCTCTGATCATAATGCTTTGAAACTGGAGATCAACCACAAAAAGAAAGCAGGAAGAACCACAAATACATGGAAATTAAACAACATGCTACTGAAGAATGACTGAGTCAGAGAAGAAATAAAACGAGATTTCAAGAGATATATAGAAATGAATGATAATGACAGTACAACGTATTAAAACTTTTGGGATATGGCAAAAGCAGTAATAAAAATTCATGTCATTACAGGCCTATCTCAAAAAAACAAGAATGAGCCCAAATAACCTAATGCTTCATCTTAAAAAACTAGAAAATAAAGAACAAATGAAGCCTAAAATCAGCAGTAGGAAAGAAATAATAAAAATTGGAGCAGAATTAAATGAAACTGAAAGGAAACAAACAAATAAACAAACAAAAAAAAAATAGAAAAAATAAATGCAACAAAGAGCTGGTTCTTTGAGAAGGTTAATAAAATTGACAAACTCCTGGCTAGACTCACTAAGGAAAAGAGAGAAAGGACACAAACAAACAAAATCAGGGATGAAAGAGGAGAAATTACAACAGACACCACAGAAATACAAAGGATCATACAAGAATACTATGAAAATGTGTATAACACCAAATTTAACCTAGAAGAAATGGACCAGTACTTAGAGAGATACAACCTTCCTAGACTGAATCAAGAACTGGAAAATCTAAATAGACCAATTAGTAGTATGGAAACTGAAACAATCACCAAAAACTTAACAAAAAGCAAAAGTCCAGGACCAGATGGCTCCATCAATGAATTCTACCAAACATTTAAAGAAGATTTAATACCAATTCTCCTCAAACTCTTCCAAAAAAGCAAAGAAGAGGCAAAACTTCCTAACTCAGTATGAAGCCAACATTACCCTAATACTAAATCCTTGTAAAGATAACACAAAAAAAGAAAACTAAAGACTAATATCTCTCATGATCACAGATGCAAAAATCCTAAATAAGATACTAGCAAACTGAATACAGCAACATAATAAAAAGATTATTTAAAAAAATAAAATAAAATAATAAAATAAAAAGATTATACACCATGATCAAGTGGGTTTCATCCCAGAGGCATAGGGATGGTTCAGCATACGCAAATTGATTAATGTGATACATCACATAAACAAATTAATAAGAATCATATCAACAGATGCAGAAAAAGCATTTGACAAGATTCAGTATCCATTTATGATCAAAAGACTTAACAAAATTGGTATAGAAGGAAAGTACATTAACATAATAAAGGCCATATATGACAAACCCTCAGCTAACATTATACTTAATGGTGAAAACTAAAAACCCCTTAAGATCAGGAACTAGACAAGGCTGTCTACTCTCACCACTGTTATTCAATATAACACTGGAGGTCCTAGTGAGTGCAATCGGTCAAGAGAAAGATATAAAAGGCATCCAAATAGGAAGTGAAGAAATCAAACTGTCACTATTTGCAGATGACAATTCTCTATATAGAAAACCCTAAAGACTCCGCAAGGACATTAATAGAAATAATGTGTGTGTTGTTGGATTGGAAAAATCAACATAGTTAAAATGACCATATTACCTAAAGCATTATACAGATTTAGTGCAATCCCCATCAAAATCCCATTGACATTTTTTAAAGAAATAGAACAAAAAATCATCAGATTTGTAGGGAAGCACAAAAGGTCCCTAACTGCGAAAGCCATCCTGAGAAAAAAGAACAAGGCTGGAGGCATTACTCTGCTACAAAGTGACAGTAATCAAAACAGCATGGTATTGGCAGAGAAACAGACAGACCGACCAGTGGAATAGAATCGAGAGTCCAGAAGTTAACCCATGTTTATATGCGCAAATAATTTTCGTTAAAAGCGCCAAAAATATACAGTGGAGAAAAGAAAGCCTCTTCAATTAATAGTGCTGGGAAAACTAGAAAGCCACTTGCAAAAGAATGAAACTAGACTGTTGTCTATCACCACAAACCAAAATTAACTCAAAATGGATTAAAGATCTGAATATAAGGCCTGAAACAATAAAAAGCATAGAAGAGAACATAGGGACTAAACTCATGGATCTTGGACTTAAAGAGGATTTTATGAATTTGACCTCAAAGGCAAGGAAGTAAAAGCAAAAATAAACGAATGAGATTACATCAAACTAAAAAGCTTTTGCACAGCAAAAGAAAACATCAGCAAGGTAAAGAGGCAATCATCTGAATGGGAAAATATATTTGTAAGTAATGCCTCTGATAAGGGCCTAATATCTAAAATATACAAAGAACTCATACAACTCAATAACAACAAAAAAAATTGCCTAAAACAATCCAATTAAAAATGGGCAGAGGAACGAACAGACACTTCTCCCAAGAAGACACAGAAATGGTCAACAAACATATAAAAAGATGCTCATCACCACTAGGTATTAGGGAAATGCAAATCAAAACCACAATGAGATATCATCTCACATCTGTTAGAACAGCTATAATCAACAGGACAACTAGTAACACATGTTGGAGAGGATGCAGAGAAAAAAGAACCCTCATACACTGCTGGTAGGATTGCAAATTAGTACAGCCACTATGGAAAACAGTATGGAGGTTCCTCAAAAAACTAAGAATTGATCTACCATATGATCCAGCAATCCCTCTACTGGGTATTTATCCTAAAGACCTAAAAACATATATCTAAAACAATATTTGCACACTGATATTCATAGCAGCATTAATCACAGTGGCCAGGAAATGGATGCAACCGAAGTGTCCTACAATAGATGACTGAATATAGAAGCTGGGGTACATATATACAATGGAATATTACTCAGCCATAAGAAGAAATGAAATACTGCTATTTGCGACAACATGGATGGACCTTGAGATAATCACGCTAAGCGAAATAAGCCAGACAGAAAAAGATGAAAACAACATGGTATTACTTATATGTGGGATAGAATCCTAAAAGCGACAAATGAACAGGACAAACAAACAGAGACTCATGGACACGGACTATAGACTAGTGGTTACCAGAGGGTAGAGGGGTGGGAGAGGAGGGGGTAGGTAGATGGTTAAAGAGGGTCAAATATACGGGGGTAGGGGAAGGGTGAAGTGGATAGAGGGGATCAAATATATGGTAGCTGAAGGAAACCGGACTTTGGGTGGTAAACACACAATAGAATATACAGATGTCAAATTATAATGTCCACCTGAAAATTATATAACCATATTAACCAATGTTACCCAATAAACTTAATAAAAAAAGGAGAGGATTAGAAACACAGGTAATTTTTTAAAGTTAACTGCCATCTAAGTTTAATTAATCATGCTGTATTTTAAATGTGCCAGAAGATTTAAAAACTTTAGAAGTCTTACCTAAGGCTAATAAGCCACCTTTTAAAGTTCTCTACTTTTTTAACCTAATTTGGAAACAAAGTTTACTTGTATCCAAAGGGATTCTCTTCTATAAGGCAAAATGGTGACTGAAAAGTATTTATTAACCATCAATGATTTTTTTTTTCTCTTTGTAGATTTCTATTGAGATTTGTAATGTTAGAGACATAGGGCACCATCAACATAAAAATCTAGGAGGTGATAATCGAACAAAAGGCTTAATTTGGTATCAAAAGAATTGCAAATTAGGAAGTACAGATTCAGGCAGAAGCCCAAATAGTGTCCCGCCACCCTAACAAGGAAAGAGTCAGAAAGTTATTATGGAAAAAAGAGAGGAAGATGAGGTAAGTTGTACTAAAGAGGAGTTCATTAGTACTAGACGAGGTAAGTTTAGGTTTGTATTTCATAGAATGGCTTGAGATTCAGTCATCAAGCTAAAGGCTACACATGTACCTCATTGAAAGTTAGCAATTCAGTCGTTGGAAAAGTCCAATTTCATCAGTCCTTACAAAGAGGATATTCCAGTTCTTAGTGACTTCTCAGAAGATAAGGAAAAGAAGACATGCAGGGCAGTTCTGAAACGGCTACTCTGGCTCTATTTTAATATGGCTTCACTTTCATCATCTTCCGCAGCATAATCATATATAAAGGTGTATTTTAAATTAGAGAAATATAAAATCATTTTGAATTGACAGTTTTAAGACCAGACTAACCTTCTGTAATTCTAATTGGAAAAAAAAATCTACTTATGCAAATGTGATAGTTTTGCAAAAACAGAATGCAACTGTGAAGTTTACCAAATTGAGCACACTCTGTGAACTATGGTGATTTATATTAATTTTACCAGCTCGGAAGATTACCTGCCAAGACTCACCTTCTTAAACTGTGACAGAAAAGTTATTCAGATGTTATACCCTGGAGTGGGTGAGGACTTTTTTTTTTTCAATTACAGTTAACATTTCCTACTATTTTATATTAGTTTCAGGTGTGCAGCAGTTATGGTTAGACATTTATACAATTTACGAAGTGATCCTTTAATAAGTCTAGTACTCACCTGGCACCATACATAGTTATTACAATATTATTGATTATATTCATTATGCCATACTTTACACACACGCCCCATTTTGTAACTATCAGTTGTACTTCTTTTCCACCCAGCACCCCAAATCTCCTCCCATCTGGCAACAATCAGTTTTGTTAGTACATATTGTTTTTCAGATTCCACATATAAGTGAAATCATATGGTATTCGCCTTTCTCTGTCTGACTAATTTCACTTAGCATAATACCTTCTCGGTCTATCCATGTTGTCCCAAATGGCTAAGATTTCATTCTTTTTTATGGCCAAGTAATATTCCGTTGCATGTGTGCATGTGTGGGTCCACATGTGTGCACATTTTCTTTATCCAATCTCCTACTGATGGGTAATTAGGATGGTTCTACATCTTGACTATTAGAAATAATGCTGCAATAAGCTTAGAGGTGCATATATCTTTTCAAATTGGTGTTTAGGATTTCTTTGGATAAATACCTAAAAGTGGAATTGCTGGGTCACAAGGTAGTTCAATTTTTAATTTTTTGAGGAACCTCCAAAATGGTTTCCATAGTGGCTGCACCAATTTTCAATCCTACCAACAATGCACAACCAGTTCCCTTTTTGCCAAATCCTTACCAACGCCTATTCTTTGTTGATTTACTGATGATAGCCATTCTGACAGGTGTGAGGTAATATCTCATTGTGGTTTAATTTGCATTTTTTGATGATTAGTGATGTTGCATATCTTTTCATGTGTCTACTGATCATCTCTATGTCCTCTTTGGAGAAATGTCTATTCAGGTCCACTGACCATTTTAATGAGATGGTTTGTTTTTGTGGTAAGTTGTATGACTTATTTATAACTTTTGGATATTAACTCCTTATCAGATGTATCACTGGCAAATATCTTCTCCCATTCAGTAGGCTGTCTTTTTCATTTGTTAATGGATTTCTTTGCTGTGCAAATCTTTTTAGTTCGATGTAGTCCCATTTACTTTTTTTCTTTTGTTTCCCTTGACCAATGTAACATTTCAGAAAAAAAATTTCTAGAGCAATGTCATAGAGTTTATTGTGTGTGTTTTCTTCTAGGAGTTTTATGGTTTCGGGTCTTATCCATTTTGAGTTTATCCTTGTACATGTCGTAAGAAGGTGGCCTAGTATTATTTTTTTGCATGTGTCTGCTCAGTTTTCCTAACACTATTTATTAAACAGATTGTCTTTACACCACTGTATATTCTTGGCTTTATCATAGATTAATTAACCATATAGGCATAGGCTTATAGGTGGGTGCGTTCTCTATTGTGTTCCATTGATTCCTATGTCTGTTTTTATGCCAGTACCAAGGCACTTTGATTATTATAGCCTTGTAGTATAGTTTTATATCAGTTAATGTGATACTTCCAACTTTGTTCTTTCTCAAGATTGCTGTGGCTGTTTAGGGTCTTTTGTGGTTTCACATAAATTTTAGAATTATTTGTTCTACTTCAGTGAAAAATGTTATTGGTATCGGATAGGGAAAACATCAAATTCTATAGATTGCTTTAGGTAGTATGAACATTTTAACAATGTTAATACTTCCCATCCATGAGCGCAGTATATACTCCTCTCAGTGTTTTTACTTTTTCAATTACTTTTCTTCATTATCTTTTGATTTCTTTGTTGATCTCATTGTCTTATAGTTTTCCGAGTACACATCTTTTACCTACTTGGTTAAATTTAGTCCAAGGTATTTTATTTTGTTTTTCTGATGCAATTTTAAAATGGATTTGCTTAATTTCTCTTTGTGATAGTTCATTTTTGTTGTATAAAAATGCGACTGACTTCAGAATACAAATTTTGGATGCTGCTACTTTGCTGAATTTATTTATCTTTTCTAACAGTTTTTTGGTAGAATCTTTAGGGGTGTGTGTGTGTGTGTGTGTGTGTGTGTGTGTGTGTGTGTGTAAAATATGTCATCTGGAAATAATGACTGTTTTACTTCTTCATTTCCAGTTTGGATGCCCTTTATTTCTTTTTCTTATCTGATTGTTGTGGCTAGGAATGCTAATAGTATGTGAATAAAAGTAGTAAAAGTGGGTATTCTTGTTTTGTTCCTGATCTTAAGGAAAACATTTTTTCAGCTCTTCCTCCTTAAGTATGATGTTAGCTGTGGGTTTGACACATATGGCCTTTTTTTATGTTGAAGTATGTTCCCTCTCTTCCCACAATACTGAGAGTTTATGTATTAAATGGATGCTTGATTTTGTCAAATAGATGCTTTTTCTGCATCTATTGATATGATCATATAATTTTTATCCTTTGTTTTGGTGGTGTATCACATCAATCGATTTGTGTATGCTGAATCACCCTTGTGCCTCTGGAACCAACCCCACTTGATCGCGATGTGTAGTCTTTTTTAAAGTATTGTTGTTTTGCTAGAATTTTGTTTAGAATTTTTGCATCTGTATTCTTCAAAGGTATTGGTCTGTAGTTTTCTTTTTGTGTGTTATTCTTACAAGGTTTTGGTATCCAGGTAATGTTGGCCTTATATAAAATGAGTTAGGAAGTATTGCCTCTTCAATTTTTTGGAAGAGTTTAAAAACAGGTATTGAATGTTTAGCAAGAATTCACCAGTGAAGCCATCTGGTCCTAGACTTACTTTTTGGTAGGTTTTTGTTGGTTGATTCAATTTCCATAATTTTGATCAGTCTATTTAGATTTAGTTCTTCGTGATTCAGTCTAGAAAGGTTGTAGATTTCTAAGAATCTGTCCATTTCTTCTAGATTATTGAATTTGGTGACAAATCATCTTTCATAGTATTCTTATATGATCCTTTGTATTTCAGTGGTATCTGTCATAACTTCTCTTTCATTTCTGATTTTGTTTCTTTTCTTTTTCCTTAGTGAGTCTAGCCAAGGGGTTGTCAATTTCACTGATCTTTCAATGAACCAGTTCTTTGTTGCATTAATTTTTTTCTATTGTCCTTCTGTTCTCAATTTCATTTAATTCTGCTCTAATTTTTATTTCCTTCCTTCTGCTGACTTTGGGCTTAATTTGTTCTTTCTTTTCTAGTTCTTCAAGATGTAATTGTTTATTTGGGATATTTCTTGTTTCCTGAGATAGACTTGTAATGATATAAACTTTTCTCTTATTGCTGCTTTTGCTGTATCCCCGAAGTTTTGATCAAGTTGTATTTTCACTCTCACTTGTTTCTAAATATCTTTTGATCTCTTTTTATTTCTTCTTTAACTCATTTTTCTTTAGTGGCACGTTGTTTAATCTCCATGTATTTGTGGTTTTACTCACTTTCTTTTGTAAGTATCTCCAATTTTAAAGCATTGTAGTCACAGAATATGCTTAGTATGATTTAATCTTCTTGAATTTGTTGAGGCTAGTATTGTGTCCCAACATATGGTCTAACCTTGAGTATGTTCCATGTGCACTAGAGAAGAATGCATAATTTGGTGTTTTGGGATGAAAGGCTCTTGTACACGTTGATTATGTCCAATTGGTCTAATATGTCATTTAAGGTTATTTCCTTATTGAATTTGTTTTGATCTATCTATCTGTCGCTGACAGTGGAGTATTTAGGTCCCCTACTATAATTATGTTTTTGTCAGTCTCTCTCTTTAGTTCTGTTAGTAGTTGCTTTATATATTTTGGTGCTCCCTGATTGGGAGCATATATATTGATAACTATTATCTCTTTTCAATGCAGTGGCTCCTTTATCATTATGAAGTGTCCATCCTTGTCTTTCGTTACCTTTTTTATTGAAGTCTATTTCAGCAGATATAAGTATCTGTAAAAGTGGGCTACACCCACTCTTCTCTAGATGCCATTTGCTTAAAAGTACTGTTTTCTATCCTTTCAATTTGAGTCTATATTTCTCTTTGCAGCTGAGATATGTCCCCTGACGGCAGGATATGGTTGGGTTTTGTGTTTTGATCCAATCTGCTACTCTGTGCCTTTTTATTGGTGAGTTCAGTCCATTTACATTTAGGACAATTATTAATATATGAGGTTTTCCTATAGCAATTTTATCTTCGGTTTTCTAGTAGCTCAGTGTCTCCATTGTTTCTTTGCCCTTGTGCACTTTTAGTTTTGTGGTATTCTATATTTTTTCCCTCTGTCCTCTTTTTTTTACATTATATGTCTCAGTTCTGGATTTTTTGTATGGTTCCCATTAAGTTTATGTAAAAGTAAGTTTCATATGCACAGTTGTCTTTTCTCTTCCGCATGTATCTTAATCTCTATTCTTCTTTGTAAATTCAGAACTTTACCTCCTTCCCTTTTGTTTTTGTTGTCATAAATTATCCTTATGTATGTTGTAAGCTCATTTCCAAGCTGCAGTAGCTATTGTCATCTTTTTAAAAATGTTGCCTCCTTTAACCATTATGTAATATTTAAGGTATAATACCCTATTCTAAATGAGGGTTGCAATTTCCTGCTTCTGTGTTAGTCATCCTACTCATATTTTTTTATCTTTTTTGTTTCAGGTAGAATGACCCTATTCATTATTTCCTGTAATGCAGGCTTCATGGCAGAAAATTCCCTTAGCCTCTGTATGTCTGGAAAGGTCTTTATTTCTCCTTCATATCTAAAGAATAACTTTGCTGGATAAATTATTCTAGGCTGGTAAGTTCTCTCTTTCAATAGTTTGAATATTTGTTTCCACTACCTCCTAACTTGTAGAGTTTCTGCTTAAAAATTCAATCTAATAAGATTTCCTTTATAGGCTACCGTCATCTTTTCCCCGGCTGCCTTGAGAATTCTGTTATTAGTTTTTGGGTTTTAGTATAATGTACCTTGGAGAGGGCCTTTTTGGATTGAGATACTTAGGTGTTCTGTTTGCTTTTTGGATTCGAAGATCCAGTTCTTTCCTTAGATTTGTTAAATTCTTGTCAACTATTTGTTTGAATATGCTCCTCTGTTCCCCACTCCCTCTCATTTCCTTCTGGTATAACCCATTATTCTTATATTGCTTTTACTGACGGTGTCAAATAGTTCTTGTAGAGTTCATTTTTTTTTTTCCTACTCTCAAGTCTCTCTCTTCTTCCATCTGCTTCATTTCCAGATTTGTCTTTGGCATCACTAATTCTTTCCTTCATTTGGTCAGCTCTATTTCCTAAGCTTGCTATTTCATTCCTCAGCTCTTTTATGGAGTTCTTCAGTTCCAGAATTTCTATTTGGTTCTTTATGTTTCAATCTCTTTGGTAAAGTATTCCTTTTGTTTGCTAACTTTATTTCCGAGTTCATTAAACTGCATGAGTTTTCTTGTATCTTGTTGAGTTTCTCAGAACTGCAATCTTGAATTCTGTCATTTAAATCACATATTTCCACGTCTTTAAGTTTGTTTTCTGGAGATAATGCATTTTCTTTCTGAGCTGCCTCGTTACTTTGGTTGTTCATAGTATTTGATGGATTATTTCTCTACTTTGGCATTTATGAGAATTAACAAATTTGCCCTTTATTCTCTGGGGAGATGGGTGTCTCCTCTGTGACCAGGATGCCTTGGTCCAGGGCTCCACCCCTGTGCAAGAATGTGGTAGATGATTGGGTTCTGAGCCCCTAAAGGGCCAGTGCTGCCTCAGTAGCCTATGCTGGGACCAGCCTCAATGAGTGGTGGCTGGGTAGGTTGGGAGAAGCAGCTGGTGTGTTTGCAGCTTTGTTTTCCTCCTAGTAATGGTGACTGCCAGACCTCAGCTGCCTTACCTCTGTATCTCCACCCATCACTGGGATTAGTAGCAGCGTGCATCTGCCTCTCAAAAGCTGTGTCTTCAGTTGTCTGAGCTGTATATACTCTGCTTTGTTGTCTGACACTTGCTGATAGTTTTTTTCTGAGGCCTGCTGCTAGTTCTGGCAAGATGCGGAAAAGTGAGTTCTGGGAGGGTGGGGAGAGTTGGTCAGGCTCAGTGAATTTGTTTTCTGCCTGGCAGTGGCAGCTACTAGAACATAGCTGTTGCACTTCTGTATTCTGGTCTCTGCCTCAATAGATCACTGCAGCAGTCCCCAACTTTTCTGACACCAGGAACTGGTGCTCTTATGAGAATCTAATGCCTGATAATCTGAGGTGGAGCCGAGGCGATGATGCTAGCACTAGGGAGCAGCTGCAAATACAGAAGAAGCTTCGCTTGCTTGCCTGCCACTCACCTCCTGCTGAGTGGCCGGGTTCAGGCATAGTATATGCTAATCACTCAGGCAGGAATGATCAGGGCTAATGAGAGTGTATGCAACAACCTGATTCCTCCTCTCTCCTTGAGTCCCATAGTGATATCCGTGCTGTTTTTGTGGCACTCATCTCTGCTCTTCTCCATTCCTTTCTCCCAGTTGCCCCAATTTGCCCATCTTTAGATGTTTCAATGTGCAGACCTCTCAGAAGTGTTTGTACGTTAGGCTGAAAATCCTTGTTGAATTATAGCTATTCAACTTGTTGAAATTTCAAGGGGAGAGACAAAGGAGACCCCTTACATCACCATGCTTCTGATGTGACTATCCTTTCTTTTAAAGTCTATTTTGTCTGAAATAAGTATTGCTAGCCTAGTTTTTTTTTTTTTTCATTTTCATTGCATGAAATATTTTTTTCCCATCCCTTTACTTTCAGTCTCTGTGTGTCTTTCAATCTGAAGTTGGTTCTTATAGACAGTATAAGTATGAGTCTTATTTTCTTATTCAGTCATCTATATTTTGATTGAAACATTTAATCCCTTTACATTAAAGTGATTATTGACATGTATGTAGTTATTGTCATTTTATTATTCACATCTATGTTTTTCTTCTTTTTCTCCTTAAAAACGTCCATTTAACATTTCTTGTAATACTGGCTTGGCGGTAATGAACTCCTTTAGCTTTTTCTTGTCTGGAAAGCTCTATCTGTCCTTTGATTCTAAATGATAGCTTTGCTAGGTAATCTTGGTTGTAAGTCTCTGCAATTCATCACTTTGAATATTTTGTGCCAATTCCTTCCGGCCTGCAAATTCTGTTGAGAAATCAGCTGACAGTCTTATGGGAACTCCCTTACATGTAACTAACTGCTTTTCTCTTGCTGCTTTTAAATTGTCCTTAAACTGGCATGATGACGTGTCTTGGTGTGGGCCTCTTTGGGTTCATCTTGTTCGGGACTCTGAGCTTCCTAGGGTTGTATGTCTATTTCCTTCACCAGGTTAGGCAAGTTTTCAGTCACTACTTCAAATAAGGTTTCAATCCCTTGCTCTCTCTCTTTTGCTTCTGGTACTATGATGTGCTTGGTATTGGTACACTTGAAGTTGTCCCAGAGGTTCCTTAAACAATCCTCATTTTTCAAATTCTTTTTTTAAATTTTGCTACTCTTATTGGGTGTTTTCTGCTGTGTTGTCTTCCAAATCGCTGATTCAATCCTCTGCTTCAATTAATCTACTATTGATTCTTTCTAGTATATTCTTTGTTACTGTACTCTATCGCTGACTCTTTCATGGTTTCTATGTCCTTTTTTACTATCTCTTTGTTAAAGTTCTGAGTTGATCTATTTTTCTCTAAGTGCACTGAATATCCTTATAGCCAGTGTTTTGAACTCTGTATCTAGTAGATTGGTTGCCTCCATTTTGTTTAGCTCTTTTTCTGGAGTTTTCTTCTGTCCTGTCATTTGAGACATGTTTGTCTCATTTTGCCTGCCTCTCTGTTTGCTTCTATGTATTAGGCAGACCGACCACATCTACCAGTCTCCCTGTTCACCCAAGCCTGGTGTCCAGGAGTGCCCCTTGTATGGATTGTGTGTGCCCTTCTGTCATAGTTGAGCCTTGATTGTTGTTGGCTTGTCCATGGGTAAGGTTGACCCTCAGGCTGACTTGCTGTGAAAACTGGCCACAACTACAGAGGGGGCTGACTCCACGGAGCAGGATTTGCCCCAGCATGTTCTGGTGACTTCTGAAACTACCCTCTGGGTATGCTGTTTGTGGATCTAAGAGGTGGTACACTGTTGTAGTCTGAGGTAGGCCACTGTGTGTTGATTCTGGGGCCTCTTGGGAGGGTCTCCAGTACAGGCGGAGGGCAGGTGCTGCTTGTGCCCGGCCTGGGCCCATCTGACAGGAGCTACAAAGAGATCCACAGTCGGCAACTGCCTGTGCTGGGCCCAGAGGCATGTGGGAGATTCCACACTATGACTCAAGGCCAGTTGCCCCCTGCATTTGGCCTGGGGTCACTCAGCAAAACGAGCAGGGTACACTGAGGTCAGTTGCCGCCTACCTGGGGCCAGCAGAACTTTGAAATTTTTAAAGAAAGACTGCAGCATAAGCTGCCTGTGAGGGATAGGCACTGAAATAACCAAGGGCAGAGTGCAATTTGGGTGGAGTGAGGTCTCAGAGAATGAGTGAGCTATGTTCATCGGGTTAATAAAGGTTCAGATTTGGCGTCCGCCTGCCCCTGCAGCTGTGTGGGGGGAATGCTCAACACAGGGACAATGGCAGCCTTCACTTTGAAGACACACAAATCCGTTTCTCCCTGTATGTCTCTGGTACCTTTTGAGAAACTGACTCTTTGCTAGAGCTTAGGGTGAATGATTGGGAGTCAGTGAGTATGTGCATGGGCCTTTTAGAGGATTCCTAAGCTTCCAGCACCCCTCCATCTCACCAGGACAAGACAGAATTGCCTCTGATGTTCACAGCCAGCTATTGTGAGGACTACTTTTCTCAGTACTGATCCCTGGGCTGGGACCCCTTGCTTTTTGGCAGGGACCTCTGCAGCTGAGATACCCTTCTCGATTCTCAACAGCCACGTGTTGGTGTGAGACCAGCCCATTTCACATTTCCACCCCTCTTACTGATCTCGACATGATCTCTTCTTTATAACCTTAGTTATAGGAGTTCCACTTAGCTAGTCTTCAGGTGATTCTCCAGGTTGACTGTTCTCTATTTTAGTTGTAATTTTAATGGGGTCATGAGAAGAGGCAAACACAGCATTTACCTACTCCGCCATCTTGACTGGCTTCCAGGTAAGGATTTTAACCACCAGTGATATGTAAAGAACAATTTAAGACTATTGAAATTTAAGGCCAATTAAAATATGTCTTTATTAAAATTAAGTGTTAAATCATTACTAGGCACCTAAAATCTATACCTCAATCTTTTCTTCAGCATCTCTCTTCCCGCTAACCATACCATACATCTAAGTTCTTTCTAAGAAACTGAATACAGCCTCTGCAGACAAATAGCAATCTCCTATTTACTATATTCTTAAGTCAAAGGCAATTACACTCATATAAAGTAATTTACAAACTTCAAAGCTTTGTGATAATTTCCTCTAAGATATTTTAATGCTCTTCCTAAATATATATATATATAGTTCATTCGCTATGAACCAAGATTCTGGTTCAGTGGGAGTGCCTTGCTGCCCAGGAATATTTAATGAACAGTCTGGGTATTTTGTTGCTGGTGGAAACAACCCAATGGAATAAGCAGTCTTAAATTACTGTCAAGAGCTACTCTCAGACACATACTTAGACATATAGCCATATGAACATATGCTTAAGAACTCTTTTGCTCTCATGATCTAGTTTAGCAATACTTACAGTTAACATTGGAGTTGTCAATAGGCCCCACGCAAAGAATTCAAGGAAAATGACAACAGCAGCATGGTATACACTTGGTCGGCTAAAGCCTTGTAGCTAAAAAAGGAAGAAAGTTATTATGAAAAATAGTGCAAAGATTTAAAAAATCCATTCTCCTAAGATGGTATCGCACACACACACATACACATTCTATAAACTTAGGACCTATTATTAATATGTCAGATGAAACTTCATTCTATGGTATCCCTAATTCATTCATCTTCCCTAATTACAGAAAGTACCAAGATTATAGAGTTTCTACTTATCCCATCAATACAGCTTTATTAAAAAATCAACTGGGTCTTGAAGGTGTCAAAATCCAGCTTTCTGTTTCTATTTTGTTTTAAGACTATGCCCATTCTGCTACTTTTCTGCAGTCTGTGACTTCCGAAGGTGAAATCTAAAATTCCCCTCAATTAATGTTCTCAGACTCTGTGACAATGCTTATTACAAGAACAGGTGCTTCGCTAGCACTTTGTAGAAACAGAAGTAACACTTAGACTTTATAAAACCTACACTATTCCTATGTTTAAATTTTTAAATCTTCAAAAGGTAAAAGAACATCTGCATGGTTTAACTAGAATTTAATCATGAGGAAATGATCAGACAAATCCAGACTGTGGGACATTCTATAACAGGGGTTCCCAACAGCAGGTGTGTGGCCCGAGCGAGAGAAGCTTCCATATGTACTTGCAGCTGCTCCCCAGTGCTAGCATTACCTCCTCATCTCTGCCTCAGATCATGAGGCACACCTCAGATCACACAGGAACACCGGTCTCTGATGCCCAAAAGGTTGGGGACCGCTGTTTTACAAGACAACTAGCTTGTTCTCCTTAAAAATATCAATGTCATAAAAGACAAAAGTAAAAGTAGGGAGACAAGAGTCATAACAACCAAATGGGAGACCCTGGACTGAATCCTAGATGAAAAGTGGACAACAATAAAAAATCTGAATATGGACTATATATATTAGATAATCATATGGTATTGATGTTAAATTTCTTGTGTGTTTTTGATGTCTGCAACTTACTGTCAAATGGATTGGCCAAAAAAAAAAAAAAAAATTGATACATATATATTTTCTGAAGCTAATGTTACAAAATGTTTATTGCTGAATTTAGATGAAGGGACTGACTATTCATTTTACTATTCTTTTATTTTTTTGTAGTTTTGAAATTTTTCAAAAAGAACCAAGAAAAATTTTAAATGCCACTAAATAAGACATTTGCAAAACAGAAAGCATTTTATGAAGTTTAGAAGAAATAAAAAGAAACAAACACCTAACAACTCAAAAAAAAAAAAAATCAAAAGCCATTAACATAATACAACCTTCAAAAAGCACCAGTTTACAATAGTCCTTTATCAACAGAATAGTGAATGGAGATTGTTAGTAACTATTCAGCTGAGACTTGTGACTAACCTCTGAGACCTTGTGTCAGTCATTCCAGCAGAAACCTGGCCAACTGTCCTTTGACTACTCCCTTGCTTGCAGGCTCTCCCCCATTGAATCCTATACCATCTCTTGCCACGATTACACAGGAGCTTTGCACCCTTGCCTCTTCATCCACTACACAGCAGTCAGAGTGACCTGCTTAAATGTAAATTAGATTATATTACTCCTTTGCTCCACTCTCAGTGGCTCCCACTGCATTTAGCTACATATCTTACACATCCAGCAAGGTCCTACACTCTCTATTCCCTTCTTACCCTCTATTGTTTTCTAACAAACTTTACAATTCATTTTTGTTTATTGTCTACCTCCCCTGGAATGGGAGTGTAAATGCCATGAAGGAAAGGATTTTTGTCTGTTTTGTTCAAAGATGTATCCCAAATAGCCCTTCTCTCACTCCACTACAGTAACAAGTGCTCAACAAAATATATGAAATGGAAGAAGGCTCTGAGACTAATGTCTTTCCTTGGGTCTTTTAAACAGCAAAACCCAGAATGTAGAAAAAAAAAGAAATTGAAACAACTGACCAAGTTTCTTCAACAAGTGATATATAGCCAAAGGAAAAAAAAAGGGAGGGAGAACTATGTTAGTAAAATGGACAAAAAGAAATTTAAGAAATATTAACGAAAAACAATATGTGAACTTTGGGTTTTGACTCAAATTACCTGGAAAAAAAGACAATTTTAAGTCAATCATGGAAATGTGAAAATGGAATGGGTATGATTACAAAAGTAGAAGTGGTGGCAAAAATAAATTTAATAGCCTATATGCTTTTACTAATAATTTCGTAATTATTACAGTGAAAATTCTGATAGTCACCCACCCACATTGCAAAGCAATTGCTTCAAAATAGTGGGTTGGTGAATATGTCAATAAATAGCCTAACTATTCCTTTGGAATCATTCATTTTATTAATCAAGCATCACGCATTACAAGAATCTCAAAAACTCTGAGCTACAAGTAGGGAGAACTGAAGAACTACCCTATTTTTCATTTGCGGTTTCTGTGGTCTGGTGCTCTTTTCCAGGCAATGAATCTCTATTTATGGAGACCAATGGGATAGAGATCCATGTGCTTGCAACGCTGATTAGACAGAAAAACAGATATACACTTTAGTCTGTGAATATATATCTTTATGCTATTGTTATTTTTAACACCTTGCAAAAAAAGACAACCCACATTTGCTCACACATTATATATTTAGAAATGTCAACTAACAAACATCTCTTCTAAAATGCAAAACTTTAATACTCTCACCTCTACCTCAATTACTTTAATTGAACTATAATGTATCCCTACCCAATAATGTATGAGAAAAATGCAGCAGGCGGGCCTTGATATGATGAGAACTTTGTATGGGAAACTGGATATAAGGTAACAAAAATAAATCTTCCTTACACTCAATTCTTCCTAAGCTCTTAGTGGCCAGCATGCTGAGGGAATAAGTATCACAGATTTCTCCTTTAAATTATCTGAACTAATAGAAAGGCTTTATCAAAACTTAACCAATTATTTCCAGTTGATCCTGATCTAGTACAGCCTCTCTGGATCAGGTCAATATCTCCTCTCTCCATTTTGCCCTTTTACAAATCTGTATGGAATATCTTGAGACATTTAGAAGCAGAGGATGAAAAATGTGTAGTAATGTCTTTACACATTCATATTACCATCTCTCCCATAGATGACTGCAATAGCCTCTTAACCCTGTCTTGACTACTCTTCCCTGCCCTCTTCCAAATCTTTCTTGACATTACACCCAGTGTGATTACTCTAAAATACAAATCTCATCCTATCATTCTTGTATAAGACTATGAAAAATGAACAACAAATTCCTCCCACTCCTGTACACACAACATATTTGCAACATGACTGTGCTGACGATTCCATCAATAGGTGGAGTCTGTTTCTCCCACTTTGCTGAACTGGGGCTGGCCTAACATCTTGCTCTAGCCAACAGATGTCAGGTGAAGCGACAATATGGACTTCTGAACCTAGGTCTCCAGAGGCCTTTAAGAAGAAGTGGAGAAATCCCTTCTAGGCCCAGAAGGGTGACAGTATTTGAGGCCCTTCCTACTGACGCCTTTTAGACCAATCAGTGAACAGCCATCACCAACTGCCTGACATAGAAGCAAAGCCCTCTTAGATAACCCAACTCTGATCAAGCCTGCAGATGACTGTGGAAGCATGAATAACTCCAAGCAAATCCTGTGAAGAACCCCCAGCTGTGTATAGCCCTAATTGCTAACCCCAAAAACTGTCAAATGGTTGTTTTAAACCACTGAATTTGGGGGTATTTCATATGCAGCAATTATTAACTGATATAACCCCCTTTGCCCTCATGATTAAATTTAAACTTTAAGACTGTTTTGAGGTCTCTTTTATACTTCTCCAATCTCATCTGTCAGCCCAAACATAAACTCAATAAAATATTTGTGAGATTAAAGAATATTCATTCAAACATTTTAATATTTTCTTTAAAGAGATTAGTAGTTAGATGTTATAGACATCTGTGGTCAGAAAAGGCAACAAGAATTGCTGAGATATCACCTCCTGAAGATGAGACCAAAAAAGTAAAAAACTAAAAATAGAATTACCACATGACCCAGCAATCCCTCTTCTGGGTATTTACCCAAAAAACTTGAAAACATTTATCTGCAAAGATATATGCACCCTGATGTTCATAGCACCATTGTTCACGGTGGCCAAGACGTGGAAACAACTAAGTGCCCATCATTAGATAGATGAATGGATAAAGAAAATGTGGTACATATATACAATGGAATATGTGTCATAAGAAAAGATGAAATACTACCATTTGCGATACATGGATGTATCTTGAGATTATCATGCTAAGCAAAATAAGTGAGACAGAAAAAGTTGAGGACTATATGATTTCACCATGTAAGATATAAAACTGAAAGCATCAAACAAACATGGCAAACAAAAGGACTCATGGACACAGATTAATGGTTACAAGGGTAAAAGGAGTCAAATACTTGGTGATGGAAGGGAATTTAACTTTGGGTGGTGAACACACAATGTAATATACATATGACATATTATTGAATTGTACACTTGAAAACTATTTGATTTTATTAACCAATGTCATCCCAATAATTTTAATAAAGAAAATAAAGGATCCATTATTTACAACAACAACAATTTATAGTACTATTAGTGGAATTGGGAGGTGAGGGAGAATGGGTGTCATCTAACTTAATATAAGCAGGTAGAACATGCTACAATATGGATGAGTCTTGAGGACATTATTCTAAGTGCCATAAGCCAATCACAAAAGGACAAATACAGTATGATTTCACTTATGTGAGGTATCTAGAGTAATCAAACACAGAAAAAAAAAAGTAGAATAGTGGTTGCCAGGGGCTGAGGGTAGGGGGAAACAGGAAATTATTATTTAATGGCTATAGTTTGTTTTGCAACATGAAAAAGTTCTGGAGATCGGTTGCACAACAATATAAACATACTTAACACTACTGAACTATACACTTAAAAACAGTTACAATGGTTAATTTTATGTTATATGCATTTTACTAAAGTTAAAGGAAAACGTGTGTATGTATGTGTGTGTGTGTGTGTGTGTGTGTGTGTGTGTGTGTGTGCGCGCATATACACACACATTTTCATATACGGTAGTCTGTTAGTATCTGTGCGGGATTGGTTCTAGGATAATAGCCTCTGCCCCTCTGATACCAAAATCCAAAGATGTTCAAGTCCCTTATATAAAGTGGTATAATAGTTGCATATAACCTACACATACCCTCCCATATGTTTAAAATCATCTCTAGATTATTTATAATCCCTAATACAATGTAAATGCTTTGTAAATAGTTATTATACTGTATTATTTAGGGAATAATGACAGGGGAAAAAAGGTACATGTTTAGTACAGATGCAGCACAGCAACCATAGTAGGCCTAATTACATAGTATATATCAGCAACTATGTAATATTTTTTCCAGTATTTTCCATCCTAGGTTGGTTGAACCCATGGAAGTGGAACCCACAGATATGAAGGGTCAACTGTAATGCATGTGGAATATCCAAAATCATGTAAGGGATCCCAAAAGAGCATCCTCTTTCCTTAGAAAAAAGATCTTCAAAAGCAGCTAACACTGAAGGAAAGGAAGCCCATGTGATTAAAGACAAGACATTCATATGGATTAAGGCCCATTTCTTTCAAAAATAAACCCCAACTATAAACTCCAAATAGAGCCAAGAGCAACTGCAGGTCTAGACTTGTCTTTGAGCTGCCTCTTACACATAGGATTCTCCAGAGTGCTAACTGTAAGGATTTTTTTTTTTTAACTTAGTGATGATTTTCCTAGCATATTAGAAATTAGCTTGTAAGGGAACAAAAAGGACTGTCTGTATGTTACCCATCATAGGAAACAATAAACAATGATTTTTTTTTTTTCCCCAATTTGAGGAATTAACACTGCATTGCTTGAGAAGAAAAACAACTTCTAGACTCAGCTGTTAACTAACTACTGTGATTCTCTCCTAAGGAGAGAGATGACTTAAGGTTTAACATCACTCTGGCTATACAGATGTTTGTAACCAGTTATTAAAACAAGACATGGTGCAAAACAACTACTCCCTGGGATTTCTTTCAAAGTAGGACACAGCAAACAACCAATGAGTTGCTGCACAAATACTCCTAAAAGTCAGATGATGGGCTTAAATACAAAGAACCAAAATATCAAACTTATGAAAGGGAACTACATACTTGTATTTAGCTCATTTCCTACATATAATACTTTGTAAAACAGTAGAGCCAAACAAGTTTATTGCCTTTTTAAATTCTTTTTTTATGAAATACATATGCTAAAAAAATTACAACTGTTACATGATTATACGAGAGTTGTAAAACCATAAAGGGAATAAATATGTTCTATTCTCTAAAGGTAATGACAATGTTAAAAATTATATATTTTTATAAATGTACATTCATAGGTAAAAACATACTTTTATATAAATGGTAAGAGAACATACATATCACTTTTTTTCCCCAGCTATGCTTATTTATTTATATATGAAAATCGTGATTTCAGACCAATACTTCCAATTCCAGCCCAACACCACAGGTGACTCTGGCCTCTCCCCTCTCCAGGTCACGCCACCTTTTCCAACTGTGAGAAACCTGGTCCCCACTGGCCTCAGCATTTTGCTTACTTTCCTATTGTCCTCTTTACAACCACTCACCCGGCATCTCCAGGCTGCCACCCTTGCCCACATGGGGCCCTACCCACACTTGGGGCACCTCCTCCCATTCAAAAGATGACCACAGGCCAATGACCTGCCTTGTAGCTTTTTGACAAAAAGATGCCAATAATTAATATTTAATAAAGAGAAGAGAGTAGGTGGTAAGATTTTTATTATTTTTTTTTAAATTAAGTTTATTGGGGTAACATTGGTTAATACAATTATATAATTTATAGGTGGACATTATAATTTGACATCTGTAATTCTATTGTTGCCACCCAAAGTCCAGTTTCCTTCAGCTACCATATATTTGATCCCCTCTACCCACTTCACCCTCCCTCTACCCCCCTATATTTGACCCCCTTTAACTGTCTACCTAACCCCTCCTCACCACCCCCTACCCTCTGATAACCACTAGTCTACAGTCTATGTCCATGAATCTGTTTGTTTGTCCTGCTCATTTGTTGCTTTTAGGTTTATATCCCACATATAAGTGATATCATGTGATTTTCAACTTTTTCTGTGGCTTATTTCGCTTAGCATGATTATCTCGAGGTCCATCCATGTTGTCACAAATGGCAGTATTTCATCTCTTCTTAGGGCTGAGAAATATTCCATTGTATATATGTACCACAGCTTCCTTAGCCAATTAGCTATCGTAGGACATTTTGGTTGCTGCCATGCATGTCCTGGCCACTGTGAATAATGCTGCTATGAACATCAGTGTGCAAAAATCTTTTCGGATATGAGATTTCAAGTCTTTAGGGTAAATACCCAGTAGAGGGATTGCTGGATCATATGGTAGATCAATTCTTAGTTTTTTGAGGAACCTCCATACTGTTTTCTATAGTGGCTGTACCAATTTGCAATCCCACCAGCAGTGTATGAGGGTTCCTATTTCTCCGCATCCTCTCCAACATTTGTTATTGCTTGTCCTGTTGATGATAGCTATTCTAAAAGGTGTGAGATGGTATCTCATTGTGGTTTTGATTTGCATTTTGCTAATAGCTAGAGATGTTGAGGATCGTTTCAAATATTATTGGCCACTTATATGTCCTCTAGGCAGAAGTGTCTGTTCAGGTTTCATCTGCCCATTTTTTGATTGGATCATTTTTGTTGTTGTTGTTGTTATTGAGTTGCATGAGTTCTTTGTATATTTTGGATATTAAGCCCTTATCAGAAGTGTTGCTTGCAAATATATTTTCCCATTCGGATGTTTGTCTCTTTACCTTGTTGACGATTTCTTTTGCTGAGCAGAAGTTTTTTAGTTTGATGTAGTCCCATTCATTTATTTTAACTTTTACTTCCCTTGCTTTTGAGGTCAAATTCACCAAATCCTCTTTAAGTCCAAGGTCCTTATTTTAGTTCCTATGTTTTCTTCTATGCTTTTTATTGTTTCAGGCCTTATATTCAGGTCCTTAATCCATTATGAGTTACTTTTGGTGTGTGGTGATACACAACAGTCTAGTTTCATTCTTTTGCAAGTGGCTTTCCAGTTTTCCCAGCACCATTTATTGAAGAGGCTTTCCTTTCTCCACTGTATGTTTTTGGCTTCTTTGTCAAAAATTATTTGCCCCTATAAATATGGGTTTACTTCTGGACTCTCAATTCTGTTCCACTGGTCTGTGTGTCTATTTTGCTGTCAGTACCATGCTGTTTTGATTACTGTTGCTTTGTACTATAATTTGAAGTCAGGCAGAGTGATGCCTCCAGCCCTTTTTATTTTTCCCTCAGGATGGCTTTGGCAATTCGCGGTAATTTGTGCTTCCATACAAATCTGATGACTTTTTGTTCTATTTCTTTAAAAAATGCCAATGAGATTTTGATGGGGATTGCATTAAATCTGTATAATGCTTTAATAAGGTCATTTTAACTATGTTGATTCTTCCAATCAAAGAACATGGAATATCTTATCATTTCTTTGTTGTATCTTCTTTTAATAGGGTCTTGTAGTTTTTGTTATATAGGTTCTTTACATGTTTCATTAAATTTATTCCTAGGTATTTTATTCTTTTCGTTGCAATTGCAAAAGGAGTTATTTTTTCCACTTCTTTTTCTGACACTTCATTATTAGAGTATGAGAAAGCTATGGATTTTTGAACATTGATTTTGTATCCAGAAACTTTATTGTATTTGCTTATTGTTTCTAGTAGTGTTCTTGTGGAGTCTTTAGGGTTTTCTATATAGAGAATCATGTTATCTGTAAATAGTGACAGTTTGACTTCGTCATTTCCTATTTGGATGCCTTTTATATCTTTCTCTTGCCTGACTGCAGTTGCTAAGACCTCCAAATACATATTACTTTTTACTTTATTCTCTCTTTCTATGTCACTGTATACAAATCCTTATTCTCTGTAACAGGTACACAGTATATTCCACTGTATGAATGTACCATACTTTTAACCATTCCACCATTGATGAATGTCTATGGAGTTCTACTTTTTTAATATTGGTACAGTCAATAACTTTTAAAATTTTATTTTGAAATAATTTTAAACTTATAGAAAAATTACAAAACCAGTACAGAGTTCCTGTATACCCTTCACCCAGATTCCCCAAATGTTAACATCTTATATAACTATGGTACAATTTTCCAAATCTGGAAATTAACATTGCCATATTACTTGAGTGAATCTACATATATTAACTGAATTTCACCATTTTCCCACTAATTTTTTACTTTTGTTCTGGTTCAGGACAAATCCAGGATTTCACACTGCACCTAGTTCTTATGTTTTCATGGGCTTTTCCAATCTGAGATAGTTCCTAAGACTTTTATTTTTTACTTTCATTATCTTGACTCGAGTACTGGTATACTCTTTACCAGTTATTTTGTAGAATGTCCTTCAATTTGGATTTGTCTATTGTTTTGTCATAACTAGATTGATGATATGCATTTTTAATTTTTTTATTGAGATATCATTCCTATAAAATTAATCATTTTCAAGTATACAATTCACTCTTTTTTAGTATATTTACAAAGTTGTAAAACCATCACCAGTCTCTAATTTTGGAATATTCTCATCTCCCCCCTACAAAATCCTGTACCCATTAGCAGTTACCCCCATTCTCCCCTTTCCCTATCCCCTGACAACCACTAATCTACTTTCTGTCTCTATAGTTTTGCCTATTCTGAAATCATAAATGAAATGATACAACATGTGACCTATTGTGAATACTTCCATTAAGCACAATGTTTCCAAGGTTCACCCATGTTTATTATTCGATTTAATGGCCAAACAACAGTCCATTGTTTGGATATGCTGCATTGTCTTTATTCAGTCATCAGTTAATAGACACTTGGGTTGTTTCTATTTGACTGTTGTGAATAATGCTGCTATAAACACCGATGTACAAGTTTTTGTAAGAACATGTTTCCAATTCCCTTAGGTATATATCCAGGAGCAGAACTGTTGGGATAAATAATATCCTTTTGTATATACAACTGTACAGCATTCTAGGATAAATTCCCAGAAGTGGAAATGCAAGGCTGAAGGTTACCACATTTTGAATTATTGTCAATAAAAACCGATTATAATAAAAAAGCTGTACAAACTGGGTAAAAAAAAAATACTTCAAATTATGTCAGCTAATCAACTAACATCTCTAACATAAAATACTTCTAAAAAAATCAAGAAGAAAAAGACTAACAACTCAACAGATAGGTAGGTAAGAGATATGAACAAACAGTTCATAGAACAAGACATTAAACAGCCCTTCAACAACCACATTTATAATAAGAAAAACACAAAATTAAGCTATACTCATATACAATTTCTATCAGAATGCAAAAACTCAAAAGTTTTATATGTTCTTACACTGCTAATAGTAGTGAAAAATGGTACAATGAGACAATATCTAGCAAGATTACTTACATATTTATGCTATGAAGCAACAATCTCATTTTAATGATTTGTCCCAAAGACAAAATGGCAAAAATATGTGTTCTATAAACAAGGCTATAGCACCACTATACTAACCAAAAAACAAAAGGGGGGTGTCTGTTCCTTCAGTAAAGTACTGATGGGCTAGACACACACTAGTATATTATAAAGTAGTAAAAAACTTGCCACATGTTGCTTTGGAGAAATGTCCAGGATATGCTGCCAAGTAAAAAAGCGCAAGTATATAATACTGTGAAATATATAGTACTTTTTATCCAAGAGGGGACTAAAGGATATGAATATCTATGAACACACACACACACACACACACACACACACACACAAACAAAATATAAGATGAAGGAAAAATAAGCATCCAATGAAAAGCAGTCATATTTAAGAAGATGGAAAGGGAGTAGAGGCAACGGACACGAAAGCTGGGATATGAATCATTCCTTTGTCCAACATACTTATGACCGACTACCTACCCATTAGTCTCAATCTGTCTGTCTGTCTGTCTGTCTATCTCTCTTTCTCTCTCTCTCTCACACACACACACACGCACACACAGAGACGAGACTCACATAACTTTTATTACAATTTATTGTTATAATTGTTGTATTTCATTATTAGTTGTTGTTAATCTCTTACTGTGCCTAATTTATAAATTAACCTTTAACATAGGTATGTATGTGTAGGAAAAAAAACCAGTATTTATAGAGTTCAGTACTATCTGCAGTTTCAGGTATCTAGGGGATACTGAGGGTCTGGGAACGGTGTCCTCCATGGATAAGGGGGCACTACTGTAGTAAAATAAACAAACTACTATGCTATTGTCAACTATGAACCAACCTTTTCATTGTTATAGAAAGAGACAAATATAAAATCAAAGAATTAAAAACTTGAAATCTTAAACCTGGTTTAAAAATATCAATATAGGTTATGATATATATTACCTTAAAGAAAAATAGGATTTCCTAGTTCCACCCAGTAAAAGACCTCAAAAAAATAAGCAGTCCAATAAGAGTGAGCATCCTCTAGGGCCCAGACTGTGGTCTTGAAATATCATTTCCCACTAAAAGAAAATGGGACTTTTGGGACAAATAGCTGATTCCAGGTGTGGGGCAAAAAATATACGTGATCTTGGAACATATCTTGCCAAAAGCAAAGATGTTATCAAAAGACAGTCGTGGTAAAAGAATTCAGGAGCCAACCTGAAGGAACTCCCATTGGGCAAAAACTAAGTAAAAAGAGTAATATCTGCCATGGATTGAAACATGTCATGTATGTTCAAATTTGTAAATCCATTAATCTTTTAAGGATGTTAGAAAACCAAGAGTTTTTCTGAAAAATGGTAAACAAGGCAAAAAAGGGGAAGCATTTACCCTACTCTTCTATATCTCAAGGTAACCAAATACCTGATCAGGAAAAGTTCTAAGAATTTTAATAATAAATAAAGAAAGAACGATTAACTTATAATCCTGCCACTTTGTAACCTCTCTGAAATAGTGAATCTAGGCAATCACCATTAATAGTTATTAAAATCATTAAGTAAAAGCTGATGAGGCATTTTATAAGGGAATAATCAGACTGAAAAAACCTGAAGCTTGATCAGTCATAACATTGCAAAGTCAAAGATTCTTTGCTGCATTATGTGATGCAACAAGAAATAATGAAACTGGAGAGAAACTGAGTCTGGGGCTCCTGCTACCCGTGCCACTCACAGCCGAAAGATCTACACAAGAGTTGGGCTAAATAGAATAAGCATTTATTAGAGGGTTGCAACTCACAGAGACACAGGCGGGCTATTGCTCCAAAAGCCTGGCTCCCTGAGTATCTTGGGATTACCCATTATATAGGGAAATCAGTAGTCATGGAAACTAAGGGAGTGGGGGTAGCCAAGGCCATTTATCTTGTCTTTTCAGCCAGGGCTTGTGTCCCAGGCCACCTGAAGGGGAGGCAAGAGAAACTGGGCGTCTGGTCCTGGAATCCGCAGTTGCGTCATCCCATGACCTTGCTCCTTGGCAAAACTCATCAGGGAGTAACTGCCTTCTCAAGTGAGTGAGAGCAATATGTGCTGCTTAGTTACAGGAGCAGATAGCCTTTTTGAGAAGGGTGGATCAGCTGCCTTCTCCAGTGGAGCAGGAAGATAATGTTTATAAGAATGGCTGAAAGAGCATACAGTGCCCATAGCAACAGCAGAAAATATCCTTGGGAGCAGGTATTGCCCATAGAGTCCTTTGTTCATTGTCTTCCTTGGGACTGCTGACTAAGCAGTCTTTCTTGTCTTCAGAATAGGTGGAGGGGCTGTGGCAACCTGACCCTGCCTGGCCATTTCCTGCTTGAACGAGTTCATTCCTGACCGCCCTCACCCCTACCTCAAAGACTCTCTGGCTAACATCAGTTATTTCATAGCTTGCCTACCAATTAATGTTCTTCCTTATATCTGTTTGCTGGGTAGGAATGACAAACTGTATAAAACTGCCTGTATGTTACAATCAGCGCTCAGCCTTTGGATAAGAATCCGTGAAGCTGGTGCTGGCATCAATAAACGCTGCTTCCTGCTTATAGCCTCAGTGTCCTGTCTCTTTGTTTGAGAATCCTGCAACATTTCTAGGGGCTCATCCGGGATCCGGAGATAGCAGTTTTTCGCCTCCCTTGTCTTCAGGGTCTGGCCCTCAGGACACTGAAAAAAGTAGACTTCACTTGGTGCGCCAGCAGACCTATCGTCTGTGGGGGAGGATGACTCTTCCAGCGGACAGGAGTGGTGGCTCCGAGAGCACAATGGAAACCAGAGAGGTGCGGGAACCAGCCCAGGAGCACCTCCTGGCTGAGTGGTAAGGACCCAGGAACAGCCTGTCCGCTACAGGACAGAAGGGGAGTATGATCAACTCCCGAGGCCACCTGAGTACTCTACATTTGTTAGAGGAAACTATGACTTCTCAGGTACATAGAGCGGAGGGTGGAGTGTGTTTGGTGTGTGATTGCATGTGAATGAGACATGGCTTTGCTAAGAAGCGAGAGTTGAGCCCTTGGTTCCATGGCAAACCTCATACGGCTTAGGGTGGTGTCACTGGATCTCTGTGAGGTGTCTACTCCAGTGATCTGAGTCGGGGGTTTATACTGGCCCACCAATTGCTAAGAGGTGCCTGAAAGATCCCTACGAGGGGAGTGGCTGGAGATGGGTGAAGCGAATCTCAGTGCATGTATGTCACCAACCACAGGTGGAAAAATGAGTGGACAGCAGAGTAAACAGACACCTTTAGGTTGTATGCTTAAGAATTTCAAAAAGGGTTATTCAGGAGATTATGGAGTTAAACTCACCCCACAGAAACTCTGCACTTTTTGTAAGATCAATTGGCTCTCTTTTGGTGTTGGATGGCAAGCAGAGGGAACTCTTGATAAGGAAATCATTGCAAAGGTCTCTCAAGTCATTACCGGTCAGCCAACCAGGCCTCGCAGACCAATTCCCTTACATTGATTCTTGGGAGGCAATAGTTTGCACCCAGCCCCTTTGGTTGAGAGTCTGCCTAGAGGAGAACTGTAGGGTCCTCCTAGCTTGAGCCCTGGCACCTTCCCAAGGTCAGTTGAAGAAAAAGAAGCCTGTGTTGCCAGCACTAGGATTTGGACTGTAGGCTCCTGGAGCCTACAGTTCAAATAATAGTCGGGGGCCAACCTATTGACACCAGAGCTGAACACTCAGTTGTAACACGGCCTGTGGGCTCCCTTTCTCAAAGACAAGCTACCATTATGGGAGCAACTGGGGACAAGTCCTGCAGCCCTACCAGTGCAACCTAGGAGGACGAGAAATCGTCCACAAATTTCTGTATCTGCCCGACTACCCCGTAGCACTGATGGTACAAAATCTTTTAGAAAAACTACAGGCTCAAATTACCTTTGACACACGTGGCCAAGAAGCCCTAACCTTGGGGAGGCTAGAAGCAAGGATCATGTCACTCACATTGGTTCCCCAAGGAGAAGAGTGGTGCCTTGACAGTCTCACAGAAGGGTCCCAACAGAGACCCGAACTCCCCTTTAAGGTTCCCGAAGTATGGGCTGAAGACAGCCCTCCAAGACTGGCCCAACACATTTCTCCAGTGGTGGTAGAGTTAAAAGGAGGAGCTGAGCTAGCCCGCCAAAAACAGTATTTCATCCCCCATAAAGAACAAATAGGGATCCAAAAGCATTTAGAGAGACTTCTGAAGAATGGAATTCTCCGTTCCTGTCAAACTTCCTGGAATATACCTCTCCTGCTGGTTCAGAAGCCAGGGACCAATGAATGCCGGCCGGTCTAAGATTTATGAGCAGTCAACCAGGAGATTGTCCTGTTGTCCCCAACCCATATACCCTCCTAGGCCTCTCCCCCCTGAGGCAGCTTATTTCACCTGTCTGGACCCCAAGGTTACCTTCTTCTGCATTTGCCTGGCTCCTCAGAGTTAACCAATCTTTGCCTTCGAATGGGAAAGCCCTAAATGCAGAGACAAGGTCCACTTGACATGACACAGCTGCCTCAGGGGTTCAAAAACTCCCTGACCATCTTTGGGACAGCTCTAGCCTTGGATTTAAAGGCCTTCTCGGCAAACCAACACAGCTGTATGCAGAAGATCATGTGGTATGCAGATGATCTTCTCTTAGCAGGGAAAACCTATGAGGAATGCATGGAAGGAACACATCTACTCCTCAATCTCCTCTGGGAAGTGGGTTACAAGGTCTCTAAAAGGAAGGCTCGAATCTGCCAAGAAAGAGTCAAATACCTCGGCTTCCACCTGTCGCAGAGGCAATGCCAACTCAGACCAGAAAGGAAACAAATGATCTGTTCAATTCCTGTCCCTACCACCTGATGACAAGTCCACGAATTCCTCGGAGCAGCTGGCTTCTGTGGAGTCTGGATAACCTAATTTCTCCATCCTGGCCAAACCCCTCTATGAAGCCACAAAGTGGGGAGAATGGGAGCCCCTACTCTGGGAATCTACACAACAGAAGGCCTTTGAAGAAATCAAACGGGCACTCATGAACACCCTTGGACTAGGACTCCCAGACTTAACCAAATCTTTCTTTCTGTATGTACATGAGTGCACGGGTGTTGCACTAGGGGCATTAACCCAACTGCTAGGATCTTGGCACCACTCCGTGGCTTATCTCTCCAAACAGCTTGACTCTGTTGCCCAGGGCTGGCCACCCTGCTTGTGAGCACTCTCAGCCATGGTCTTCCTTGTGTCTGAGGCCGACAAACTGACTATGGGGCAAGAACTGACAGTTCAAGTACCACATTCAGTAATAACATTACTGGAGTATAAGGGAAAATATTGGCTAACTAATGCCTGGATGGTCAGATACCAAGGAATGCTGTGCGAAAATCCATGCATCTGCCTAGAGGTAGTATGAACCTTGAACCCAGCCACCTTGCTACCCGTTGGGTCCAGCCAGCCAGACCACGATTGCATTACAGTCATAGATGAAGTGTTTTCCAGCCGATCCAACCTGACAGACCAGCCCCTCAAGGACCCTGATGTAGAATACTACACTGATGGTAGCAGCTTTGTGAGGGAAGGAGAATGCCTTGCAGGATATGCTGTGGTGACCCTGCATTCCACCACTGAGGCAAAACCTTTGCCTAGGGGAACCTCAGCACAAAAGGCAGAGCTCATCGCCTTGACCCCCGCCCTTCAGCTGGCAGCAGGAGTGTGTGCTAACATATACACTGACTCTAAGTATGCCTTCACCACCCTTCATGTATATGGAGCCCTGTACAAAGAGAAGGATCTAATCAATTCCGGGGAAAACACATAAAAATATGGAAAGGAAATTCTAGAACTCTTAGATGCTGTGTGGGTCCCCAAGAAAGTAGGAGTCATGCACTGCAAAAGACATCAAAAAGGGGACACCATAATGGCCTGGGGCAACTGCAGGGCAGACTATGTTGCCAAACTGGCAGTGGCCGAGGAAATAGCCAGCCCTACAGCTCTAACTGCTTCCCTGTTTCCCAGTCCTTTAGTCGAATGGGACCCCAAGTACTCATCTCAAGAAGAAGCCTGGTTTAAAACTGAAGACGGGAGTTTCATCTCTGGTGGAGGGTGGAAGTTCAAGGATGGGTAGATTGCAGTCCCTGTGACCCAAGTCCCAGCTTTTGTCAAGCAGTTTCACCAAAAGACTCATCACTGCCCTAGAAACCACTCTGGGCCGGTACTTCTATGTCCCCTGGCTCTTCAGCATCTCCCAAGCAGTGTATGAATGGCGTGAAGTCTGTGCCCGCAACAACCCCAGGCAAAGGCCGTGTGCCCCACCGGGGGTCCAAAGTGTCAGTGACACTTCCTTTGAGGAACCTGAAGTAGACTTCACTGAAATGCCTTGATCACAGGGCCTCAATTATCTCTTGGTCTTTGTATGCACCTATTCTGGTTGGGTAGAGGCTTATCCCACCCGGTCTGAGAAGGCCGGAGAAGTAGCCAGACTGCTCCTCTGAGAAACTGTTCCACGATTTGGCCTACCAACTACCATTGGCTCAGACGACGGGCCAGCCTTTGTAGCAGAAATAGTGCAGCTAAGAGCCAAGAATTTAAATATTAAATGGAAATTGCATACTGCCTATTGACCAGAGTTCAGGACAAGTGGAACACATGAACAGGATTCTTACGACTCAGTTGGGGAAACTATGTCAGGATACTCATCTACATTGAGAGGAAGCCTTCCTCATGGCACTATTAAGAATTAAGTCGGCCCCAACCAAGAAGTCTGGGTTCTCCCCCTACGAGATCCTATATGGGCCACCAGTGGCCACCATCACTCATCAAAGGACTACAAAGAGACCTCAAAGAAACAGGTGAATTGACTCTGAGACAACAGCCTCAGGCCTTAAAGACCACCTTCCAGACCAATAGGTTAGAAGACCACCTTCCAGACTCTCAACCAATAGGTTAGAAAAAGGTTGTCAGTGTAACCACTGAAGTTCATTCCTTTAAGCCAGAAGACTCTGTCTGGGTAAAGGAGTAGAACATTCATTCCCTAAAACCCTTGTGGAAAGGCCCCTTTACTGTCATTTTGCCTACCTCCACTGCAGTTAAAGTTGCTGAAATAACGACCTGGATATATCACAGCAGACTTAAACCCGCAGCTGCAAAGTGGGAATGTGTTCCAGACTCTTCTGAGCCCCTCAAAGCAACCCTCCAAAAGGAAACACCAACTGCATCAACAGACCAAGGGTAAGACATCAGCCCCACTTTGGTCACACCAAAAGCTGACCAATCTACACGCTGCAGAAACCTGAGGACAACGTCTCATCAGGATGGCACCCCTAAAGACTCTTTTTCTTCTCCTCTTACTCCACATATGTGGCACCAGTCTCCCTACTTCTTCTTCACCTTGTACTCATTGCATGTAAAGGTACAGGATAGGGTCCAACATTGCCACCGGCTTCACCCGAAAGGTGTGCCCTAAACACTACACTCTGCACTCATCAGGGATTCCAATATTGGATGGGGTACATATAGGTTAAATCTGAGAGCAGCCAATCTTGCCAAGAGCCTGAAAATTAGGGGAACCTGGGCGTGTTAGCAATGGACCTCAAGCTGGAGAAAGGTCCATAACCATGCAGAGGGCCTAGCAGTCGGAGATATTGCCAATGTCTGCATAATCCAATGCTGCTTCCTGCTTATAGTCTTGGTGTCCTGTCTCTCTAGTTGAGAATCCTGCAACAGGGCTATGCTTGAATTAACCCTATATTCTACCCCGACATGGTTCTTTTATGTCACACATCCTTCGTATCAGTTTTTCCAGACCTTGTACCAGGGTCTGGAAATAACGCCACTTATAAAGTATTTTTGCCAAAATCAAAAAGCTTGGATTCAATTCAGCTGGTTCTTAATGACCAGTTTATAGAAAATGCAGGTAAAATAAGACTGGCCTTGTGTGTTTCCAATTGTTGAAGCAGGGTGATGAATGTGGGGGAAGACTTATAACGAAATCTAAGTAAAAAAAAAAAAAGCTTTAAAAAGACTGTCAAACATATGTTTTTTTATATTAAGAGTCTTATTGTAAGAAATTGGCTTACACATCTATGGGAGCTCATTTTATTTTGCGTTTCCTTGATTACAAGTGAAGTTAAGCTTCTTTCCTATGGTTATTAGGAATTAATGTTTTTGTATGAATTGTTTGCTCCTTTTTTCACTGAGAGGATAATCTTTCATAGTGATTATAGGCCCTTCTTACTGTCAATATCAAATGTATTTATATTACACAATACTGAGTTATTCATTGTCCCTCACCCACTGGCACCAATACCCTTTAAAAATAAAGCAAATATACAAGTCATCAGTAATTGCTGAAGACTTCAATACCCACTTTCAATAATGGATAGAATAATTAGATACTCAACAAGGAAACATAAGATTTCAGTAACATTTATAGACATTTATATAACTAGATCTTATAGACATTTATTGAAGACTCTACTCAAGTACAGCAGAACACACATTCTTGTGTGCACATGGAAAGACCATAAAACAAATCTGAATACATTTAAAAGGACTGAAATCATACAAACCATGTTCTTGACCATAATGTAATGAAACTAGAAATCAGTAACATAGGAAATTTGGAAAATTCACCAATATGTGGATATTAAAAAACATACTCCTAAATAACCACGGGTCAAAGAAAAAAAATCACAAGAAAAGTTACAAAACTTTATAAAACACAACATAGCTGCTGAAAGCAGCTAAAGCAGTGTTTAGAGGTAAATTTATAGTTGTAAATGCCTAATTACAAGAGGATCTGAAATCAACAATTTAACTTCTCACTGTAAGAAACTAGAAAAGAACAAACTAAACACAAAGCAAGAAAAAATAAAGATTAGAACAGAAATAAATGCCCAATACAGAATAAAAAAGCAACAAAGGAACACCAAAATCAAAAGATAATTTTACGAAAATATTGAAAAATGATAAATCTTTAGTGAAACTAACCAAAAACATAAGACTTAAATGACTAAAATCGTAAAATAAATAAATATAAATAAATAAATAAATAAATAAAAATAAAAAATTTTAAAAAGAGGGGTTATATAGGCAATTGTGGGCAACTGTAAGTCAACAGAATGGATGAACTAGATGAAATGGACAAATTCCTACAAATACACAATCAACTAAGACTGAATCATGAAAATATAGAACATTTGAATAAACGTAGAACTAGTAAGGAGATTGAATCAGTGACCAAACTTTCTGACAAATAAAGGCCCTGGACATGATGACTTCACTGGTAAATTCTACCAAACATTTAAAGAACACCAATCCCTCCTAAATTCTTTTCAAAAACAATTGGAGGCAACACTTCCTAACTAATTCTATGAAGTAATCATTACCTATACCAAAGCCAGACAAAGGTACTACAAGAAAAAGCTTCATACTAATGTAGGGAGGAGGCAAGTGAATTAAAATATTAATTAAGCCACATTCAGAGAATGCAATGTGCTGATCAGCCCTGCAGCCAGGCCAGGAGGACACCTTCAGAAGAAAGGAAGATTTCTACTGGGATTGCTAACAGCCCATTCTCCACACCAGTGAAGGGGAAACAGAAACCAAGAGTCATTCCCTATTGCTAAAACCATGGGGAACCTATGAATTAAAGGCTGGGAACTGCCAGCATGCCTTTCACTCTACATATTCTTTCCTATTCAGGCTACATACCCTTCCCCTTCCTCACTGCATGTCCACATCAAAGGTCAGGGGAACTAAAGAATGATATATAAACTGAATTCTCTGAACACTCACTACCCCCGCAACTCAGTATCTTTCCAAGCCTCTCTTGGTCCCTTCCTCTCACTCTCTGACAGAAGATCCCACTCTGTCTGTAGAGTGTTACCCCTTTTCTAATAAACTTTCTTTTTGACTCTAACTTTGGCATGTATGTTGAATTCTTTCTTCACTCTCAACCAAGAATGATATATAAACTGAATTCTCTGAACACTCACTACCCCCGCAACTCAGTATCTTTCCAAGCCTCTCTTGGTCCCTTCCTCTCACTCTCTGACAGAAGATCCCACTCTGTCTGTAGAGTGTTACCCCTTTTCTAATAAACTTTCTTTTTGACTCTAACTTTGGCATGTATGTTGAATTCTTTCTTCACTCTCAACCAAAGGATCCTCTTCTCTTGGTACAAGGCTTGGTCTCCTCGTCACTTGGGGAAATTTGCCTTGTCCTGTATCAATACTATTGATGCAAAAATCCTTAACAAAATACTAGCAAATTGAATTCGGCAGTATAGTAAAAGGGTTATACACCATGACTAATTGAAATTTATTCCTAAAATGTAACAACAATTCACATATGAAAATCAATCAATGGAATGCCACATTGAAATTAAGGGGTGAAAAACCCCTGCATAATCATCTCACTTGATACAGAAAGAGCATATGACAAAATCGACACACTTTCATGATAAAAAAAAAAAATCCAAAAACTAAGATAAAAGGTAACTACATATTTCATTATAATAAAGGCCAAATATGAAAAATCTACACCTAACATCACAATAGTGAAAGGCTGAAGAAACTTTTCCTCTTAGACCAGGAAGAAAAAAAGAATACCTGCTTTCACCACTTCTATACAACACAGTATCAGAAGTACCAGCCAGAGTAATTAGAGAAGGAAAAGGAATAAAAGGCATCCAAACTTATATATAGAAAACCTGAAGGTTACATACACAGACACACACCTAATAAAGCTAATAAATGAATTCAGCAAAATTAGGAATAGAGCTACAATATGACCCAGCAACCCCTCTTCTGGGTATCTACTAGAAAAATTTAAAAACGTTTATTTGTAAAGATATATGTATCCCTATGTTCATTGCAGCATTTTTCATGGTAGCCAAGACACGGAAACAACCTAAGTGTCCTTCAGAGGATGACTGGATAAAGAAGATGTGGTACATATATACAATAGAAAACTACTCAGTCATAAGAAGAATAAATACTATAATATGTGTCAACATGGATGGATCCCAAGACTATTATGCTAAGTGAAATAAGTCAGTTGGAAAAGGACAAGAACAATATGATTTCACTCCTCTGTGGTATATAAAACAGAAAGCAACAAGTGAACAAACAAAACAAACTCACAGACAACAATATGGTGGTTACCAGAGGGGTGGACGGAGTGGGGCGAGGATGAAGAGGGTAAAGAGGGTCAAATATACGGTCACGGACAAAGACTAGACTTTGGGCAGTGAGCACACAATGCAATATATAGATAAGTTATAGAACTGTACACTTGAAAATTATATAATGTTATTAACCAATGTCATGCCAATAAATTTATCTATCTATTTTTAAAAAAGCACCTTGGTCCTTGACAACACTGTTTAACTGCTAAATGAACTAATCTTGGAACTGTTTTTCCTCTAGATTTCTTGTTAAATAAGTTAATAAATCTCCTAATTGTAAAACAATGGATGGGAGGATCTGAACAAACTCCTAAGCAAAGATGATATACAGATGGCAAATAAGCATATGAAAAGATGCTCAATAAATCATTAAAAAATGCAAAGTTGAAGGGGTAGGGTTAAATAGGTGAAAGCACAGGGGACTTTTTCAGGCAGCAAAACTATTCTGTATGATACTGTAATGGTAGATAAATGACATTATGCCTTTGTCAAAACTCATAGGCCTTCAGAGCACACAGAGTGAACCTTACTAAATGCTAATTAAAAAAAAAAAAATGTTTAGGAGGTCAGGGAATCCCAGCACAGAATGTAGAATGTGACAGAGAAGCTAACTTATTACAAATGTATGAATCAATTTCATTGACAAAGGCAGGTAAAAGTTGGTGATCTAAGTAACATTAGGAATTAGTGGAGTCTGTAAGCACTATACTCTAATTGATAAGGTTGTTCCCCACAAGGGTAGAGGTAACAATTTTGAAACCACTTTACATATATCTTGGAATTGAACAATTAAGTAAATGGTGGCAAATGGTGGGTATCAGTTTTCTCACTGCTGGAGTGGAAGGTTATATATAAACAAGGGGAGGAAGCTAGAATGGGCGATGTAATAACGAATCAGAGTTGGAGATGTCATCATGAACTCAGCTTCATAAAGATACAGGTGGTCACATATAGAAATATTTACAGATGTATATATATATACATGGGCTAGTATACACACATATATTTCCTTGCTTTGTCAGCTGAGAGGGGCTAAAAGCAACGACACTGTGGTAGCCCAACAGCAATAAGCATCTAGTGTCTAGGCCTTGGTTTCAAATAAAAGGAACCAGGGTTCCTAGGAGAAAGTCAATTCTACAATTGGGGCAGGAAATATACAAGAGGAGCTTGAACATTTTGTAGTGCCAGAATATTAAGTACACAAAAAAACGGAGGGGGGAGGTAAGTCAAAGAGCTCTCAATGGCCAAACCTGGAACAATATGAACAATGAAATAAATAAACGGTATTGGATTATAACCCCAATTATAAAGTAAGTATTTGAGTCTATACAAATAAAACTGTTTAATAAACAATCAGAAGAGAACGAACAAATCTGAGCATAGGAATTCCAAATAATTTATGTAGATACTCAGCCCTCAAGGAGATGGAGTGTAACTTCTCATTTCTTAAATATAAGCTGCACATAGTGACTCCCTTCCAGAGTACAGAATAAAAAAAGGAAAAAGTAACTTTACAGTGGGGAACCTGACAAACACTAAGCTCAGACAGAAGATTACCATCTGTATCCTTTATATGATGTAATGAAAATTGTTCTTCAATTCTGTGGGCTTCCTCCCCAAAACCCATAATCCCACTTTAATAATGAAGAAAACAAAAGGTGAATCCCAATTAATGGACATTCACCAAATTCCTAACTAGTACTTGTCAAAATTGTGAAGGTCATCAAAAACAAGGAAAACCAGAGAAATTATCACAATGCAGCAGAACTTCAGGAGACATGACAAGTGAATGTAATGAAATACTGGAACAGAAAAAAAGGCATTCAGTAAAAACCAAGAAAACCTGAATAAAGTATGGGCTTTAGTTGATAATAATGTATACATACTAATATACTATACTAACCTAAGATGTTACTAGGAGGAAATAGGTGTGAGGTATATGAAAACTATACTACCTTTGCAATTTTTCTATAAATTAAAACTATTCTAAAATAAACCTAATTTAATGGAATTATGATATGACCCAGCAATCTCTCTTCTAGGTATCTACTCTAAAAATCTGAAAACATTTATCCATAAAGATATATGCATCAATGTTCACTGCAGCATTATTCATGGTGGCCAAGACATGGAAACAACCTAAGTGCCTTTTGATAGATGCTTGGATAAAGAAGATGGAGTAAATATATATATATAATGGAATATTAATCATAAGAAAAGATGAAATAACTGCCATTTGTGACAACATGGATAGATCCTGAGATTATCATGCCAAAACAAAATAAGTCACACAGAAAAAGTTGAGAATCATATGATTTCACTCACATGTGGGATATAAAACCGAAAACAAACGAACAAGACAAACAAAAACTCAGACACAGACAACAGTTTAGTGGGAAGGAGAGGTAGGAAGAAAATAGGGTAAAGGGGGTCAAATATATGGTGATGGAAGGAGATTTGACTTTGGGTGGTGAACACAATGCAATATATGAATGATGTATTATTGAATTGTACACCTGAAACCTATATAATTTTATTAACCAATGTCACCTCAGTAAATTAAAAAACCCTTATTTAAAAAGTAAGTAATTAAGACTACAAAATATCTGAAGGAAGAAAAGGAAAGAGTAGTGGAAAAACTAAGTGCCATTAATATTAGAGCAGGGGTTGGCAAACTACAGTGAACAGCCCAAATCCACTGCCAATTTTTGCAAACAGTTTTACGGAAACTTAACAAAGCTCATTCATTTATGTACATCTATGGCTATTTTTGTATTATACTGGCAGAGGTGAGTAGCTACAAGAGACTATATGGCTGCCAAGCCGAAATTATTTACTGTTAGGTTCTTTAGAGAAAATAGTTTGCTAATATAAATAAATGGCGTACAAAGGAGAGTTCATTAAATATCAATAACTTAATATACCAATATCCGAGAAGCTACTGACAGTCCTTGTCTTCCCTGTGCAGAGGCAAGTACTTCCCTATTACATCCCTGTAACCATTTAACACAAATCTTCCTCCTATACTACACGACACCCCTCAAAGGTAGGTATCGCACAGTATTTCTCTAAATGTACTCTGAACTCAGCATATAATAGATTTTTGTAGCAGAAAAGGTTGACTTCCCATACTGCCCAAGAGATATGTGCTAACAAATTTCCAATTGTGTTCATGTTTCAGCAACTGTGTGCCTGGGCAGAGGAGTCATACCTCCTTGAGACGGCAGGCTAGAGAGCTCTTCAGGCCCAGGAGTTGAATTCTGACTAGGCAAACTGACAATAATTCGATGATCTAAGTTAGGAATGAGCCATATGGCCCAAATACGGTCAATGAAATATGAGGGGAAATAAGTGAGAAGGTTTATGGATCTTTCTTCACTCTTCTGGGAACAAAACATTGTTTCCTACTTGGGGCACTGTTGTTTACCGATGATACTCAGCATTATCAACCATCTTAAGACCCCTTGTGGTCTTAAGATGGTTGATAATGACCAATCCTAAAGACCAAAGCCAGTATACTGAGAAGAGCAGAGGCTATGAATGTAATTAGCCCACCAAGTCCTTTGTGATATCAAACTGCTACACCAAGTACACTAGCCCTAGACTTCCTATTATGTGCAATAATAGATCCCCTTATCATCAAATACATCATTACATCATGCACAATGCTAGCATAATTAAAAATGAAATATTTGAATTTTATGAGTATGCTAAGGAACCAAGACTATAACTGTATAAACTGATGGTTCTATTGTATTTCTAAGCAGAAAAAGAAATTATTTTAAAATATGTCCTAATTGAAAACTAGTACTCCATAGTTGGAAAGTGCTGCCACAAGATTGAGTCCACACAAAGACATATATGAAAAGTATGTTTCACTATAAGCTCTCATTATATTAATAATGTACACATTTGCTACTTTTTACCTACATCATTTATATGTATCTGGTTAGTGAAATGTTCCATCAAAAATAAAATGTTTTTAAAAATCAAATAAATGACTTCACCTAAAGGCTTTGCTTTTCTTCCTCCTAATCTTAGAATGAAAGTAGGAAAAATAATTTTATGTGTATTTCTCCAGATAAATAACTTTTCCACAAAAATTATAAAATTTTTCTCAGCACAACATTAAATAGTTGGATAAATGAGATGGCTATCATGTTGGACAGACTAAGCATTCATTAAATATTTCTAAAATAACTGCTTTTCACTCAACTTTCATACTCTTAATTTATCAACCACCACCCAACTTAAAGCAAACCAAAACACTGAGAACTATTTTTAAAATATTCCTATCTCTATCAACATTTTTTAAGAATGGAAATATTCAATTCCAACTGATTAATGCATTCAAGATATTTGTTGAGCTCTATTATATGTCAGCAATAAGCTGGAGACAATGGTAGCAATAAAAGAACCCATCTCTGCTCCCATTTCATGGAATGTAAAAAAATGGAAATAAACACTCTGAAGGACAAGGACAGTCTGATACAAAGAATCCTGAGCTATACACAGGCAAAAATTATCCTATAACAGCAGCAACAGATACCATGCCACACACTGATTAAAGCACATATCATTTCATCGTCACTACAATCTTTTGAGACAGGAACTATTACTATCTTCATTTTAGTAGATGTCAAAACTCAGGCGCCTTGAGTAACTTGCCCAACTCAAATGGTAAGTAACTGCCTGAGCTGGTATTCCATCCAGAGTCATATACCTCCAGAGTATTAACCATTGTATTACTTACAGTACTTTTCTTAGAGAGTCCAAATTTCTCCATAAATAGAATTAGCACAGATATATACATATGGCAGGTAGCCTACCTGCAGCAACCTGAGCAAGAGATAACAGGAGTCAACTGTAGACAGATCCTCAATCAAAGTAAAGTGCAGACCTTTACTTACTCACTCATCCATCCCTTTCCCCATACTGAGGAGACTAACTTGGCCAGTGTGTACCTGAGCAAAATGACAGTCTCTACCAACCCACACACCTGCTTTCTCAACATGATCTGAAAAGTTCAGACGAAATAGAGCATATGGCATTTGCCAATCAGGTCATCTGCTGTCAACTGGAAAAAGATAAGGTTGAAAGTTACTCCCATTTGTCCCACACATGTTCCTGAATTCAAAGATCACAGTACCCCGTAAACATCAGTGACTTGACAATATGGAAGCAAAAGAGAGAGAGGCTGTCATATACACCAACTGAATAGAATTCAGAGTCCACATATAAACCCATATATGTGTGTCCAACTGATTTTTGGCTATAGTGCCAAATCCATTCAATGAGAGAAAGAACAGTCTCTTTAAAAAACAGTGCTGAGACAACTGAATTTCCACATATAAAGAATGAAGTTAGAACCCTATCTAAAACCATATACAAAAATTAACTCAAAATGGATGAATAACCTCAGCTAAAGCCATAAAACTCCTAGAAGAAAAAACAGAGGTAAATCTTGGATTTAGTTATAGATTCTTTGACATGACTCCAAAACTATAAACAACAAAAGAAAAAGCAGATATTGCCTTCATAAAAATTACGAACTTTAAATTAGACTTTATGAAAATTTAAAACTTCTGTGCATTAAAGGACACAGTCAACAGAGTGAAAAGCCACCTGTGGAGAAAACATTTGTAAAGCATGTATTTGATAAGAAGCTAATATCCAGAATATATAAGGAACTTTTACAACTCAACTACAAAAAACCCAATAACCCCATTTAAAATGGGCGAAAGACTTGAATAGACATTTCTCCAAAAAAGATATATAAATGGCCAACAAATATATGAAAGATGCTCAACATCACTAATTATTAGATGACTGCAAAATCAAAACCACAAGATACCTCATACCTACCAGGATGGGTACTTTCCAGAACAAAAACAAAACAACAGAAAATAACAAGGCTGATGAGGATGTGGAGAAATTAGAACTCTGTGCACTATGGGAATGTAAAATGGTGCAGCAGTTATGGGAAATGGTATGGTAGTTCCTCAAATAATTAAAACTAGAATTACCCAGCGATCCCACAATTCCATTTCTGGATAGATATACAAAAGAATTGAAAGTAGGTTCTCAAAGAGATAACTGTACGCTCATGTGCCAGCAGCATTATTCACAATAGCCAAAAGACAGAAGCAACCCAAGTGCTAATCAACAGATAAAGGGGGGAAAAATGAGGCATATAAAATGAAATATTCAATCAAAAATGAATGCAATTTTGACACATGCCAAATATGCCTTCAACAGCCTTGAAGAAAAAATATATCAACAACTAGATGATATCATGTCTAAGTGAAATAAACCAGTCACAAAAAGACAAAGAGTATATGATTTCACTTATATAAGGTATCTAGAGTAGTCAGCCTCAGAAACTGAAAGCAGAATGGTGGTTACTATGGGATTGGGGATGGGGTAAATTGGGGGTAGCTGTTTAACAGATACAGTTTCAGTTTTACGAGATGAAAAAGTTCTGGAAATTGGTTGTACAACAATGTGAATATACTTAACACTAATGAATTGTACACTTAAAACCGGTTAAAATGGTAAACTTTGTTACATGTATTACATAGCAATTAAAAATATATCCTAAATCTACTATATCTCCATATATTGGCAACAAACAATTGTGAATTTAATTTTTTAAAGAACTTACATTTATATTACATTGCTATTACATGTATAACAAAATCAAGAAATATGAAATAGAGAATAATCTGACAAATGATGTGACTAATACACACTGTAGAGGGCAGACTGATGGTGAGGAAAGCAATTCTTTGTGCATTCTTGCACAATGAAAATTATAAAACACAGGTAAGAGAAATTAAAGATCTAGAATAAATGAGAGCTACCTCATCCATGGATCACAAGACTCAATATTGTTTTCAATTCTTTCCAAACTGATCTTCAGGGTCAACAGAATTCCATTGAAAATACCAGAAGGCTTTTTTTTGTAGAAATTGATAAGCTGATTCTATAATTCTAAAATGCAAAGGACCTAGAATAGCCTAAACAATTTTAAGAAAAATCAAGGTTGTAGAACTAGCTCTACTTATTTTAGGTCTTATTATGAACCTCCAATAATGGAGATTGAGTGGTACTGATATAAAAGATAAACAGATCAATGAAACATAATAGAGAATCCAGAATAGACTGACACATATATGAATAACTGAATTTTGACAAAGCTACAAAAGCAATTCGGTGACTAAAAAAAGTATTCGAAAAATTATGCAATAATTGGTTATCTTTATACAAAAAAAGAACTCCCATCCATACGTTGCATCACATAAAATATTAATTAACATTTCCCCTTTCTAGAAGATAATACCTTTTCCCTTCTATTATTCAGGTCAATACATCTCTTTGTCAAACAAAGTAGAAAAAAGTTGTCAGCCCTGTACATGAGCAGTCCTCTCCTAGATTATTAGTAGCATCAAAGAACCTGAAACCATGAAATCAAGCTATAAGGAAATTCCAACACATTAAAATAAAATCTAGTCCTGGGCTCTACAAAATAGCACCCAGAAGTGGTAAGACACAGAAACTGCAAGAAGAAAAGATGTATAATTTGGGGGTACTGGCATATGACATAAACATATAAGACTAAAGATGTTCACTGCTTTCACATATATTCCAGATAGCTAGCACCAGTGACTGGACTCTGCCATTTGCTCATGCTAGTCATCTCCCTAAGTACAGCAAATACCAATAAAACTCATTTTCAGTATTCATATGTATTTTATTAATACTAATTTTATGCACCTTCAGAGACAAGGTAAGATTGGGCAGGAAATCTACTTGTGCCCAAATTAGCATCAGAATCCACAAAAGGAATTCGGGAATAAACTGTCTAGGTTTCTTCGAGTACACATCCCTCAAAAGTTCCTACTCTAAGCATATAAAATGCACAATTTTAATTTTTAGGTGGTGTTCTACTTCCTGTATAGATTAGTAAATGGGGAAGAAATGAATACTTTCGTCAGTAAGGGATCACCTATACATTGAACAATCATTCATGCCAAAAATATTGAGAAATAAGAATAACACTTAATATTTATTGAGGACTTACTAGATGCCAGGTTGCAGTAACCTTCACAATCCTCTGAGGTAAACACTATTATTAATTTGTCCAAAGTTATACAGGTAATAAAAGGTGGAAACTGGGATTCCAAGCATGTTCATCTAATCACTATGCTATAGTGCTTTAACCTGCCAGGTTATTTCCTATCCTGTAAGCCAAGGGATGCCAATGGAAAAAATTAAAGACAGCAGTAATAATCATATTTACATGTTAGATCACACTAATACACACTGTAGAGGGCAGACTGATGGTGAGGAAAGCAAGTCTCAAGAGAGGTGAAAAACTAGGTCAAATATGCTGAGGAACTGAACCACAAGAATGCAGAGGAGAGGATAAAACCTTAATCTTTACCTGGTAAACTTAGCTAGACTTAGTAACATGTTGAACGTTGTAGGTATGAGAAGGGGTGAAGGAGGCTACTGCTCAGGTTACTAGCTTGGCCATTGGTTAGTGATTACTGCCCATCAATTCAAAAAAGGAAGAGCTGGCAATTTGGTTTTGTTTAGGGGGCAGGAAGATGACAAGTCTACTTTTACATAATCAGAAATAAAACAATAAAAACTAATTTTATAGACTATTCCTCCCCCTACCAAGATAAATTTCCCACTTTCCAGAAATCTTATCTTTGAAATAAGGACCTCAAGTGTTTTTTCAAAAAATAGAAGTCACTTGGGCAGGGAGGGGACTTCAACGTTACCTAGCCCTCTTTTTACAAATTAGGTATTGAGTGGCAAGGCTGTCAGTACCCTGCCTGGTGCACACTGGCTCTGGTAGAACCAGAGGAATAGAAACCAGCTCTGCTGGCTCCATTTCTTCTATGACTCCTACTTTACTTGTCCTCCGAATTCTACTAATGAGACTCACATCACCAAATATAATCAATTAGCATTCTTTGAAAGCAAATTTAGATATGTAAGCTAAAAGTTTGAAGCTGACTGCATATATTTAATTTCCCTAAAATTTCTATTTTCTTTGGAGAAACGTTTGCCTGGTGTTAGAGTTTCTAGTCATTGTCACGTTTCTATATTTCCTGTCCTAAATAGACACACACATAGAAAAAGGTCTTGAAGAAATGACACTCATGCTTAGAATTTCACCATAAGAAACCACAGGGCCACTGACAAAACCTGTTCTGCCGAATCCAGGCTAATTAAATAGGGCTTCAGACTGGAAAAAGAGATCGGCCTGAACATGCTCCTCAGCCGGACCCTGGGACCCGCAGCTTCCTCTGAAATCCTATTCCCCAACCGCTCCTGTGACCGCTTAGAAAACGAGGACCTAACAGGGAGGGAGGCGTTACCCAGCCTCTACCGCCAACTTCCCTGTTGAGGTCCGAACGCCGGTTCTAAAGGCGCCCCACACATCTTCTAAATAGGCTTGGCCAGAAATTGAACCGCGAAAATGGCAGCGACTGTCTCATGAATGACAAATTCTGAGAGAACAAATTGCTTATACTCATGGTCCCGAGTTTGGCGCCTGTTGAAACAACCAAACCACTTAGTTTGTCTAGCGATGAGCGGCGCTAGAAAAGCCTAGTGATGAATTCGGCAGGCTCACTCAGAAAATGACAGGCTTCCAAGAGCCGGAGACTGCCCAGAGCCGACGCGCACGGTCAGCGTCTCCCCTATCCCCGGAGGCGAGTCCGGGCACCGCTCCGAGGCTGCCTCGGATTCTAACCGCGACCCCACCCAACCTCCCTTGACTAAGAGCCTCGAGCTGAACAACGCTGCCGGATCCCCGCCCGTGCTCACCGAGCTGCCGCCCGCGGCCTGCGAGCCCGCGCGCTTCTCTGGCATGGCTCCGGCCTCGGGCTCCAATGCCGCCTTCTCCTCCGGCTCTGCGCTCATGCTGCGGCCCTGCCCGCGCCGCCTAGGGGAACTATGCGACAACCGCGACGCCGCAGAAGCGGCGGCGGGATCCACGCCCTCATGGGCTCCGCGGCCCGCAACGGCCTGCGGGTCGGGGGACCGAGGATGAAGCGGGGAGGGGACGAGGCGAAGAGAGCAGCTGCGAATGTGTCCAGTCCCAGCTACCGGCAGCGTCTGCGAGTGGTGCGCGGCGATCAGGAGGCGGGACCTCCCACTCCTCGAGCGCTGGGACAGCACCGGAAAGCCTACAGCAGCGCCCCGCCCACCTCAGACCCAGCCTCCACTCCTGCTCGCAGGCGTGGCGAGAGGGCTTCTCAGGGCGCCGGAAGTACGTCATTTCCAAGGGTCCGGATCCCCCTTTTTTTCTTAGTGAAATAGAGAAGAGTTGGCGAACCCGTAGTCTTAGATATGAGGAGTTTTGGCAGTGGCAGCAACTCTGGTAATGGTTTGGCGCCAAACCGCCGAACAAATGATTCCTGATGTTTCTGTCAAGTATATATGTGGGAACGTTCTGACGTGTAAAGAGAGCCCCCCCCTTCCCCCCCTCCCTTCTGGAATCCTGAACTGTGGAAGTGCCGATGCACTATATGATATTCTGTTCCTCGCCAAAATCTGGAGAGAAGCTCAAGGAGAGCTTGCCTGGGCTGTGGGATGCGTGGGAAGGGCAGCCTTAGGAAACATGCTGATTTCTGTTACAGTCCAGAGCTACGGTACCAACATGGTGAAAGTGAACTGATTACTCAAAATCACTACCCTCATCTGTAAAATGGAGACAGTAGCATACTTTGGGTAAGGTAAGGATGTACGGAAATCAGCTAACACTAATCCTGGCTCCGTAGATATGATTACTGACTGACTGGCAAGATACATCTCATTTCACAGATGCCAACCCTACCGTCAAAAAAGAAGCTAGTCGGGTGACTGGCTAGCTAGTCATAAAGCTAGGGTAACAGGACCCACCTGGGGTACAAATGTAATCACTATATTTTTCCCATTAAATGTTTGAGCATTCAATGCCTCCTTGAAATAAGTCAAATACCTTGAAATCCTGAATACCTTATATCATCCTCTTTATTAAAGAGACCCAGGTGGACTTCTTCGGAGAATGGAGTAAGTCCAATCTATTGATTTGCAACTTGCAGTGTTGTTGCAAAAATGTTGTGCACAATTCTAAAGAGTTTTATGTGCTCTGCTATAGTGTATCCTCTGGCTTAGGTCCCTCCCAGGCCTTGGGCTAGTATAACTTTGGTGCCTTAGCTCAAGCTATCATAATAAAATAACCATAGAATGAATGGCTTAAACTTCCAAAGAGGGTGACTAGATACCCCTTATGGGTCCTGGTTTCCCTGGTGGATCTTAGTGTTTCTTTTGGATCTTAGTGTCCCTGATGGATCCCATGTCCTTCGCAACCTGACAGACCTGGAGGTCCCTTGTGTCCATGGTAGACCCTGGTGTATCTGGTAAATCCAGGTATCCCTGGTGAACTTGGTGTCCCTGAAGGACTCTAGCATCCCTGTTGGATCCTGGGATTTCAGGAGAACCCAGGTGACTCTTGAGGTTCCCAGTGTCCCTGGAAGAATGTGGATTCCCTGGTGGATTTAATGTCACAGGTAGATTTTGGTGTTCCTTTTGGATCTAGTTGAGCCTGAAGGATCCCAGTGTTTCTGGTAAATCCCAGTGTCCCTGAGGATCCTGGTATCCCTGGCAACCTGTTGTCCCTGTGTTGTAAGAGACACCTGCAGTCCTGGCAGGATCCCTGGTGCTTGGAGCAACAAGGACATCAGAAGCAGATGTGGCCTGGCACATGCCCGACTGATTCTGGGACTTCTTGCTCTAGGGACTAAAAAAAGATACTTGGGAAGAAATGGCTGAGAACACGGGAGTGGCCTTGAGGCTGAATCTGGGAGTTGGCTGTAGCTTGTATTTACTAACCTGATAGTAACTATTTAGAAATTACAAAGCCAGCATTGCGAGAAACTGAATAAAAGCCATGGAGACAGGGGTGGGGGATGCTAGCATTGCCGTTTCTCCTCTCCCTTATCCATCTTAGTTAAACATTTCCAGAATCTGACTCTTCTTCCAAACCATCTCCATAACACCCTGGAAGACACCATTGTCCTTGGACAATCCAAGTGTCCCTGAAGAACCTCAGTGCCCCCTAAGAGACCCCAGTGTCCCTAAAAGATTCTGGTGTCCCTGATCAATCCCAGTGTCTCTGCTGGGTGCATGTAACCCTGGTGGGCTATTGTGGTTTTAGTGGACCATTTTGTCCCTGGTGGATTCAAGTGTCCACCGAGGACCTGGTGTCTCTAGTGGATCCTGCTGTCCCTTGTGAACCCCAGTGTTCTTGGATGACCAAATGTCCTGGTGGAATCCAGTTTTTCTTGTGGATTCAAGTGTCCCTGGTAGATAATTGTGTTCGTGGTGAATCCAGGAGTTCTAGAGCACTGTATTGTTTCTGGTAAACTGTGATGTCCATGAGAGAACTCAATGCCCTGGAAGGCCCTGGCAGAACTTGATGTCCTTGGTGGATCCAAGGGTCCTGGAGGAACCTAGTATCCTTGGTGGACCATAGTATCCCTGGATGACCTCAGTGTCCTAGTGGAACCCAGTGTCTTGGTGGATTCAAGTGTCCAAGGTGGATCATGTTGTCCTTGGTAGAGCCGGAAGTCCCTTGTGGACAGCAGTGTTTCTGGTGGACCCTGGGGCCCTAGCAGGATACCAGTGTCTTTGGAGGAACTAAATGTCCTTTGTATATTGTAGAATGTATCCATGTATCCCTGCGGAACCCAGTGTTCCTGTTGGATTCTCATGTCCTTGGTGGATCTTGGTGAAATTTTAACCTGGCAAACCTGGAGGACCCTATTGTCCCTGGAGAATTTAAGACTCCCTGGAAGACACCATTGTTCCTGGAGAACCATAGTATCCCTGGCGGGTCCTGGTGTCCCTGGTGAATACAAGTGTCCCTGGTAGGCCCCAGTGTCCCTGGTGAACTCCAGTGTCCCTGGCAAATCCACATGTACCTGGACCACTCTGATTTCCTTTGTTGATACAGGTGTCCCTGATGGACTCAAGTGACACTGGAGGGCTGTGGTATCCCTAATATCCCTGGTTATCCCCAGTATCTCTGGTTGATCTAAGTGTCACTGGAGTACCCTGGGTTCTCTGGTGGACCATGGTGTCCTCAAAGAATTCCAGTGTTCCTGATTAACCCCTATGACCATTGTGGCCCTCAATGTCTCTAGTGGAACTCTGTCCTTGGTGTATCCTAGTGTCCCTGGTAGATCTTGGTGTTCCTTATTGACCCAAATGTCTCTGGAAGACTGCAGTGTCCCTAGTGGATCTTGTTGTTCCTGACTGATCCATGTGTCCCTGGTGGATCCTGGTATCCTTTTAGGCTATGGTGTCCCTGGTAGACCCTGATAACCCTGGTGTATTTTGGTGTTCCAGGTTGATCACAATGTCCCAGGTGGACCCTGGTATCCTTGATGAATCCAGTTGTCCTTGGTAGATTTTGGTGTTCATGGAGGACCCCAGTGTCCATGGTGGATCCCAGTATCTTTGTGGAGCCAGTGTCCCTTATGGATCCTAGTTTCCTTAGTGGAAACCTATGTCCTGGTGACACTGGTGTCTGTGATGGATCCAAATGTCCATAGAGAACCCAGGTGTCCCTGGTGAATACATGTGTTTTGGTGCATCTCAATGTTTTTGATGGATCCATGTGTCACTGTTAATCCCAATGTCCTTTTTGGTTCTAGGTGTCCCTGGAAGACCCCATGTTCCGGGTGGACCCCTGTGTCCCTGGTTAACCTCTGGTGTCCCTGGAGAATCCGAGTGTCCCAAGAGAACCACAGTGGCACTGGAGGATCATGGTATCCTTCGGAGACCCTATTGTCTCAGGAAAATTCTGGTGTTCATTATGGTTCTCAGTGTTCCTGGTAGATCCGAGTGTCCCTGGAGGATCCTGAATTATCTGGTGAACCCAGTATTTGATGGATCATGGTATTTCTGATGGAACTTAGTGTCTTTGGACACCACTGTGTTTCTTGTGCATCCCAGTGTGTCAAATGGATCTACTGCTATTGGAGGACCTTGGTATTTCTACTGGAACATGTTCTCCCTCATGGATCTAAGTGTCCCTGGAAGATCCTGGTGTTCCTGTGGATCACAGTGTCCTTGGTAAATGCAGTCATCCCTGGTGGATACCATTATCCCTGGAAGATACCAGTGTCCCTGGAAGATCTCCTTGTCCCTAGTGGTTCCTGAGTTTCCTCACTACTGGTGGCTCTGGAGGACTCTGGTGTTCCTGAAAGAGCCCAGTGTTCTTAAGGATCCTGGTGTCCTTGGTGGATCCAGGTGTCTCTGGAGGACCCAAGTGTCCCTGGTTGACTCCTGTGTCCCTGCAGGTCCCCACTTACCCTATTGTATCCTGGTGTCCCTGATGGATCCTAGAGTCCTTGGTGAATCCAAGTGTCCTAGGGGGAACCCTTATATCCCTGGTGAACCCTCATTTCCTTGGTGGATCCAAGGGTCCTTTGGGAACCCTGGTGTCCTTGGAGGATTTCGGTGTCCCATCATTCCTAGAGTACCACAAATCTTTGGCGATCCTAACCCTAAACTTAACCCTAACCCCATATGTAACTTAAAACCCTAACCTTAATTTCAACCTCAAACTTAACTCAAATCCTAATCCCAAACATTATCCTACACTAAACCTAATGCTACCTCACCCACTAAGCCTAACTGTAACCTATAATGGTAACTTTAACCTTCAGCCTAAGTCTAGCACTAATCCTAACACAAAACCCAACCCTAACTTTAATCTAACCATAACATTATACTAACCCTATTTCTAAACCAAACCCTAAACTAAACTTAACTTTAACCCTAAAGCCATACCTAAACCTAACCCTACTCTAACTTTAACTTCAACTCTATTCTTACATCTACCCTTTACACTGTTCTCTAATTCTAATCCTAATTGTAACCCTAAACCAAACCCTAACCCTAAATTCCTAAATTCAAATTCTAACCCTAAACCTAACACTAACCCTAACCTTAAAACTAACTTTAACTTTAAACCTACCTCTGAACCTAATCTTAATTATAAACCTAACCATAACTATTACCCTAACCCTAACACTAGTCTAAAACTTAACCCCTACGCTAAACCTAACCTAACCTACCACTAACCATAAACCTGAGCCTAATACTAATTCTAAAACCCTACTCTAAAATTAACTGTAACTATAATTCTAATTTATAATTCTAAACCTAATACCAACACTAACCCTAATTCTAAATCTAACCCAACAGTAATCCTAACCCTAACACTCATTAATTATTATTTTTAATTAATTAATTAATTAATATTTTCATTTATTTTTTATGGTGGCATAAAAATCCAATAAGTTTCAGGTGTACCTCACACTATTTATAACTCTTATCACTAACCTTAACCTAAACCTTAACCTAAACTACATAATTAAACACAGACTTAACCCTATACTAAACTCACTCCAAACAATAATCCTAACCCTAACCCTAAAACTACAATAACCCTAACCCTAACTTCATTTTATAATCATAATTTTAACCTTAACGTTTATCCTAATTGTAATCCTATTCTAAACCTAACCCTAACATTTCTAACACTAACCTTAATCCTAACTCTAAACTCAGCCTAAAAATAACCCTATTCCTAAACCAAACTCTAAATTTACCTTTAAATCTAACTCTAAACATAATCCTAACACTAACTCTAACCTTAACCCAAAGCTAAAACTAACTCTAACCTCAAATAGTAAAACATCCCTAGCCCAAAATCTAACCCGAATCTTAATCCTGACCCTAATCCTAAACCTAATCTTAACTTTCTGACCCTAACCTTAACTCTAACCCTAACTCTATTCCTAACATAAATCCAACCTAATCAAATTATAACCCTACATCTAATTCTAACTCTAACCCTAACCTGATACCTAACTTCAACACTAAATCTAAAACTACAGATAAGCCTAAACCTATCTTTAACCCTAACCCTTATCTAAACCTAACCCAAAATACATCCCTAACCCAAATGCTAAGTCGAAACAATACCTTATCAAAACTTGAAATCAAAAATTAACCTTAAATATATCCCTAAGTCTAACACTATTTCTAAATATTAATCCTAACCCTAAAACAAACACTAACCCTAGCCCTCGCTTCTAATGCCAATTTTAACCCTAACCCTAGCTCTAACCCTAATCCTAATGCTGATGCTAAACTTAAACCTAAATTTAACTTTCAAATATAACCTTACCTCCAAACCTACCATAATGATAACCCTAAAACAAACCATAAACTAATTCATAACCCTATCCCAAATCCTAAACTAACCTTTAACACTACCCTAAACCTTTAACACTACCCTAAACCTATACTTAAGCATAACCATTAAATTTAGCTAAAACAAAACCCTAACCTAACTTCTAAAACTAACCTTAACTTTAACTATAGACCTAAACTCACTACTAATCCTAACCCTACACTAAACTTAACCCTTACTCGCAGCCTAACCCTACCATAACCTATAATAGTAGCTTTAACCCTAACAAAAACCTAAGCTTTATTTTAACCCTAATCTTAAACCTAATCTTAACCTTATTTTCTTTTTCTTTTTTTTTAATAGAAAGTTCGTTTCAAATTTAAGAAAAAAAATTCATTATAGTTGATATACAACATTGTATTAGTTTCAGGTGTCCAACATAGTGATTAGACACATATATATCTATATGTACACATATATATCTATATATATAACTTACCAATCACCCTGATAAATCTAGTACCCATCTGACATGTAATATAGTTATTATGATATTATTAACTATATTTCCTATTCTATACTTTAACAAAATGACTATTTTGTAAGTACTGATTTGTACTTCTTTATTCCTTTCCCTTTCTTATCCAACCCCCTCCCATCTAGCAACCATCAAAATGTTCTCTGTATATATGAGTTTGTTTCTTTCTTTATTTTGTTCTTTAGGTTCCATATATAAGTGAGATCATATGGCATTTGTCTTTCTCTGACTTACTCTACTCAGCACAATACCCTCTAGGTCCATCCATGTTGCTGCAGATGGCAAGATTTTGTTCTTTTTATGGCTGAGTTATATTCCAGTGTATATATGTACCACCTTTTCTTTATCTATTCACCCATTGGTGGACGCCCAGGTTTCCTCCATATCTTGGCAATTGTAAGTAACGCTGCAATGAACATATAAATGAAGACATCACTTCGAAGTAGTGTTTTGAGTTTCTTTGGATAAATATCCAGAAGTGGGATTACTGGGTACTTCTTTGTCTCTGGTTATACAGCCTTTGTTTTAAAGTCCATTTTTTTTTTCTGGTATAAGTCTTGCAACCCCAGTTTGTTTGTTTGTTTGTTTCCATTTTAATGAAATATCTTTTTCTTTTTTATTACATTTATTTGGGTGACATTGGTTAATAAAATTATATAGTTTCAACTGTACAATTCAAGTGCACAATTTACCACCCAAAGGTAAATTTCCTTTTATCACCATATATTTGACCCCCTTTACCTACCTCTTCTCTCCCCACTTCCTTCTGGTAACTACTACTGTTGTCCATGTCCATGAATCTCTGTTCATTTTATTTGTTGGTTTTAGTTTTATATCCTACATGTGAGTGAAATCATATGGTTCTCAACTTTTTCAGTCTGACTTACTTTGCTTAGCATGATAATCTCAAGATCCATCAACGTTGTTGCAGATGGCAGTATTTCATCTTTTCTCATGACTGAGTAACATTCCTTGTATATATGTACCACATCTTCTTTATACAATCATCTACTGAAGAGCACTTTAGTTATTTCTGTATCCTGGCCACCATGAATAATTATACTATGAACATTAGGGTGCATATATCTTTATGGATAAATATTTTCAAGTCTTTTGGTAAATACACAGAAGAGGGATTGCTGGGTCATATGGTAATTTTATTCTTAATTTTTTGAGGAACCTCCATACTATTTTACATAGTGGCTGTACCAATTTACATTCCCATCAGCAGTGTATGAGGGTTCCTTTCCCCCCACAACCTCTCCAACACTTGTTATTACTTGTGCGTTGATGATAGCCATTCTAATAGAGATGAGGTGGTGTCTCATTATGGTTTTGATCTGCATTTATCTAATAACTAGTGAAGTTGAGCATCTATTTATGTCTGTTGGCTATTTGTATGTCTTCTTGGGAGTAGTGTCTATTCAGGTCTTCTGCCCATTTTTTAATTAGAGTTTTTAAACTATTGACTTGTATGAGTTCTTTGCATATTTTGAATATTAGCCCCTTATTGGAGGTGTTGTTTGAAAATATATTTTCCCATTTGGTTGGTTGCCTCTGGACCTTGGATTTAGAGAGGATTTTATGAATTTGACCTCAAAGGCAAGGGAAATAAAAGCAAAAATAAATGAATGGGACTATATCAAACTAAAAAGCTTTTGCACAGTAAAAGATACCATCAACAAGACAGTGAAATATCTTTAACAATCTCTTTAATTTCAGTCTGTGTGTGTCTTTCAATCTGAGGCGAGACCCTTGTAGGCAGCATATGTAAGAGTCTTGTTTCCTTATCATTCAGCTACCCTATGGCTTTTGATTGGAGCATTTAATCCATTTACATTTAAAGTAATTGTTGATAGATCTGGAGTTATTTCCATTTTATTATTCATATTTTTTAAAATCATTTTTTTTCTTTAAGAAAACTTTTTTTACATTTCTTGTAATACTGGTTTGGTGGTGATGAACTTGTTCAGCTTTTTCTTGTCTGGGAAACTCTTTACCTCTCCTTTATTTCTAAATAAAGAAGAGTAATCTTGGTTGTAGGTCATTGTTTTTCATCACTTTGGATATTTTCTGCCAATACCTACTGGCCTGCAAAGTTTCTGTTGAGAAATCAGTTGATGGTTTTATATGATCATGTTCCCTTGTAGTGTAACTAACTGCCTTTCTTTTGCTGCCTTTCAGATTCTCATTTTGTCTTTAAATTTTAATGATGACATTTTAATGATTCTGTGTCTTGGTGTGGGCCTTTTTGAGTTCATCTTGCTTGGGACTCTCTGCACTTCCTGGGGTTGTATGTCTATTTCCTTTGCCAGGTTAAGGAAGTTTTCCATTATTATTTCTTCAAATAAATTTTCAGTTTCTTGCTCTCTCTCTTCTCTTTCTGCTACTCCTCTGATGTTGTCTTAGAGGTATGCTTGATATTGTCCCAGAGGCCTCTTAAACTATTCTATTTTTTTTTCTTTTTGTCGTTGTTATTTTTTATAAATGGAGATTTTGTGCTTTGTTACTTTCTAAATTGCCGATTAAGTTCTCTGCTTCATCTACTCTACTCTTGATTCCCTCTAATATATTCTTATATTTCAGTTGTTGCATTCTTCATTTCTGACTAGTTCTTTTTCATGTTTTCTGTCTCCATTTTCATGTTTCCTGTGTCTTTGTTGAAGTTCTCACCGAGATCATCCTTATAAGCAGTGTTTTGAACTCTACATATGGTAGATTGCTTGTCTCCATTTTGTTTAGTTCTTTTCTTGAAGCTGTTCTGTTCTTTCATGTGAGACATGTTTCTTTCTCTCCTCATTTTGGCTTTCCCCCACCCCTTGCTTGTTTCTATGTATTAGGTAGATTTGCTATGTCTCCCAGTCTTAGTAGATTGGCCTTACATAGTAGATGTTCTATGCAAAGTATTCCTGGTCACCTGAGTCAGGTGCTCCAGGTGTGTCCCATGTATGGGTTATGTATGTCTTTCTTTTGTAGTTGAGCCTTGGTGCAAGTTAATGGGAGGGATTTACCTTCAGGCTGATTGGTTTTGAAGACTGGTCATGACTACAGTGGAGAGCTGATATGCAGGAGCAGACCATCAGAGCAGGATTCACTCTAGCTAGGCTCTTGTGCCTGCCGAGTCTGCCCTTTGGGTGTGTCATTTGTGGAAGCATTTTAGTGGTGCTCTGTTGTGATCTGAAGCTGGTCATTAATTACATTGGTTCTGGGGCCTCTTGGAAGGGGCTTTGTTGTGGTCTAAGTTCATCCCTGTCCAGGGCCATTTGATATGAACTGCAAAATAATCTCCAGGTGGGGTTGCCACTTGTGCTGGGCTTGGAAGTGACTGGGAAAGGCTAATCTCTGAACCGAAGCTGGCTGTTGCTGGTACCAGGCTTTGACTGCTTAGTAGGAGGTACTGGGCATGCAGAAGCCAGAAGCTGCTTATTTGGGGTTTGTGAACCTTTGAGAGATTTTAGGAAAGTCTGCAGCATGAGCCAAGATAGGCCATTGGTATAGAAAAGACACTAGAGGTGGCTTGGGTTGGCCCGTAATTTGGATGGGGCATGGTCTTAGGGAATGACCAGGGCTGGGAAAATGGCGCTAGGTTGATGGAGAATCAGATTTGGCTTCTGCCTGCATCTGCACTCTGGATAGGGGAGGGCTCAACAAAGGAACAATGGCTTCTGCCAGCACTTCTGTCTTGGAGAAAGCTGTCCCTCCAGCTCTCACCCTAAAGCCAGATAATTCTGTTCCTTCTCATATATCCCTGGTGCACCTTAAGCTGCTGTCCCAGTGCTGGAGCTCAGAGCAAGTGAGTCTATTAGTGAGTAGGCTGTGCACGGGCCATTTAAGAGGAACACTTGGTACTCCAGCAGCGCCCCCATCTCACTCAACTACAATCCCCCTGGTTTTCACTGCCAGAAATTGAGATGTTCTCTTCACAGCACTGAACCCTGGGCTTGGGAGCCTGGTGTGTGGCTGGGACCCCTTGCTCATCAGGGGAGATCTCTGCAGCCAAGATATCCCTCTTGATTTTTAACCACCACATTTGGGTGTGGGCTGGTCCATTCTCTGTCTGCATCCTTCTTACCAGTCTTGAGGTGGCTTCTTCTACATATCCTTATACAGAACTTCTGTTCAGTAAGACTTAAGGTGATTCCCAATGGTGGTTATTCTGTAGTTTAGTTGTAATTTTGATGTGGTCATGAGAGGAAGCAAGCACAGCATTTACCTACTCTGCCATCTGGACCATAACCCAACATTGTTTTTAAACTTAATCCTAACACTAATGCTAACCATAACCCTAACCCTATTCCTATTCAAATCTGAAACTTACCTTTAATCATATTGCTAACTGATAACTGACCATAAACCTAATCCTAATTTTATCTCTACCATAACCTTAAACCTGATCTTGACCCTAACCCCAACACTACCCCTACCCTAAACCTAACCTTTCATAGTAACTTTAACTCTAAACCTAATTCTAATCCTAAACTTAATTCTGAACCTAATTGTAATCTTAACATTCTAACACTAACTTTAATCCTATTTCTATTCCATTCCCTAACCTTGACATGGAACTTATTTCTAATCAAAATCTTAAACTTATCTTTAACCCTAACCCCAAGCAAATATCTAACCCTAACCTTAACTTTAACCTCAACCCTAACTGTAGTAGTACCCTAACCCTAACATTTACTTCTAAATTTAACTTTAACTCTCTAACTCTAAGCTTAATCTTAACCAACACTAATGCTAAAGACATTCTAAGCCAAATCTAAACTAATAGTTAAACCTAACCACATGTAACCATAAATCTAACCCTAATTTTGACTTCAACCCTAACAATAACCCTTACCTAACTCTAAACCTATATTTGAATTCTAACCCTAACACTAACCCTAACACAAACCTGACTCTAACCTTTAATTATAACCTTAACCCTAACCCAAAACTTAACCTTAACTTTTTAACCATATTCTTGAAATTAATCAAGCACTAACCCTAACCCTAACCCTAACCCCTACAATACCCTTGACCCAAATCCTACCTAACCTCTAACACTAACCCTTACGTTAACCCTAACCCTAATCCTATATGTAATCCTCACCCTAATTTGAATCCTTAACCTAACCCAAACCCTAAATTATTCTCTACATTAATCCTAATGTAACACTAAATGTAACACTAAACTCATACCTAAACCTAACCTAACCCTAAACATAATCCTAAACCAAATCCTAAACTAACCTCTAACACACATTCTGTGCTAGCTGAAAAATTACTGCTTGGCTATCGCCCATGGGAACATAACACTCTAACATAAGCTTTCTGCTTCTGTACCCCCGCTTGCACAACTGACCTGTGGGTTGACAGTTAGTAAAAAGAAGAAAAATAGACGTGTGTGTTCAAACAAGATGAAGAATAGGGGTTTAGGGCTTAAAAACCCTGTACCTCTCCATTTAAGGGCTGCTTAATTTGGGGTCTGCTTACCCCTGGCAGACCCAGCTGGCTGAATAAATAGTGTGTTTCCTATAACTCACTGATTTCTGGTTCGTGTGTCTATCAGGGGCTGGCGGCTACAACAATTCTTATTTAAACTTATACATAACCTCAACGCTTACTCTAACCCTAAGCTTAACCCTAAACCTAACCCTGTACTAACCACAACCCTGACCCATAACCTAATCTTAAACCTAAATTCTAATCCTAACCTTAAATTTAGCCATAAACCTAACCCTAATTCTAACCCTAATGATAATCCTAAACCTAACCTTAACTTTCTAACCCTACTTTTAATTCTAATTCTAACCCTAACACTGAACCTATCATTAACTCTAACCCCATCCACAACATAAATTTATCTCTAATCCTGGCACTAACCATAACAATAATATCAACCTTAAACCTAACCCTATACCTAACCTCAACCCTAACCTTAACACTAACTCTAACTCTTACTTTCTAACCCTAACAATAACTCAAACCTAAACCTACTCCTAGTTTTAAACCTAACCCTAACCCTAAGCCTAACACTAAATTTACCCGTAAACCTAATCCTAATTCTAAACCTAACCTTAACCAAACAGTAACACTAACACTAAATCTAAACTTAAATCTAGTGCAAACATAACACAATAAAAATAAAACCTAATTCTATCTCAAATTGTAACCCTAACCATAATAATATGCTAACCCCGACCCTAACTCATATACTAACCATAACGCTAAACTATAATTGTAACTTTACCCTAAACCTAACCTAATCTTAATCCTAAAGTTAGCAAATGACTTAACCTTAGCATTCACTTTCTAACTTCAAACATAATTGTAACCTTAAAAATAACCTTAACCCTATTCCTAACCCAAATTCTAAAATAAACTTTAATCCTAAACCTATCACCATACCAACCCCTAAACCTAACACTAACTTTAACTTCAACCCCAACCCTTACGTTTAGGATTACTAAACGTAAACTCTAATCCTAACACTTACCCTACACCTAAACCTAACCTTAATTTCAATTCTAACCCTAACCCTAACTCTAATTCTGAGCTTAAATCTAACATATAATTGTAACTCTAAGCCTAACAATAAACCTAACTCCAATTCTATCCCTAATTTTGAACTTAAACCTATTCTTAACTTTATAAATCTAACCTTTAATCCTAACCCTAAAACTAAATCTATCCTAAACCTATACTTAACACCAAATCTAACCCTAATCCTAATCCTAATATTAATTTTCTAATACCAGCATTAAATCAAACTCAACACTAATGTAACCCTAACTTGAACCCTATTTTTATCCCTAACCCTAACCATAACCTAACTTCTGACCCAAATCCTACACTTAGTATTTTAAAAATATTTTTAATAATATTTTTTATTTTTCAGTTATAGTTGGCATACAATATCATATTAGTTTCAGGTGAACAACACTGTGATTATACATCTATATATCTCACAAAGTAATCACCCCAATAAATCTAGTGCTCCTCTGACACTATACATAGTTATTACAATATTATTGGCTATATTCATTATGCTATGCTTTGTATCTCCATGACTGTTTTGTAACTACCAATTTGTACTTCTTAATCCCTTCTCTCTTTTTCAGCAACCCTCCAACCTCCTTCCATGAGTTTGTTTCTGTTTTTTGTTTGTTTGTTTGTTTTGTTCTTTAGATTTCACATATACGTGAAATTGTATGGCATTTGTCATTCTCTACCTGACTCGCTCCACTTAGCGCAATATCCTCTAGGTCCATCATGCAATCTCTTTTTCCATCCCTTTTCTTTTAGTCTGTGTGTGTCTTTTAATCCGAAGTGAGTCTCTTTAGGCAGCATGAGTAAGGGTCTTGTTTTCTTAACCATTCAGCCATGCTATCTTTTGATTGGAGCATTTAATTCTTTTTCATTTGAAGAATCTTTTGATTGGAGCATTTAATTCTTTTTCACGTTGATAGATATGTAGTTATTGCGATTCTTGATTTATATTTTTGATGCATATTGTTTTCTTCTTCTTAAAGAAGTCCCTCCAACATTTCTAGTAATATTAGCTTGGTGGTGATGAATTCCTTTATCTTTTTTTTTTTTTTTTTTTTTGTATAGAAAGCTCTTTTTCTGACCTTCGATTCTGGGTAAAGTAATCTTGGTTGTAGGTCTTGGGTTTTCATCACTGAATATTTTGTGCCAATCCTTTCTGGCCTGCAAAGTTTTTGTTAAGAAATCAGCTGCCAGTCTTATGGGAGCTCATTTGTATATAATTAATGATTTTCTCTTGCCACTTTTAAGATTCTCTCTTTGTTTTTAACCTTTGGCATTTTAATTATGATGTGTCTTGGATCTCTTTGGGGTCATCTTGTTTAGAACTTTCTGAACTTCCTGGGATTGTATGTCTATTTTACCAGGTTAGGAAAGTTTTCCATCATTATTTCTTCAAATGGGTTTTCAACTACTTGCTTTCTCTTTTCTCCTTCTGGTACTCCCATGATGCAAATGTTGTTATGCTTGATGTTGTCCCAGAGGCTCCTTAAACTATCTTCATTTGGGGGGATTCTTTTTTCTTGTTGCTCTTTTCATTGGATTTCTGCTACCTTATCTTCTAAATCACTAATTCAATCTTCTGCTTCATCTAATCTCTTCATTCTCTATAATGTATTCTTTAGTTATTGTATTCATCATTTCTGACTAGTTCCTTTTTGTTTTCCATTCCCTTTTTAAGTTTTTTTTTTTTAAATCTCTTTATTAAAGTTCTTGCTGTGTCATCTACTCTTTCTCTAAGTTCACTGAACATTGTTATAACCAGTGTTTTGAACTTTGCATTTGGTAGATTGCTGTCTCCATTTTGTCGAGTTCTTCTGGAGCTTTTTTTTTTTTTTTTTTTTATGTGGCACATGTTTCTTTGTTTCCTATTTTGGCTGCCTCCCTGTGTCTGTTTCTATGTATTAGGCAGGGCTCTTAAGTCTCCCGGCCTTAGTAAAATGACTTTATGTAGTAGATGTGCTCTGGGGTTCAGTGGCACAGTCTTGGGAGGGGTCCAGCTGCAGGCCAAGTTCAGCTGCAGCCTGTGCGCCTCCAGCGTTAGCTGGTAAGTCACCAAGAAATTCACAGATGGCTGCTATCCATGCTGAGCTGTTAGGTGCCTTGATGGGCCAAGTCAGAAACCAAGGCTGGGTGCCACTAGTGTGGAGTTTGGGGCTGCTCAGCAAGAGGTACAGGGCACTCTAAGGCCCGATGCTGCTTCTTTGGCTTTTGTGAACCTTTGAGAGATTTTAGGAAAGTCTGAACAGGAGCCAAAACAGCCCATTTGTATAGAATTAACCACTGGAAGTGGCTTGGTTGTGTCCACGCATTGGGAGAGGTGGAGTCTCAGAGAATCCTCCGTGTGGGATGACTTTGTTGTAGCTGCCAGCCCCCGAAAGACACACAGACCACTAGAAATCAGTGAGTTATAGGAAATACACTCTATTCAGCCAGCTGGGTCTGCCAGGTGTATGCATACCCCAAATTAAGCAGCCCCGAAATGTAGAAGTACAGGGTTTTTAAGCCCTAAATCCCATTTCTCATTCTGTCTTAAACACAAAGGTCTATTTTTCTTCTATTTACTGTCAACCCGCAGGTCGGTTGTGCAAGCAGAGGTACAGAAGCAGAAAGCTTATTGTTAGAATGTTATATTCCCATGGGTGATGACCTATGTTCCCATGGGCGATCACCTATGTTCCCATGGGCGATAGCCAAGCAGTAATTAGCACAACTTGTGTTATCCAGGTTGATGGTGACTTAGATATGGTGGTGCCTGTGTCTGCAGACTGGGAGCGGGGAGAGGTCAACAAAGGAACAGTGGATACTACCAGCAATTCTGTCCTGGAGAAATCCACCCCTCCAGCCCTTGCCCTGAAGCTCAACAACTCAGTGCCTCCCCATATGTCCCTGGCACCCCTCGAGCAACTGTCCCTGCACTGGAGCTCAGAGCAAGTGAGTCCATCAGTGAGTAAGTCTGGGTATGAGCCCTTTAAGCAGAATGTCTGCAATTTCCACAGCCTTCCATCTCACTCAGCCACAACGTCTCTGGTTTTCACAGCCAGAGCTTGTGGAGACTTCTCTTCCTGGTGCTGGAGCCTTGAGCTGAGGAGCCCAGTGTGGATCTGGGATCCCTCTTTCCTCAGGTGGGGAAGGGGGCTCTGCAGCTAAGATAGCCCTTCTGATTCATGATTGCTACACATGGTTATGGGACTGGGCCATTTAGCATCTCCTCCCCTCCTACAAGTTTTAGGTGACCTGTTTTTGTTTTGTCCCTAGTTGTAGGGCTTGTGTTCAGCCAGACCTCAGGTGACTCTACATGCTGGTTGCTCTGTAGTTTTGTTATAATTTTGGTGTGGTCATGAGTGGAGGCAGGCACAGCTTCTACCTTCTATGCCATCTTGACTGGTTCCACCTATACCTATTCTTAAATTTAAGACTAACCCTAATCTTAATGCAAACCTTAAACTAACTTCTAACACTAATCCTAAACCTCAGATTGTACCTAACCTTAATTCTAATGCTAAACCTAACCCTAACTCTAGCTGTAACTTTAACCTCATACCTAACCCTAATTCTAACCATTTACTAAACCTAACCCTAACTATAATATTCTTAACCATAGTGTATAACCATAACATTAACACTTACCCTAACCTAACTCTAATTCTAACTCTAACCCTAAATCTAATCTTAAACCTGTTCCAAATCTCAACATTAAATTAAACTTTAAGCCTAATCCTAACCCAATATCTAACCTTAACTCTAATTTAACATCAAGCCTAACTCTAATCCTATTCCTAACCCAAAATCTAAATTAATTTTTAAACCTAACCCCAACCCCATACCTACCACTAGTGCTAACCCTAACCATAAACTAATACTACCACTTACATTGGTCCTAACCTAAAACATAACCATATACCCAGCCCTAACACTAATTAAAACAGTCACCCTTACCCTAAAAATAACCTAACCTTAACTGCTAATTTTAACCCTAACCCTAAAACTAATCCTAACTCTAATCTTAATTTTAAATTTAACCTGAAGTTTTTAATCCTAATCCTAACCATAACCTTTACATTAACCATCAATCTATTTCTTACACTAATCCAAACTCTAACATAACCTTAAACTTGAACACTAACCATAACCCTAATCATAAATCAAATCCTAACTCTAACCTTAAAACGAATCTTAACCTAACCTTTAAAACTAATCTAAACATAATACTATCCCCTTCCCCAATTCTAAACCTAACTCAAACCCTAACACTATTTCTATTTCTAACCCAAACCCTAACCTTAATCTCATATCTAACCCTATCACCAAATTTAACTTCAACCATTGTCCTAAACCAAAATCTACCCCAACCCTACACTAACCCTAACCCTAATTCTCACCCTATCCCTGATCATAACCTGTAATCATAACATTAACCCTTACCCTAACCATTGCTCTAGCCTTAGCCTTAAAAGTAATTTTAACCCTAACTCTAAGCCCAACCCTAACCCTAACACTAATTGCAAATCCTAACCCTAATCTTAACCCTATAACTAAATCTAGTCTTAAACCTAAATTAATTCTAAATCTAGAATTAGCTTTCTACCCTAACCCTAAATCTAACACTAAACCTAACCTTATCCCAAATTCTAATGTAACCTCCAAACTTAATGCTAACCTTAACCTTAACCTTAACCCTAAATCTAACCATAACTCAAACCCTAACGTAACCTCTAATATTTAATCCTAAACCTATACCTATAACTAACATAAATCCTAATTCTAAACCTAACTGTGCTCCTAACTTTAACATTTTAACTCTAACCATACTCTAACTCTAAACCTTTTCCTAAATTAAATTTGAACCCAAAACCTAACCCTATTATCCTCATCATACGCTATACCTACCCTAAACCTAACCCTAATTCTAAACCTATCCCTACCTGTAACCCTAACCCTAACAAATTTTAACAAGAACCCTAATCCTAACACTAATTCTAAATATTAACCCTTATCATAAAACTAACCTTAACAGTAACTTTTAATGCTGACACTAACCTTAGCCCTAACTATAAGTCTAAACCTAACTTACCTTTTTAGCACTAACCTTAATCCCAACCCTAACATTAACCATACTCTAGCACTAACCATAAACGCATCCCAAACCTTAACTTGAACTCTAAATTACCTTTAATACTAACAACCCTAACCCTATACCTGAACTTAATCCTAACCCTAAATCTAACCCTAATTCAAACCCTAACCTATCATCTAAAACTAACTCTTATTTGAAACCTATACCTAAACCCATGCCTAACCCTAATCCTAATCCTGAGCCTATTTCTAACTGAAAACCTAAACTAACATTTAACACTAACCTTAATCCCATGCCTGCTCCTAAACCTGACACTAATTTTATCTCAACCAAAATCTAACCCTAAATTTAATCCTATTCCAACACTAACCCTAACCCAAACTTGCAACTTAAACCTAACCCAAACCTTAACTTCCTAATCCTATCTTTAAGCTTAACCCTAATTATACCAATTACCTTATTCCTAAAGGAAACCCCAAGGTAGCCTGAAACCCTAATACTAACCCCAACCTAAACCTAATCCTAACCTGAATTTTACCTAAAAAAAACCTAACCCTAAATTTAATGTTAACTCTAGGTCTAACTCTAAATTAACTTAGCCTTGTCTTTAACTTAACCAAACTATAATTGAAACTTTAACTTTAAACTTAACTTTATGCCTAATACTAACCATAATCCTAAACCTAACAATAACGATAACATATTCCTAATTCTAAAGAAATCCTAACTTAAACATATTTCTAACCCTAAACATAACCTTACACCTAAACCTAAACTTAATCCTAACCTTAAACCAAACCCTAAACTAACCTCTAACAACAAATCTAAACCTAATATATACTTAACTTTAACCATAACCCTAAATCTAACCTTAAAACTAACTTTCTAATCCCAGCCATAATGATAACCTCAAACCTATTTCTAACTTCAACCCTAACTCTAACCCTAACACTGACACTAAATGTATCTCTAACTGTAAACCTAATTTTAAACCTAATCCCAACAGTACACTAAATATAAACCCTAACCCTAAGCCTAATCCTAACTCTAAATTCTAATCTAACCCACAACCTAATTCTAACCCTTACACTAAACTTAATGCTAACTCTCACCCAAACCTTAACACTAACCAATATTAGAAACTTTAAGCCTAATCCTAAACCTAATCCTAACACTAACTGAAAACCTACCCCTAACCTTAACTTTCTAACCCTAAACTTAATCCTAACTCTAACCCTAATCTTATTTCTCACACAATCTCTAAAATGATTTTTAATTATACCCTTCGCCTCATACTTAACTTTAGTCTAAACCCTAACACCAACCCAAAACCTAACTCTAACGCAAACTCTAACCTAAACTCTAACACTAACTCTAACCCTAAACCTATATGTAAATTAACCCTAAACCTAATCCTAACACTAACCCAAACCCTAAACTAACATCTAATACTAATGCTAACCCAAACCCTAAACCTAAATCTAAGCCTAAACCTACACCTGACCTGAAACTTTAACCCCGACTATAACCTTACCCCAATGCTTATCATAATCCTTAACTGAAACCATATCCTAACTTTAAACATAACCTTAACCATAAGCCTAAATCTAACACTAATGCAAATCTTAACTCTTACCCTAAATATAACCTAAGTTTCCAATTTTAAAACTAACTCTAATCCTAATACTAATCCTAATACTAATCCTAATTCTGAGCCTGACCCAATTTTTAAAATTTTAACCTAAGCGCTAACTATAATCTTAACTTTAACTCAAACCCTAACATAATCATAAACCTATACCTAAATCTAACCCTATTCTGAACACTAACCCTAACTGAAACCTTAACCTCCCCTCTAAAATTAACCCTAACTGAAACCTTAACCTAACCTCTAAAATTAACCCTAACTGAAACCTTAACCTAACCTCTAAAATTAACCCTAACTGAAACCTTAACCTAACCTCTAAAATTAAACTCTTACCATGAAACATAATACTAATAACAACCCTAACCTTGCACTACCTAATGCCAAATCTCACACCTACCATAACCCCTAACCTGAACCTAACCCTAAGACTAACCCTAACCATAACCCTAAACTGTGATTGTAGCTTTAATCCTAACCCTAAACTTAGCCCTAATCCCAACCCTAACTCTAAACCTATTTCTAACCCAAATCTTATACTAACCTTTAATCTTATCCTAATTTCATGCCTATCTCTAAACCTAACCTTAACTTTAACCTCAACCTGAAACCTAACCATACCCCTAACCCTATCCCGACACTAACCCTAACCTTTACCTTAATTTCACCCTATTAGCAACTCTAACCTATAATGGTAACTTTAACTCTTACCCCGAAACTTACCCTAATCCTACCCTCATACTAAACCTTACCCTAATCTTTACAATTTAATCCTAATCTTAATCCTACCCTAACTCTAACCCTAAACCTATTCATAATTTATATTATAAGTTAAACTTTAAGCCTAACCTGAACTCTATACTTAAATCTCAGCCTAACACTAATCTGAACCCTAATCCTAATCCTAAAACTAATGCTATATGTAACTCAAATTCCAAACTAAACTTTAACCCTAAAACTAACTTCATATTAACCCTAAACCTCACTTTAACCTAAACTCTAACCCTAAACCTAATCATAAAGTAATCATAACTTTAACCTAACACAAAATTTATACCTAATCCTAAATCTAAACCTAAGCCTAGTATTAATGCTCTAAATCTAATCTTAATCCAAACAATAATTGAACACTAACCCTACCCTAACCGTATTGCTAATCCAAAATCTAAACTAATAGTTAAGCCTAAACCTAATGAATATCTAACTCTTACCCTCACCCTAACATTAACCTCAACCCTAATCCTAACACTAACCATAAACCTATCTCTAATACTAACCACAAACCTAACCCTGACTGTAATTTTAACTCTAAATCTAATTTTAAATTTAAGCTGAATTTTTAAACCATAACCTGTAACTCTAACCTAAACCTGTAAATAAACCTAACCCTAAACCTAATCCAAATTTTAACCTAACTTCTAACATTAACCCTAAGGTTAACCTAATACTTAACTTTGATCTTAACCCTAACCCTAATAGTAACCCTACATTAACCCTAACACTAATTCTCACCCTAAAACAAACCCTAACCTATAATTGTAACTTTAACTCTACCCATAACACTAACTGTAATCAGAACCCTTACCTTAAACTAAACTTTAATATTACCCCATACCTTACCCCCCAAATAGGCCTAATTTTAAACACAAACTTAAACCTAAAAATAACCCTGACTATAACTATAACCTTACACTAACATTAACTCTAACGTTTGCCCTAACCTTAAACTATAATTATAACTTTAATGATAATCCTACCACTAATCAAAACCTATTCCTAATTTTAGTTTGCTAACTGTATACTTAATACTATCTATAACCCTAACCCAACCACTTTTCTATTGTAAACCCTAGGCAAACCTTTAACGCTAACCCTATACCCATAACGAATCCTAAGCCTAATCCTAAGGTTAACCTCAACCCAAACCCTAACCTCAATCCTAACCCTAAATTTTTAAACCTAACATGAACACAAATCCTAATGCTAAACCTAACCCTAACCTTATATACAACTCTAAACCAAATATAAATCCAACCCCTAAACTTAACGCTAAGTGTAACCCCAACCCTAACTCTAACTATAACACTAATTCTAACCTAAACTTATTCCTAAACTTAACCCTAACACTAATTCTAATGCTGACTAAAACCCTAACCTGAAACCTAACCCTAAGCCTAACCCTAACCCTACCCTTAATCCTAATTTCTAATCCTAACCCTAATCTTAACCTTGAATGTAACTCTAATCTTAACCCTAACACTAATCATAAATCTAAATCTAACTTTCTAACTCTAAATATAAATTTAATCCTAATCCTAACCATAACTCTAACAGTACCCCTAACCCTATTTCTAACCCTACTGAAACCATAACCTAACCTCTAAACCTAACCATAACCCTCATTTTAACACTAACCCAAACCTAACTTTAACCTCTAACACTTAACACAGAATCTAAATTTGTATCTAAGATAAATTGTAACCCTAATCCTAATCTTAAACCTAACTTTAATTTTCTAACCCTAACCATTCTCTAACTTTAAACCTATTCTTAACTTTATTTCTAACTCCAACCCTAACTATAACACTTACCCTACTTTTACACCGACCCCTACCCCTAAACTTAATTGTAATTCTAAACCTTACCCTAATTATAACCCTACCATAAAATTAATTCTAAATCTTAACACAAAAGATAAATCTAACCCTCTAATTGTAATTTTTACCCTCACTCCAATAAGAAACCTAATTCTTACCATAACTCTAATCCAACTCTAATCTTACTTTTTAATACTAACCTTTATCTAAACCTTAACTCTAACCTAACACTATTTCTAACACAATTCCTAAACTAAACGTTAACCCAAATCCTAGCCATATACTAAACTCTAACTCTAACTTTAGCCTTAACTGTAAATCTAACTTTAGCCTTAACCTTAAATATAACCCTAACCCCAAATTTAACTCTACACTAACGGTATTCACAACTCTCAATCTGTCCTTAACCAGTAAATTATAACTTAACCAGTAAATTATAACTTAAATCTTACTGAAACACTAATCCAAAACCTAAACCAAACCTAACTCTGACCATAACTTTTAACCCTAAACTTAATTGTAACCCAACCCTAAACTTAACCTTATTTCTAAACTTTAACCTTAAACCTAACCCTGAGTATATCCCTAACTTAAGCCTCAACCCTAACCCTAACCTTAATTATAACAATTACCCTAACATCTAATCCTAAATCTAATTCTAATTTAACACTAATCCTAACCATACTTAAATCTTAACACTAATCTTCTAATCCAAACCCTAACCTTAACCTTAAACATAAAAATAATCCTAACTGTAGCTGTAATCCTAAACCTTATATTAACTTTCTAATCCTAGTATTAACTCTAACCCTAACACTAAGCCTAACCATAACTAACCCTAATGCTAACTTTCATACTAACCCTCACTCTAATTTATAATTGTAACTAAAGCCTAACCCCAATACTAACCCTAACCCATGCTGATCTTGAATCTTATCATTTTAAACCTAACTTTAATTCTAACCCTAATTTAACAGCAATCCTAACCCAAAACCTAAATTAACTTTTAATCCTAACCCTAACTCATACCTACACATTGTCCTAACCCTAAATTTAAACTCAGCCATAACTTTAACCCTAACCCTAATCCTAAACTCTAATCATAACCCCAAGCCTAAACATAACCCAAAACTTAACCTTAACTCAAACCCTAACACTAAAACCTAAACCTTATTTTAACTTCTAATTCTTATCCAAACCCTAATGCTAATTTTAACCCTCAATCTAATAAATTTTATTTTTATTACTTTTTAATTGAATTATTTTTTACAAATTACAGTTGACATTCAATATTATATTAGTTTTAGGTATACAGCATTAGTGATTAGTCATTTATATGATTTAAAAGTGATTCCTTGATAAGTCTACTACCCACCTGGCACCATACATAGTTACTACAATATTATTGATTATATTCTCTATGTTGTACTTTACATCCCCATGACTATTTTGTAATTACCAGTCTGTACTTAATACTGTCACCTTTTTCACCCAACCTCTTATTTCCCATTTCATCTGGCAACCATCAAAATGTTCTCTATACCTGTGTCTGTTTCTGTTTTGTTTGTGTATTTATTTTGTTCTTTAGGTTCCATATGTAAGTGAAATCATATGGTATTTGTCTGACTTATTTCACTTAGCATAATGCCCTTTAGGTCCATCCATGCTGTCTCAAATGATAAGATTTCATTCTTTATGGCCAAGTAATATTCCATTGTATATACGCATCATATCTTCTTTAACCAACTGTCTTTTCATGGGCACTTAGGTTGCTTCCATATCTTGGCTATTGTAAATAGTGCTGCAGTGAACATAGTGGTGTATACATCTTTTCAAATTCGTGTTTTGGATTTCTTCAGATAAATACCCAGAAGTGCAATTGCTGGGTCATAAGATAGTGCTATTTTTAATTTTTTGAGGAACCTTCAAACTGTTTTCCATAGTGGCTGCACCAACAATGCATGAGGGTTCCCTTTTCTCCACTTCCTTGCCAATACTATTGTTTGTTGATTTATTGATGATGGCCATTCTGACAGGTGTGAGGTGATATCTCATTGTAGATTTAATTTGCATTTCTCTGATGATTAATGATGTTGAGCATCTTTTCATATGTCTATTAGCAATATGTATGTCCTATTTGGAGAAATGTGTATACAAGTCCTCTTCTCATGTTTTAATTGGATAGTTTTTTTTGGTGTTACGTTGCATAAATTCTTTATAAATTTTGAATATTAATCTTATATCTGATGTATCATTGGCAAATATCTTCTCCCATTCAATAGGTTATATTTTCATTTTTTGATGATTTCCTTTGCTGTGCAAAAAATTTTTAGTTTATGTAGTCTCATCTGTTTATTTCTTCTTTGCTTCCCTTGCCTGAGGTGACATATCAGAAAAAAAAAATGTTACTAAGAGCAATATCGGAGAGTTTATTGCCTATGTTTTCTTCTAGGAGTTTTATGGTTTTGAGTCTACATTTAAGACTTTAGTCCATTTTGAGTTTATTTTAGTATACAGTGTAAGAAGGTGGTCCAGTTTTATTTTTTGCATGTATCTGTCCAGTTTTCTCAATACCATTTATTGACTAGACTGTCTTTATCCCATTGTATATTCTTGCCTCCTTCATCATAGATATATAGGTATGAATTTATTTCTGGGCTCTCTGTTCTGTTCCATTGATCTATGTGTGTTTTTTGGCCAGTACCATACTGTCTTGATTACTAAATCCTTGTAGTATAATTTGATATCTAGTATTGTGATACTCCAACTTTGTTCTTTCTAAAGATTGCTGTGGCTATTCACGTTTTTTTCTGGCTTTTTATAAATTTTTGAATTATTTATTCTAGTTCTGCTAAATGCCATTGGTATTTTGTTAGGGATTGCATTGATCTATAGATTGCTTTGGGTAGTACGGACAATTTAATGATGTCAGTGTTTCCTATCCATGATCATGATTATACTTCTATTTATTTGTGTCTTCTTCAATTTCTTTTTTCAATGTCTTACAATTTTCTAAGTGCGAATCTTTTACTGCTTTGGTTAAATTTATTCCTAGGTATTTTATTGTTTTGATGCAATTATAAGTGGAATTGTTTTATTTTTAAAAATTTTTATTGTAATTAGAGTTGACATTTAACATTATTTTATATTAGTTTCAGGTGTACAGCCTAGTAGTTAGACATTTATATAATTTATGAAGTGATCCCTCTAATTAATCTAGTGCTTACCTGACACTATATATAGTTATTGTATTATTGACTATATTCTTTATACTGAACTTCACATCCCTGTGACTATTTTGTAACTACCAATTTGTATTTCATAATCCCTTCATCTTTTTCACCTAGGTCCCCAAACCCCCATCTTTTCGGGCAAGTTTGTTCTCTGTGAGTCTGCTTTCATTTTGTTTGTTCCTATATTTTGTTCCTTATTTTTCACATATAAGTGAAATCATACAGTATTTGTCTTTCTAGTCTGACTTATTTCACTTAGCATAACACCCTCTAGGTTGATCCATGTCATTGCAAATGGTAAGATTTCCTTTTTATTGTTGAGTAATATTCCATTGTATATATGTGCCACAATTTCTTTATATAATTAACAATTGATGAGTATTTAGGTTGCTTCCATATCTTGGCTATTGTTATGGTACTGAATGTAGGGGTGCATATATCTTTTTGAATTAGTGTTTTGATTTTCTTCAGATAAATACCCAGAAGTGTAATTGCTGGATCATAAGGTAGTTCTATTTTTAATTTTTTGAAGAACCTCCAAGTTGTTTTCCATAGTGGCTGCACTATTCTGCAATTCCACTAACAGTACAGGAGGGTTCTCTTTTCTTCACATCCTCACCAATACTTGTTTTATGTATCAATGGTAACCATTCTGACAGGTGTGAGATAATATTTCATTGTGATTTTAATTTGCATTCCTCTGACAATTAGTGATGTTGAGCATCTTTTCATATGTTTTTTAAGAAGTGTCTATTCGGGTCTTCTGCCCATTGTTTTAAATGGATTGGGTTTTTTTTTTTTTTTTTGGTGCTGTTATATAAGATTTAAAAAAATAAATTTGAATATTAACCCTTTATCAGATGGATCATAGGCAAATATCTCTCCCATTCAGTAGGTTCTTTTCATTTTGCTGATGGTTTTCTTTACTGTGCAACAACTTTTTAGTTTGATGTAGTCCTATTTGTTTATTCCTTCTTTTGTTTCCCTTGCCTGAGGTGACATATCAGGAAAAAATATTACTTATGTCAGAGTTTACTGCCTACGTTTTCTTCTAGGAGTTTTATCGTTTCAGGTCTTACATTTAAGACTTTCAATCATTTTGGGTTTATTTTCTTTCAATTCAGTTTTTTTTTATTATTATATTGACATTGGTTAATGAAATCCAGTAAGTTTCAAGATAAAAATTCAACAGTAAGTCATATAAGTTTTGCATTGTATGTTCACTCTCCATAGTTAGATTTCTTGCTGTCACCACATATTTGACCCCTGCTACCCCAGTTACCTCCCTCCCCCTCCCCGCTTACCATCTGATAACCACTAGTCTATTATCCATGTTCATAGGTCTCTATTTGTTTTTCCTGTACATTTTTGCTTTTAGGTTTATATCCCACATATAAGTAATATAATGTGGTTTTAATCTTTTTCTGTCTGATTTATTTTGCTTAGCATGATTAATTTAAGGTCCATCCATGTTGTCACAAACGGCACTGTTTCATCTCTTCTTATGGCTAAGTAATATTCCATTGTATATATGTACCACAGCTTCTTTAGCCAATCATCTTTTGTAGGACACTTCAGTTGCTTCCATATCCTGGCCACTGTGAATAATGCTGCTAAAAACATTGGTGTGCAAATATCTTTTTGGATATATGTTTTCAAGTCTTTGGGGGAATTTGCAGTCCCACCAGCATGTATGAAGGTTCCTATTTCTCCACATCTTCTCCAACATTTGTTATTACTTGTCCTGTTGATTATAGCCATTCTAACAGTTGTGAGATGGCATCTCATCGTGGTTTTGATTTGCATTTCCCTAATAGCTAGCGATGTTCAGCGTCCTTTAATATATTTGTTAGCTATTTGTATGTCTTCTAGGGAGAAGTGTCTGTTCAGGTCCCCTGCCCATTTTTTGATTGGATCGTTCATTTGTTTTTCTGTTGTTACTGAGTTGTAAGAGTTCTTTGTGTATTTTGGATATTAGGCCTTTATTGGAGGCATTGCTGATGGTTTCTTTTGTTGTGCAGAAGCTTTTTAGTTTGACATAGTCCCATTTATTTATATTTACTTTTCCTTACCTGCCTTTGAGGTCAAAATCATAAAATCCTATTTAAGTCCAAGATCCATGAGTTTAGACCCTAAATTTTCTTCTGTGCAATTTATTGTTTTAGGCCTTATATTCAGGTCTTTAATACATTTTGGGTTAATTTTAGTGTGTGGTGATAAACAACAGTCTAGTTTCATTCTTTTGCAGGTGGCTTTCCAGTTTTCCCAGCGCCATTTATTAAAGAGACTTTCTTTTCTCCGCTGTATGTTTTTGGCTCTTTTGTCAAAAATTATTTCTCCCTATAAACATGGCTTTACTTCTGGACTCTTGATTCTATTCCACTGGTCTGTGTGTCTGTTTTTCTGCCAATACTATGCCATTTTGATTATTGTCACTTTGTAGTATAATTTGAAGTAGGGCACAGTGATGCCTCCAGCCTTATTCTTTTTTCTCAAGATGACTTTGACAATTCCAGGTCTTTTGTGCTTCCATACAAATCTGATGACTTTTTGTTCTATTTCTTTAAAAAATCCGATGGAATTTTGATGGGGATTGCATTGAGTACGTATAAGGCTTTAGGTAATAAGGTCATTTTAACTATGTTGGTTCTTCCAAACCAAGAACATAGAATATCTTTCCATTTCTTTGTATATTCAATTTCTTTTAATAGAGTCTTATCGTTTTTTATCATATAGATCCTTCATATTTTTCATTAAATGTTTTCCTAGGTATTTTATTCATTATTAGAGTGTAAGAACACTATGGATTTTCAAACATTGATTTTGTATCTAGAAACTTTACTGTATTTGCTTATTGTTTCCAGTAGTGTTCTTGTGGATTCTTTAGGGTTTCCTATATAGAGAATCATGTCATCCACAAATAGAGACAGTTTGACTTCTTCATTTCCTATTTGGATGCCTTTTATATCTTTCTCTTGCTTGATTGTACTTGCTAGAATCTCCAATGTTATGTTGAATAACAGCGGCGATAGTGGACAGCCTTGTCTTGTTTCTGATCTTAGAGGAAAGGTTTTTAGTTTTTCATCTTCAAGTATAATGTTGGCTGAAGGTTTGTCATATATAGCCTTAATCAAGTTAAGATACTTTCCTTCTGTACCAATTTTCTCATGTTTTGATCATAAATAATGCTGTATCTTGTCAAAGGTTTTTTCTGCATCTATTGATATGATCATATGATTCTTATTTTTTAATTTGTTTATGTGATGTATCACATTAGCTGATTTGCGTATGTTGAACCGTCCCTATGCCTCAGGGACAAAGCCCACTTGATCGTGATGTATAATCCTTTTAATATGTTGCTGTATTTGGTTTGCTAGTATCTTATTTAGGATTTTTGTATCTGTGTTCATGAATGATATTGTTCTGTAATTTTCTTTTTTTGTGTTATCTTTACCAGGTTTGGTATCAAGGTAATATTGGCCTCATAAAATGAGTTAGGAAGTATTGTCTTCTCTTTGATTTTTTGGAAGAGTTTGAGGAGAATAGGTATTAAATCTTTTTTGAATGTTTGGTAGAATTCACTGGTGAAGCCATCTGGTCCTGGACTTTTGCTTTTTGGTAGGTTTTTGATGATTGTTTCAATTTCCATACTGCTGATCGGTCT